>NC_080758.1:20724128-21027158 GCF_020826845.1 Diceros bicornis minor
CTGCATCTCCCTGCGCTCTCAGCTCTGTCTCCTCAGCTGTCAGACTCCACCTGGGCGTCTCCTCTTGCACTGCAGCCTAGTGATTTTTATATTCTTTTAAGTATTCTTTAGCTTTGTTCTAGAATGAAGTTAAATTACTTGGAAACAGTTTGGTCCTTTGGAGTCTTGCTTCTAAGATTTGCTAGGTGGGATCAGAGCAGTAATCACCGTAGGGCAGGTTATTCCCTCGACAGGAAGCTGGGGCAATCTGCGGGCTCACCACGTGTTTTACCACTTCTCAGGGATCATTGTCCTTTGTTGCCTCTTGTTCAGGTCTTGAAAACCATTACTGCCATGTTTTGTCTGTATTTTCATTGTTTTAGTAGGGAGCGTAAATACAGACCCTCGTGCTCCATTTTGGCCCAAAGCAGAAGTTCCCTCTCCTCATAACCCCCTTTTTTTTAAAAAAAAAAAACAGAGATAAAGCAGATCCCAAAGCTTTGCACAGGCAAGAATATATGGCCAGAATTTAATAACTTTGTTTCTTTTGTATTTATTTTATGGTTAATTTATTTATAACAATCAATACTGCTTTTCCATTAGTGGTAGTATCAAAAATGTCCATAGTTAAATGAACTGAAGTTCAAAGAAGTAATCCATTTAAAGAACATAGTAAAGAAACAGCAGGGCAAGTCCTAAGCAGAGAAATCAGGTAATTAATCCTTAAGAGAGTGAGGGAATCACTGAAGTTAGGGGAGCGCTGATATAAGGGCTCCTGCTTTCCAGCACCACTCCCTCTCAGCCTCTTGCTCTCCCTTCAGCAGAATTCGTCCGTCCTGGGCTCTGAGTCCCGCACATCACCACCTCTTTACCCATCCTATGCTGATCTCTCTGAGAGCAAGTGTCACACTACACGGTCATCCCTCGGTATCCGCGGGAGACTGGTTCCATGACTGCCCACGGATACCGAAATGTGCTGATGATCAGGTCCCTAGAGTTGGCCCTCGGCCCTCCGTATCCGCGGGTTCCCCATCTGCGGATTCAAGCAATCACAGATGGAAATTACTTGGTCCGCGGTTGGTTGAATTAGCAGATATGAACCCACAGATATGGAGAGCCAACTGTAGCCGTATTTTCAACCCTGCATTGGCCTCCTTTGTTTTCCTCTAGACCTGTGCCATCCGGTCCAATAGCCAGAAGCCACGTGCAGATATTGAGCTCTGGCAATGTGGCTAGTCTGAATTCAGATGTGTCATAAGTATAGAAGACGCACTGGATTTAGAAGACAGTCCAAAAAAAGAATTTAGAATATCTCATTAATAATGTTTATATTGAGTACATGTTGAAATAAGAATATTTAGGATATATTGGGTTAAGTAAAATACATCATTAAATTAATTTTATCTTTTTCTTTACCTTCATTATAATATGACTACTAGAAAATTTGATGTTATCTCTGTGGCTTGCGTTCTCTGTCTATTAGACAGCACTGCTATAGATGCACCATCCGTCTACACATCCTGCCTCCCAGCACGAAACCTGACACAGAATAGGAGCTTTTCAAATACCCGTTGAATATTACCGATTGAATGAATACTACAATGAGTGGCTTTAATTGCATTGGGAGTTCAAAGAGGGAATATTAAAGCAGGAGACCGCCCCAGTTTCTTCATCCATATCGTGGGGATAAAGATAACATCTACCTCATAGAGATAGTGAAGATAAAATGAGATAATTTACAAAGAACTCTTGACACTGGGCCTGGATCAATGGATATGCTCAAGAGAAATTAGACATTACATGGAAAATGTCTTAACTTAGAATCTCTTGTTTATTGTGCAAATGTGCTTCAGACCCTTCACAGGGTTCACGTGTAAGGGCCCTGCTCTGTGGCTTATAACACCTTCACCTTGTGCCCATCCCCCTCTGCTTATTAGTGTTCTGATATCTCGCTACTTATAAGCCATGATGTGTGTGTGTGTGTGTGTGTGTGTGTGTGTGTATCAGTAAAACACTTTCTCCCAGGTCTTATCTTATTGCTAAAAATAATGTACTTGTAAATTGCTTTATAAATTATTTATCATGAGGGGCTTCATCATTGAACAATGCTACAACGTACTGTGAAAATGGGGGCAGGGGGACTGGAGGCGAAGGAGGGAGAGGAGAAGGCATTGGAATCACTTATAAATAATATATTCATTGGTCAAAGAAAGTTATCGCCTTCTATGAAGTGTTTGGAATTCGTCTTGCATACTAAGTGGGCGTCCTCTTGCCAACTCCTGGGTGATCTGCTCCAGCCTCTTTGCTGCTCCATCTCTGAATTTGGTGATTAGGATGCCATTTATTTATTTCAGCCAAAGCCACAATTGCCACGTCTCATCACCTGGAAATAAACAGCAAACAGGGCTGACTGGGACCGCGGAGGAAACATAAAGATGTGTTGGCAACTCCCAGGAGCACAGTCTGCGTCCGTGAGTGGGGCTGTGCGTTTGGTATTCATCGCGCAAGTGCTGTGCCTAATGAAGGCATTTGGTATTCATGTGGATGTCACATGTATTTCCAGAGACACTGGGCTCTAATTTAGCACGGGTTAATGGACACCTCTATTAAAGTGTTATCGAAAGTTTGACATTCAAATAACCCAGTTGAAAAATCAGACAAACCTCGACATTAAATTTGAAGGGGAGACAGTGTAGAAGTCAAGTATATAAATGCCAACTTTAGACAGAAGCATTAATCCGCCTTGGAGAGGGAGGAATGGTTGATCCAAGTGCTTCTTGCCCTTTTACTTCCCCTCGCCCCTCCCGTGCCTAAGCCTTGGTGTGTTCCCCAACTGCCACGTCCTAATATTTCTGCAATAAGTGTGTGTGTATTGGGGGTGGGGGTGAGGGGAGGCAGAAGGAAGGTCACAATCATATTAAATGAAAGGTGCCACTCACCTCTTAAAATCCCCACCATATCCTTGGCCCTTAGCTCTAATCCTTTCAGTAACCATCTAAGGCACATTTTATTATTCCCGTAAAGAATGAAATCAAAAGCTTAGAGAACTTAACTGATTCATGGAAGGTCACACTTCACTAGGTCACACTTCAAAGGATTAGAACATTCACTATATGTATATTTATTTTGTCTATTCATTAATTTAACAAATATTTATTAGGCACTTACTTTGTGCCAAACTCACTCCCTAGCTGGTTCATATTAGCAAACAAAACAGACTCTTCCTATAACTACTTTGGGAAAAGATCCAGTAGTGTTTTATAAAAGTAAATTTATGCTTACTCTATGACCCACTAATTTCCTAGGTATTTACCTAAGATACATGAATGTAATAAAATGTAATAGAAAACTCGTGGCCTCTTTATTCATAATAACCAAAGAACAAGGTGAATGGAATTGAATGTTCCCAACTTCTTTATTCATAATAGCCAAAAATAGAAAATAGCCCAGGTGTCCATCAACAGAAGAACAGATAAACTGTGGTATACCCACACAATGAAATACTACTCAGCAATAAAAAGAATGAACTTGGAAGAATCAAAAATGTCACGTTGAGTGAAAGAAGTTTTACAAAAAAGAATCCATGCTCTGATTACATTTATATGAAATTCTATAAAAAGAAAAACTAATCAACATTGAAAAAGATGGGAACAGTAGTTGCTTCAAAGGTGAGTGGAGTTGAGGTTTGACTAAGAAGGAGCATAAGGAAAATTTTGGGGGTAACATCATCGTTTTATGTCTTGATAGGGGTTTGGGTTTGATAGGTGTATGCATTTTCAAAACCCACCAAACTGTACACTTAATACTTGTGCTTTTCCCTATATGTGAATTTTACCTCAAGAAAAAAGAACCATAAGTGAATACTGAACTCTGGTTAATAATGAAGTGCATACTGAAGTGCTTAGGGGTGAAGTAAACCGATTTCTCCAATTCAGTTTGAAATGCATCCAGAAATAAGACATATGGGAGGATGGATGGAGGGATGGATGGATGGATGGTGGATGGATGGATGGACGGATGGATAGAGGGGTGGCTGGCTGGCTGGATGGAGAAGGATGGAGGGATGGGTAGAGGGAAAGATAGGTGGATCGAGGGAAGGATGGATAAAGGGGTGGCTGGATAGAGGGATGGATAGATGGATAAATATGTGATAAAGATACCACAGCAAAATGTTACTTGCATGATCCAAGGGATATGTATAGGAAGGTTCATTCTACAATTCTTTTAACTTTTCTGTATGTTTAAAATTTTCTGTTATAATATGTTGAGAAAAAATGTTTTAAAATGAACAGAAAGACTTTTTCCCTGTGTTCATGTTGCTGACAGTCTAGCAGTGAAGGCAAACATTAACCAAGGTAAACACACAGGTAAATATATAATTGCATATTTGGGTGACTGTTATGAGGAACAAAGATAGGGTTCAGTGTGGGAGATTTATTGGGGGAACTTGTTTAGATGAGTGGTCAAGGAAAACCTTTTTTGGGAAGTTATGTTTGGAAAAGTGAAACATGAAATTGAGAAAGAGGCAATGATGAAAATTGTGTGTATCCAGGTGAGAAGGAGGAACACGTCCCAAGAGAGACAGCATGAGTGAAGACCCCAAGGGAAAGAGTTTAGCTGATGCAAAGAAATGGAAGAAGGCCAGTGTGGATGGAGTGCGGCCAACGAAGGAAGGAACCAGTGAGAGGTGAGTGTAGAAAATGGGGCAAGGCCTAGATCATTCAGTAGTTCACAGACCCTGATAAGTTTTAAGCATCTCTGGGTGAGTCAGAGCACTCCTCGGTAAGGTATTGTGCTCAAAGCTGAAGGATAAAACAACAACAATAATGATTACTAATATTTATTGTTGGCTATATGCCAGGCACTGTGTCAAGCATCTTATAACTTAGCTCATTTAAACTTCACATCTCTCCAAGCCACATACTATTTTAAACGGATTTATAAATATGCATTTCTTGTTTTACACTTGAGGAAACTGAGGTAAGGGAGAGGTTGGGTCGCTTACCTAAACTCACACAGCTAGTCCAAGGTGGAGGTGGGATATGAGTCTGAGATAATAAGAGGCCGATAGTCACCTTATCCGAGGAATACTTGGGGGAACTGGAATGCTTTGCCTGCAAGTAGAGAAATCTTACTGGAGCCCCAAGTGTCCTCTTTGAATCTGTAAAGCTATCATGGGGGAGATTTTATTTGCACCCTATAGTTACAAATATCTGCGTTAGCATCAATGAAAGGCTATTCTGAAAAAGCAAACGAGGTCAATGCTAAGAAACAAGCAAAAAATTGTAATAAAGGGATTTGCCCAGAGATGGAAAAGACCACATCAGGAGTTAGGACTGATGACAGACTTCCTTCCCTTTGAGTCATTGGAGCCTAGGTTGGATGGCCATGGGACAGAGGGACTCAAACAACAGACGTGGGTTGGACCTGATGACTTTTAAGTACCTCTCAGCCCTGGGAGCAATCTCAATTGTGGGACAATCAAGCGATCAGGCTCTGTATGTGGCTGTGGCTTCTCCAGGAGGTTGGCAGCAGCTGTCTTCCTAGGGCTGTATTAATAACATCTTCATCCACGCCACACGCACAAACAACATTTGCCATTTGAGCCACATTCTTTGTTGGCCTCATGAGAATGGCTGGTGAGACTGAGTTCTGGCTAAATAGACAAAGCCTGAACTGGCAAGGCAAGCACAATTACTGCTCACGAAGGGGAATCAGTGAGATCCCCTGAGTGGGAAAGTTGTCTGGCATTTGCTGGTCTATGATGCTGTTCTACAGGGGTTAAAGACAGATAGCCTGGAAGTGCCCAGTGTCTATGGACAGATCTCCGTGGACTCCAAGATTTCTCAGGGTTTGGAATGGAGGGGATAAAGGACCCAGGCTCTGGTAGCCCCAGTGGCACAAGTGGGAAAAAAAATATTTGAGTTAATCTCAGCCCTGAACTCAGCCACTGAGGCCAGCAGGGTTGTAATTGCCGTTCTCATGTTGTAGATATCTATTTGCGCTTTTATCCTTCACCAACATCCTGACACGTAAGTGGATAAGCAATGAAGTGATCTGAGGGCTTGCCATGTGCCAGGCACTGCGTTGCCCACTCAACTGTGGCATCTGACTGAATCCTCACAACGACTCTGTGAGTTAGCTTCTGTTATGATGTTAGTTTATAGATGAAGGCAGAGAGATTGAGTAAGTTTTGTCAACTCCACACAATTGCAATATGGAGCAACTGGAATTCAGACCTACCAAAGTCAGACTCCAAAGTCTTTGTCTTTAACTACTACCCCCTATGAATGAATGAATGAATGAATGGCACCTGAAGGAAAATCATGAATCCAATAAATCTGAACCATTAATTTGGGATTAAAAAGTAAATAATAATTGAGAAGGGAAAGTTATTTCCAAAAAAGCCAAAGCTGAGGAAAGTGAAAGAGCTGGGCACATAATTTTGCTCTACCCTTCCTAGTGGCCAAGCTGGAGTGAAAAGGAACATGGATGGGCTACCTGGCTCTCACACCCACTAAATGGAGGAAGATGAACTCATCCGGAGAGAGTAGCTTCCTGGCCCCGAGCCCCATGTGGATGAACATCTCTGAGCAAGATCTCAGCTCCAGGAATGAGCAATGTCCAGACTTAGAATCCTATTTCTGCCTATTTAGTTCATTTAATATCCCTTCAAAATGAGTTCATTTTGGATATAAATTGCATTATTGCTTATCTAGCTGTGGTTCTGACCTTCATAGGAATGATTGGAATTCAATGACACAAAATTATTACCATTATCTGGAAAACAGAGTCGGCGTAGGTTGGCCCACACATGCATGTACGGAGCAAACTCTAGGGTTACATTAAGTGCAAGACCACTGCGTTCACGCTGCTCAGCCTCCACTTGGTTAGAGGACCAAGGGTCGATTGTCCTATGGTGGAAATGATCAGGCTATAAGTGCCCTGACAAAATCTACTCCCCAGTTTCAAAGTTGTTCAGTTGATTCCAGAATTGGCCTTAATTGCCCTATCTTGGCTCTTTTTAGTAGTACACACCACCTCCTCCATTTCTGTTCCAATCACATGGTCTCTGGCTCATATATATTATCGTAGTTCCTTTCTCTTGCTAGAGAAATGTTATTTGAGCAGTTCAAACAATAATAGTTTTTTCCGCTTTCCGTACCCAAAAACCCAAGGCTTAAGGGAGGTAAGTTAATGTCCTCAAGTTCATATATATTGTTAGGGATGGAATTGAGTTTCAAACCCAGGTATGTCAGACTCTAAATCTCTTTCCACTGCACCACCCTGTCTCTAATGAGGACAATTAGTAGCCTACTCTTAATAAGGTGCAGCCACACAAACCCAGGTATGTCAGACTCTAAATCTCTTTCCACTGCACCACCCTGTCTCTAATGAGGACAATTAGTAGCCTACTCTTAATAAGGTGCAGCCACAGTGACAACCCAGGCTTCTCTGTTGAGGCTCACATTTTCCACATTACTTCAAATGGATGTGAAGTTAAAGGATTAAACCTCACACTGGAGTTTGCAGGCTGTGCTGCTTTCACCTTAGGCAAGATCTCTACTAGAACATAGGCAACTGTCTTATTTGCTCTATCTTCTTTTCTTGAACTTACTGTTATCATTGTACTTCCAATGATAAGACTGTCCCTATCAGAGTCAAGACCCCATGGTTTCTTATAGATTTTTCCCAGCACCTCTGAGATCCTGCCCAAGGACCTCTTAGCATGTGATTAAACATGCGTGTGGAGGTGGGGTGCTCATTCACTTGTGATCCTTTCTCTGGAAACCCCCATTACTAAAATGTGGCTGAAGAGAGCTGGAAACAGTGCCAGCCCATTATCTATTAATTCTTAATAAACTGGCTGATTATAATGATACTTAGATGATGAAAAGGGATTGGTAGACAAGATCTTATCTATCCTAAAATCCAATCTGAACAAAGGCAAAATGCTGCAATGATACACCAGACACTCTAGGAGACATGCAGTAGTCCATTTATACTAAGCCCAGACAGATCCGCGTGGGGACCTCCTGGCCACAGCTGATGGGCTTCCTGTGCTCACAGTCTGACCCTTAAACAGGTGCTATTACCAAACTCTTCTATCGGCATATGCCTAAAACTTTTATGTCTGCCTCTATATGTCTCTGCAGCTCGTATTATTTCACACTTGTTCTGAGAATCAAGCTTCAAATCACTACATCATCTACCATAGGAGGAAACTAACGTTACATTCTAGAAAGGACTATAAAGGAGACAACCCAGAAGCTAGTTTCGGAAATCAGTTTCATCTTAAGGGCCATCTTTAATGGATTGGTACTGGCTGCTGGGAAGGCCATGTTGAAGACTCTGAAGCTATGTCCAAGCCCAGTGGGAAAGAGGCAGTAATTGATTAGTGACGTTTTCCACAGACACAGGGAGTAGGAGTGAAAGCAGCAAGTGTGTTTAATGTCTGCCACATCTGAGAGAAGTTCTCTGTCTTTCTAATGTGGACAAGAATTTCCCATCCGTGCAATTAGATCAACTGTCTGTGGCAAAGCTGTGAAGCAGAGTCTCTGCCTCATGAAGGAAGCAGACTATGGGCAGGACCTGGAGGAATTAACCTTGAGAAGCAGCTTCATGAAGATGCATGTAGCTCCTGGCCACACTTCGATGCCATGATCAATCTCAACAACATTCTTTCTTCCCTGACCAGTCCCGAGACATGGACTCTTGAGTTCATTTTGAGCTCCTGGCTCCAAAAGTTGGCTCCTGTCCTGATGTCTTTCTGTGCACACGCTCAACAACATTCCCTAATAATGTTCCATACCCTGGTCAGAATTTGACTTCTTTAACAACCTCAAAAATACTCTCCAGTGCCTTTTTGTTCAGTCTTATCACGGCGGGTAATATCCCTTCAAGTTTCTCTATTTCAATCACTTCACTCTGCAAAGGAGAAGTCTTCTAGGTAGACAGGGCAAGAGATTTTCGAGAGACTACCAGAGATACAGGAATGGGAGATCTGTGATGCTGATCTCCTGACTCCTAGTCCAAGTCTTCCCGGTGTGATGTGTGTGACTGCTCTGCTTCCAGGACCAGCGTGACAGAGCAAAGCCATTACCACAGAGGAATACCTGATACTTACAACTCACAATACTTATGTACATATTCTCACTCTCATAACTATAGTGGGAGTCCTTAGGTGAAGATCTAAGCTATGTACCTTTGGGAGGCCCTAGTATGTCCGGGGGACCACGGGGAAAAACCATCTTGCTTTAAATTTCATACATTCCAAGAACTCATAGTCAGGTCCAAGCCAGAACTTTGAGGCTGAGATCTAGGATATATAAACTGTCAGGAATAAAGACCACCTCTGAATCCCTCAGCCAGCCCATCTTAGGGTGTATGAATATCACTGAGGGAGGGACATTCAAAGTTCACGAACTATGTGTGTTTATTCACTTGATGCTTTTCTCCCCAGGTGAATATGAAGGCATCTGAATTCTTTTCAAAATCACTTATTTAATCGTCTACATGTTCCTTGTGTGGGCAGGAATCAGATCTGCCTTCTTGACCACTGTAGTCCCCACTCCCACTCCCATGTCTAGAACAGAGCCAGGCACGTGGCTGGAGTCTACAAAGGCTGTGTGGATGAGAGAATATGAGGCTGATTCTTTGGGAAGATGTATGGGTTAGATAGACTGTAGGGGAAGAGACCTGAGGCTGTATATAATCCAGGATTAGTTCAGAAAGATATCTTGGGAAGCCTGTAGCATTGTACCAACATTGTGCTGTGAGGACGTACAACTTTCAAAGGCCAGAGTGTGGTGGGAAAGAGAATGGATTCAGGATCCAGTCTACCTGGGTTCCAATCCCACCTTAAACTCAGGCTCTAACAGATCACTTAACCTTCCTATCACTCAGCTTCTTCATCTGTAAAATGGAGATACATAATAATAGTACCTGCCTCCTAGAGTCATTGAAAGGATTAACTGAGTTAATGAATAAAGTGTTTGAAACAGTTCTTGAATTCTTTGGTGGCTGTGGGAGGATATTTAATAAAATTCAATACTAAAAGAAAATGAAGATGGAGTTGATAACATTGCAATAGAAATTTACCAATTGGCTCCTTAGCATTGAGTCTCCACTATTTGGGTAATAGTTCTAATTTTAGTTTAGAGACTTGCCCCTTCACCACCCTCAGTCTTCAAGGTTTGGGAGGAGCGAGGAGTGGAGCACATAACCCATAGTACCTTCAGCTTACAGTTAAGAGTGGGCACATGTCCTAGATCTATTTGATCAGGAAAATTCTCTAGCCTATATGGCTATGACCACCTAGGACTCCTTTCCACTGGAGGTAAAGCTGGAAGGAGCTGCCAGCAGCCACTTTCCAAGAGGAGGAGAGTCTACCTGGGAATAGAAACAAAACAGAATACACATTTATGTGACTTGAGAGGCAAAAAAAAACCCAATCTTGATGACATCATTTGACCCCCTGTATCAAGCCACATCTGAAGGCCGATTACTGATCGAGTTTTCAGTTATATGAGTCAATAAATTCCCTTTTAGCTTAAGCCAGTTTGGATTGGGTTTTCTGTGACTTACAACTGAAAAACTCTTCAGCTGCAGATACCTATAAGCTTAAGAGGAACGCCTGAGAGTTTGGCTTTGGATACGACTTTTAAGAGCTACTACCAAACCTAACACTTTGGAGGGTTAATAGCTCATCAAGGCTTTGGGTACTTTATTCAACCTCTGGGACATTCTATTTCTTGCTATGGGAAAAATGGGAATGATAAAACCAATCTTAGGAATTGCTTTAAGAACTAAACGATATAATATATAGAAAATGCCTAACAGTGACCTCCATATTTTGGGATCTCAGTCAATGTTCTGCAGGATGTCCCAGAAATGTGGAAGCTCATATAAAAATGCATTTTTAATTCATATCATAATTATTTCTAGAAGAGTTTTAAGTGACAAGATCACAAAAGAGTGTGCTGAAATTAGGGTGGGTACTTGATGAAGGGTGGAAGTTTTGAAAAAAGCAAAGGAGACAGGATGCAAATTGTTTTCCTTCTAATAATGTAGGAAAATAATAACAAAGCATTCTGGATTCATCAAGAAGCGTTATATTCTAAAACAATTTTTCTCAAATTTTCCTAGGAATAAGAAATAGATGGTATACTGGTTCATAATACAGGTTCCTGAGCCCCACCTCAGACTTGGTCAACTGGCGTATCTAAGGAATAAACCTGAGAATCTGTATTTTGTGACCACTATCCGATGTAAGTTTGGGAAAAAAATGTTGTAATATTCAAAATGCTTCATGAATATGGTACAACTTTTCTTCCCACTACGTTTCTGATTAGCTAGAGTTGGTGTCACCATTTTAGAAATTAAACAAATAAAAGAGAGCTGAGCACCTTGGTTAGTGCCAGAAAATGTTTTAGAGGCAAAATTCTCTGTAATTCCAGGGCTGGAAACTCATAAGCTCCAACTTTTGAGTGTGTCCCAGATTCTGCAGAAAAGAGAGTGAAAATGCACTATGTCCAAATATGTTCATTGCCGTGATATCTAAATTAGAAAAACTGGAAAACATCCTTGAGCTAGATGCTGTGATGCCCTACCCAGATGGCTCTGCAGGGACCTGTAAGACAGCCCTCAACTATCTGCACTCTTTGGGAATTTCTTTGCCTGAAGAAAACTGCCTTGCCTGAGGTTCTAGCCCACATCCAATGACTGATCAATGTGGTGGTATAAAGACCCTGTCTTCGTGCCCCGACTTGAAACAATTTTACAAGACCATCTCAGCCTCAAAGCTTTTCCCGGAGTCAGCTGAGGCCTTCCTTGCAAAGGCATGTCATCTCAACTTCTCCTTCCACCCAATCCTGCTTTCTATCCCTGCCTTCCACAGGTGTTGCTCCCCAAGAGCACTCTGTAATCAACCTTCTGCCTGCTAATCTCCCTCTCAGAGCCCACATTCCGTGGAACCCAACCTGGGACAATCCTCCATGTCCAGAAACAGGGGACTAGTTAAATATATCATTGTCCAGCCATTGGATGGAATACTTTGTTGCTATGAAAAATGTTATTTACAACAGCCGTGAAGAAAATTAAAATGAAATATAAATGATAAACCATAATTGATGAAAGTACAATACAAAAATCCATGCAGGCCATAATTACTATCATGTAAAATTTATCCACAGACAAATAGATAGAGTTGGAAGGAATACATAAAAACTAAATGGTTGTTTGGGATGGAAAGGGAAGATGGGTTATTTGTGATTTATTCTGAAGTGTTTAAAATCATTATTATGAGATCGTTTCCACAGCAGACAGAAAGGTACACTAAATAATGAATCACATATTAATCTGAGAAAGAGAAGTCTAAAAAGTGTCAATAGTGTGTATCCTATCTTGTTGGAAACATTTCTTGGAGAGAAGAGGTGGATCAGATTCTTACTTCCATGTTCCTCTGTCCTGTTGCTGCTATTTTCGCCACTGGTTGGAGAATCGGAGGCAGGAGTTGGCTCAGGCAGCCAAGCAGGAAGTCTCAGGCCCATGACCATCTGCCTGCTGGGTCTGCAGGAAAACTGCTCCACTTACCTTGCTTGCCTTTAGGTTCTAGCAACATCTATCCTTTCTAGATTTGGTCACAAAGTCGCTCCAACTTACCCATCAGAGCATCAGTAATTGAGCTCATTCTGAAAAGAAAAGAGAATCAAATTTAGAACAATTCTTGCCCTCAGTCCCTTGCCCCAGGGACAATTCTGGGTCTTGTTCTACAGTCCCCCAGAGGGCCCCAGTGGGGTTCAGCCCCAGTGGTGTGCAGAGCTGATCTGTTCATTGACTCATCCTGCACCAGCTCCTTCCCTTTCTTATCTCACTTCTCCACTCCCTTACTTGCTCCCAACTTGAGATAAATTACTCCACTCAAATGCTTGTCTCAGAATCTCCTTCTGGGGGAACCCAACCTAAGCCAACCTGACCCCTTTCTTCCTTCATATTCTAGTTCTGTTACTAAAATTACATTCTTTGGGGTAGTAAACATTTGCCAAAGGTTTATAGTGACAGAAGGAGATGACATAGTAGCATGGAACACCAAGTTGATCGTTAGTGGTGATTAACCAAACATTCCTTGGCTGACCCTGGCACAGGAAGTTCCTCAATGGTTTGCTTTCTCTCCTGAGTCGTTGACTAACTGGCCTCTTCTTGGGTTCTCTTCTCTTTCTCAATCTTTCTCAACTCTCCTCCTCTCTTTTCTCCCAGGTAGCCTGTGGAAATATAAAAAATCACCCCCACCCATCCAGGCTATGCCCAGGAAACATAAGTGAAATAAACATATTCCTCTCACCAAAGCATCATCCTTGAGTTTTCTAAAAGAAAAGCAATCTCTCTCCCTGAGTTGAACTCAATCACTTTTGTCTTATACACAGGTTTTTCTACCTGTTTAACATCTTTGGCATTAGCATTTATCAGATTTCCAAAAATGCCCCCTTTCTATGAATTCAATTGCTATTCAATCTCTGACCCCACGAGACAGCCATGTTCCTTCCTTGGAGGCATCTTCTCCACAAGGTGGATGATGACAGACTCTCGCTGAGCACCTTCCCCCAGAAGATCCCTCAGAGTGGCATTCCCCTGACAATGCCCTCCCAAGAGTGCCTCAGAATTGCCCCAGGAATCTGAGCTCATCAGAGGAGAGGCTCAAGAAAGACTGAGAGAGGCACACTCTAGCATGGCAGTTTCTCAAAAAATTAAACATAGAATGAGCATGTGATCCAGCAATTCTCCTTCTGGGTATATACACAAAAGAACCTGAAGCAGGGACACGAATAGATATTTGTACACTCATGGTCACAGCAGCATTATTCACAATAGCCAAAAGGTGGAAGTAATCCAAGTGTCCATTGGCAGATGAATGGATAAACAAAATGTAGTCTATATGTACGATGGAATACTATTCAGCCTTAAAAAGGCAGGAAATTCTGACACATGCTACCTCGTGAACCTTTAAGAAATTATGGCGAGTAAAACAAACAGGTCACAAAAGGGCAAATATTGCATGATTGCACTTATATGAGGTACTAAAGTAGTCAAATTCATAGAGACAGAAATTAGAATGGTGGTTGCCAGGGGTTGCAAAGAGGCAGGAATGGGGAGTTTTAGTTGGAGAAGATGAAAAGTTCTGCAGCTGGATGATGGTGATGGTTGCACAACAGTGTGAACGCACTTAATGACAGTGAACTGTACACTTAGAAACTGGTAAAAATGGTAAATTTTATGTTACATATATTTTACAATTGCTTAAAAATATATAAATAAATGAAAAAGAGAGAGAGAAGGCACGCTCTCCTTCTCTGCTTCTGCTCCTCAGTTAGCTGGTGACCAAAAATAGATCCACAGCATTAGCATTGCGCCTGTCTTCTTGTTAATTGTCTTGTTTTAGATGCAGATGTTTTTCACTTACAGACAGTGTTTTTGGGGGAAAAGGAATACAAAATGTGCTGGTTTGGCATTTCTGAACCCAGTAAACTTTGATGAGTTTGAATGGTATTGCTCCACTGCAGATAAACATCAAATCCAGGAAAGCTGCAGCCCTTTTGTTTTTCACAAGCTCTAACTTAACAAGACCTCTTTTAAGCAGGAACGCCTGTGGAATCCAGCATTTTCTTTGTTCCCTGAGATACTATTTTTTTAATGCATGTGAGGGCTGTGTGTGTGTGTTTTCTCTTTCATTTTTTCTTTTTTAAAATTTCTTTTTTTGCCTACATATGGTGAAAAAGCAGAAAAGATCAGTGAGCGAGTTATTGCTCGAGTCTCAGAAGGGATGAGGAGTGAGCCAGCCTCGCTGAGCCTCTTACCTAAAATACCAAAGAAGAGATACATCCCGGGGTGTGAGGTCTTCTTGTTCATCCACTCTCTTGCCTCTCACTCTCACCTTTGACACTCATCGGCTGCACTTCAAAGAATCTGTGGACCAGTCAGGGGTCCACCGTAGGAGAGGGCTCAGCTTCTAAGTGGAAAGCCCTGGGTTTAACTCTGAGCTCTGTCATTTACAAGCTGTATAACTATTACTGCACAAAATTGGGGTTCTGTTGCCTGATGCACATAAAGGGCCAATTTTTATGGCATCAGCTTTTGAGACAAGAAAAAAGGTTTATTATGAGATCAACCTGCAAGGAGATAGGCGGCAACACTCTCAAATCTGTCTCCCTGATCCAGGGCTTGGGGCAAAATTTATGGGATGAAAGGCAGGCTGGTGTGAAGTGTAGAAATAGGTGATTGGAGGTAAGGAGAAGTGAGGTAATTGATGATCTGTGCAAGCGTTTCAAGCTTCATGGCCCTTCATCAGCCGCATGTTCACAAAATGGTGGCATTAGTATGATCTGAGGTGGACTTTTCAGCTCCTTGACATCAAAATGGTCACTTATTGAGCATTTGCACAGGCCCGGTTGATGGGTTAGTGGTCTTAACTGGCCTGAACTGGATAACGGGTCATTTCTCAGTTCCTGAAAAACCACTCTTAATTACTCTGTTGATAAGACAGGGTCAGTTGAACTGGCCCTAGAGGGTCGATGGTTACATGACTTTATTAATCTGCTAAGCTCCAGTTTCATCATCTGTAAAATGGGAGCAATAACAGTATTTACTCCCCAAGTTAGTGGTGAAGGTTAAATTAGACAGTAACCAGGAAGCACCTAGCACACGCCACGGCACACAGTAACAGCTCAGTAAAGTTTAGCTGTTGTGATATGAAGTAAATTTCATACTAGTAACTTCTGATTCTGAAGAAAGATTCTGTGCTCCTTATAGTTTGAAAAACCCAAACGTGCCCTTTGATAACACAACTCACACTGAAGGCTACTACAGAGATGTACAACGGAGTAGAAGGAGGTACATCTTATTTCAAAGGGATTATCTCATCCTTGATATTTGGCAATAGTGATTTTCCACACACAGGCAAGAATTTTATAGACTCCTCTTAATAGCGATGTGTCAGGATCAGTAACAGTGACAATATATCGTTTTATGACTCCAAATTCAACTCTTCTTAAAAGTACTGGAGCAAAATGCCAGCTAAGTGTGGAATTTACTGATTTAGCTATGGAGGAAAGAAATTCTGCAGATCAGATCAATACAGCCAGTAAAAACAAACTGCAGAATCCCCATTTTCTGCCGGAGGTCTATAAGTGAGGGCATTAGATGAGGCACCTGAATTATTCCTGAGCACTTCATCTTGAGTGGCTGGAAATGGTACTTTAAAACCATTACAGGGAAAGACGATGAGTTTAGGTCACAGTGATTAAATTAAATGTCCTGCACAAAAAGTTACAGTTAACATTTTTTTGGTCCAAAAATTAGAATCCATAAGAGAATAGTTCTAATCAGTCAGAGCACTGGGACAAGCCCAAACCCCCAGTTAATTCTTTCAATGACTTTTAGGAACTAGATCTCCTGCAATAAGATTTGAACTTAGAATATTATCTTTTTGGAGAACTAGCAGCCATATATGGAAGCATGATTTTCCATGACTACTTTTATCATTATCATCATTGTCATCACCTTTCTCATTATATTTTTACTGCTAATAATACTTCAGCTCAATAGCAGTTTTCTTGTTATCTGCCTAGGGAAGTGGCCAGTTCGAAGATCAGCTGTGCACAATTACTAAAAAGCCTGAGAAGATCACAATGTACTGACACGTGCTGTCAATAAGGCTGGAAATTATTTTGAAAGACAATTTAGCCTTGTCCATTATAATATAAAACCTGTATCTGCCTCAACCTGAGAGTACTACTACTAAGTCTCTTTCCTAGAAAAATATTCACAGATGTGTCCCCAAATGAAAATAACTCATGAGGTTCAGTGAAGTATTGTGTGTGCAAGTGAAAACATGGCTATAATGTGAATACTTTTCATGGCTACAAGGCTAAATAAGCTGTACTTGTCCATGATGTTAAAAATTTTGCAATAATTAAGGCAAATAAAATAAATATATACAAATAGACATGAAAAGACAGCTATAATCAGCAATGTAGGTTTAACAATGGGCTCTCCAGGAAAAAAACACCCTGATTTGCAGCGTTTGCTGCTTTCTGTGCACTCCCACCATAGCCAATTTCAAGCTGCCAACATGATGTTACTGGATGTGGAGCTGGTAAGAGACGCACACACTTGTCTCCTTGAGCTGGTGCTAGTCAGCTCCAGCATCCCACTGTCAATATACTGTTAGGTGAATAAAGAAAGGAGCAGGACAATATGTACAATATAGTGTATAACTAAACCTCACACCTATATGTACTTTTATGTATCCATATGCATAAGAATTCATAAGTGGGTCACCTCTGGAGGGAAGTGAGCCTGCTAGTGGAGAGGATAAGTAGTGACTTCTGCTTTGTATCACTGGAACACTGTTAAGCCGAAAATATATTAACTGTGTGATTAAACTAAATTTAAAAGAATCATGACAATTTTATATACCATGTCCTAGAAAAGGGTGGTGAGATTTTGATAAATTGGCCTGAGACTGGCTTGGACTCAGATGGATAGATAGATCGATAGATTGATAGATGACAGATAGATAGATAAATAGATCATTTTGAGGAACGAGGAGAGGGAGAGAGAGAAAGACTAGTATGGGAGCACATGGGTGATACGCAGGCTTGTCCAGGTGAGGCTGGTGTCTGGTTGAGGTATAAGACAAGAGAATGGAGGAGAAGAGGATGCTAGAGGTGGGAAAGGGAAGCAACTCAGGTAGAAACAAAGGCAAAAGCAGGGTCAGGAGCCCCTCCTGCATCAGCCTAGTAAGGGAGCAGGAAGGAGGAGAGAAAGGAGCCGCAGCAGATTAGGACCCACCCTGGTAGCTGAAGACAGTGGGCACTGTGCTGCTCTGCTGTGGGAGGCAGGAGGCAGGGGAGGGGACCATCTGCAGACCTGTTGGTGTGTTCTCTAATTGGGTGGTGAGGTGAGCTTATCTAATGCTGCCCATTCCACTGGCAAATCAGGAGCTGAGGTCATTAGCTGACAGCCAGGGGTGAGGAGCAGGGATACAAGGTCTGGGGAAAGTGGAAAAGGTTGGAAACATTCCTTGGGAAGAATGGGAGCGTGGACTGAGCCATGGTACAATTGCAGGGGAGTGTTAAGGTCCAGTCTGAGATAGGGGATATGAATTTATGTTGAAACTGATTTTCCCTGTTACATAACCTTCTCCAATTTTTGAGACCCTGGAGCAGACATGAGGAAAGGAGATGAGTGGGTGAATTAGGCAGAGGAATCCAGCTTAAGAACTCTATCTCCCACTCACAGTGAGACTGGGAGCATCATTTATTGCAGTTAGGCCTTGGTTTCAACATCTGCAAAAGGGGGATTATAGCACATATCCTGTGGCATTCTTGGGCTGTGAGAGAACCATAGGAGACAGCAGAGGGGAGAGAACTTGGAGTGATATAAATGTGCTCGGTGTGTCTTAAAAATTGGGGCCCAGGCCATTTCTCGTGTCTCTAAAGTCCTAATAAATCTCAGTGGAAGACAAAGGGTCAGTCGATAATGGAAGGCAGCTAAGCGAACATGACCCAGTCTGTGCTCAGGGCAGGAGAAATTCTCGATAAGTGGTGTTCCGAGAAGCGTTGACCTCACTCAAAGGCACCAGAGAAGGTGACTCCTCAGAAATACGGGGAAGGAGCACAGGACCTAGGCTCTCAGTTTGGCCAGCAGAAGTCGATGGACCCTCATTCAAGTCCTACAGCATGTTTGAGAAAGAAGTCTTAGAGTCTATACCAGGGAGGAAAGTGATGCCCAGAATTCTTGCTTCCACTCCCTGGGGCGCTGGCTTCTGCCCAAGTGCCCTCCACAGCAGGGGAACATAGTCGTGCTATAAAAAATACCGGGTCCTGGTGTGAGACATGCATCGCAATTACTACACTGATTAACACACCTCACAAAATGCCTAGAATTTTCCTTCTTAATAGATCCTGAGTGAATGCTCAGGTCAGACCCAAATAGGAAAGGGTGATTCCAAACTGGTTGATCATTACCCATCCCCCGAGACAAACATTGGCTTTCTTTCTGTTCTTTGAACACACCATGATCTTTTATACCCCAGAGCCTTTACATTTGCTATAATGTCTGACTAAAATGTTCTTCCTCCGTGTTTTCTCAGGACTAGCTCATTCCCATCTTCGAGGTCCCAGTTGAAATGTGTGACATTTGTCGGGGTATAAATGCAGGCTGGCGCTCAACCATGACATGTCTTGAACATTGTACCAAGGAGGTAGGACATCATCCTGAAGGCAATGGGAAAGATTTGACAGATTTTTGAGCATAGGAGAGATTTGTTTGAATCAAAGCTTTAGATAAATCATTTGTATGGTGTTTTGTAGGATGAATTGAAAAGGGACAAGACCAAAGCAAGGAGACCGATTAAGAGACCATGGCAAAGTCAAAATGAGATGTGAAGAAGATCAAGAGTAGTGACGGGTGGAGCCGGCCCGTGGCGTAGCGGTTAAGTGAGCGCGCTCCGCTACTGGCGGCCCGGGCTCGGATCCCAGGTGTGCACCAACACACTGCTTCTCCAGCCATGCTGAGGCCGCGTCCCACATACAGCAACTAGGAGGATGTGCAACTATGACATACAACTATCTACTGGGGCTTTGGGGGAAAAAAAAGGAGGAGGATTGGCAATAGATGTTAGCTCAGAGCCAGTCTTCCTCAGCAAAAAGAGGAGGATTAGCATGGATGTTAGCTAAGGGCTGATCTTCCTCACACAAAAAAAAAAAAAGAGTAGTGACGGGGAAGACATTGAAACAAGACTTATGAATCAATGAATGAATAAACTCACATAAACACACATACTTTTACATACATGACTCGAACACAGAATGTTCTCAGATCAAAGCACAGCGAGGAAAGATGTCCAAGAAACTTATATGTGAAAATATGTGATGAGGCCTGCACCTTGCAGGCTTCATTTGGGTTTTGGATTCTAGGTCCACTCAGCATTGGGTGGGAGCAGGGCAGAGAGAAATAATATCATTCCATTCCTTTAACTACACATGAAGAAGTCAGGTTTGCCTCTGAAAATCAGCTCGTTATTGATCTTAACCTTGTTAATATTCATGAAGCTCTATCAAGAGGTAGGAGATTTTAACACAGTGGACCCCGCACTCTAAATCAATTCTCATTGATTTTAATCGGCTTCTTCCATCCAAGCATTGATGTTGCCCCTCCCATGAAAACCTGCTCACAAGGTCCTTTGGAACACGTGAGCGGTGTGAGAAGCTAGCAGGCCCTGCCTGCCATTGTCTGGACTTTGGGAGCACTCAGAGTGGAGAGAGATGGTGTTTGAGCAGCATCTGCTCCTCTTTGGGGCTATGTGGGTCTGGCTGCCTCCTAAATCCATTCACCAACAAAGCTGTGCTCCCCTCAGGTCCCAGCCAGTGGGAGGGAAGATAGAGCTCTTGCCACCTTCAGGCGCATGTCAATTTCTGGACAAGGCAGATTTTTCCAAAATCTTAGATGCTCCCTGTCCTTAAAGGTCCCTAACAAGTTCAGATGACAACCTACTCTGTCCTTAAATACAATTAAGTCCAGTTCAGAGCAGGATCCCACAACCAAATCCAAGGGACTCTGGCTTAGAGCTCTGTCCTCTCCCCAACATGCCCAGGACCAGGCCTGGGGGCTGAGTCTTTCCTCACAGCAAAGGTTTCCTTTGAGCCTCTGGAAACCCTATTCAGATGACTTTCTTTTATTTTTATGATATTTTTTCTCTTCTTTTCATTTATACGTTTTTTTTATTATATTTTGTTTTATTTTATTAATGAAAGTATTTGCCTTAGGTATCAAGAAAATGTTCAGATGACGAGTTATAGGGCAGCATTAGCTCCTGATTATACCCCAAGGAAGGAGAGTTATAATTGAACTTGGTGAAGGTTGTGAGCGCCAGCCATGTGACAAGAAACTGAAGGCAGCCTCTGGGTGACAGCCAGCAAGAAACTGAATCCTGCCACAGCTGTGTAAGCAGGTCCTTCTCCAGACCAGCCTCAGATGAGACCCCAGCCCTGACTGACACCTTGATCTCAGCCTTGTAGGAAACCCAGCTAAGCCTTGCCTAGACTCTGGACCCACAGACACTGTAGGATAATAAATGGGTATTGTTCTAAGCCACTAACTTGCCGTAAATTGGTACATAGCAATACGTAACCAACATAATGTTTGTGTAGTTTACATTGTTGCAGAAGTATTACAAGATAGTAGTTGAGATATCAAACATCAGGCCCACCTAGAATCAACTGTAACTTAAATTCCATTCATTAAGAGAGCTTGGTAGCTACTAGGCACTGATTTTACATTATCTAATGCTCCCCAAACCCTATGAGGTAGACACTATTATTATCCCCATTTCTCAGATGAGGAGACTGAGTTACAAAGAAGTTAACTAGCTTTCCCAGTGCTGCCCAGCTTGACCATAGTGGAGCTTGGGTTCAAACTGGGTCCATCTAACTCCAAAGATGCTCTTACACACTGAGCTGCCTCACACTCTGCAGAGTGTGGCCCTAAAAACAGATTAGGTAGGCGTTTGCCTATATAAATGGCTGTGCTGGCCTTGATGATCTGGGTATTATAGGTGAGGAAACTGAGGCTCATGGATTTCAAGCATTTCATCACAAGTCATTTACACTTGGCGAAACCAGGATTTGAAACTGGGTTAATTAACATCAAAGCCTGCACTATTTCTATCTCTTTCACTGCTTCTTGCTCTGCATAAAAGTATAACCTTAAAAGTCTCTTCCTTTATTTTTACTTATCATCCTTGCTTAAAAACTCCTCTGAATCATTCTTCCATCATTTACTGAGCATTTGCTTTGTGTCAAGTGCATTGTAGGCCTTGGAATTACAAAGATAAATAAGACAACACCTTTGTCCATGTCCCACTGCAGATTATTCTAGTGGCCAAAGGCACGTCTATATCATTTGCTTTTGTATTTCTAGCACTAAACATGGTGCCTGGAACTTAGTAGATGCTATCTTTTTTTTTTTTTTTTTGACCAGTTGCTCTGCCATATTGTTGGGAGAGCATCTCGTTTGTCCCTGCTTTTGACAGCTACTTCTTTAACTCCACAAGGTGGTCCCTAAATACACTGCTGATTTTCACACCTCCATGCCTTTTCCTGGATCCCTTTTCCCCATGTCCACCTGGAATGCCCTCCCACCCCTTCTTCTCCTGTCTGCACCACTCCTGCTAACCCTTCGAAGCCCTGGAACATTACCACCTTTCTGCAGCTGCTCCTTCCTCTATCAATGCAATTAATTACGCCCTGGTCACTTTCCCCCAGTAATTTCACACATTTCGATGATAGCACCTAACAAGTCCATTATGGTTATCTGTTTTTGAATTTCTTTCCTCCTTCTGGTTCAGAGTAACTTTGTAAATCTAGCTCCCAACTCAGCACAAAGTAGCAGTTCAGCGAGTGATGGATGAACTGAATTCAGTTCATTCATTCCACAAATACTTACTAATCACATCCTACGTGCCAGGAATTAGGTTTGGGGATTCAGCAGTGAATAAAACAGGCAAAAGTCCCTGTCCTTGTGGAGCTTATATTGTATTGATCCATTTGAAATGTCTGGTTGTGTTGGGTCCCATTGGCAAGCTTTTAATTAGCCTCCTTTGTACTGTCTTTCAGTTAGATGCCAGGTCCTGGTAAGGGACTTGGGATTTATCTTGGGAAGCCTGTTTGTGCAAACATCTCTCCAAGCCCTGGGAAATCCTCGAGAAACCTGTAAATTGAGGAGCCCATGTTGTTAACAGACACACCAGCGCAAATCTGTCCAAATGAAGTTGTCTTCTCAGAAGCAGCCCCTGCGGGAAGCCATGCTCCTCAGTGAGGCTGCCAATGTTTCCACTATTTTTGGACTCGTATTTTGGAGCTCTAGGTAGAATTTATGGCCCATTTGTGAACAGATTCAACGAGGGGAAATGTCCCTTTTCAAGGCTCCATTTGCCACTAGATAATGCCTGGCAGTGTTTCATAGACAAGGCAGGTGAATGAGCTTACCAATGTGACTGTGTGGAAGCAAGAAGAAAAAGAACCACAGATGCATGAACGTGACTTTAGTAGGCAGTGACCCTATCTCTCAGCAGATGTTGCTCACACAGTGACCTATATCTTGATGGATAACTTCTCTTCCCCGGTTACAATTTATTTATCCATCCCCCACTGGTTGTCATTGATGTATTGGTACATATGGATGTACTGATATGATGTCTTTGATATATGTTGTTGTTGCAATTGGTGTAGCCAATTTCCCTTATTCACAAGCGGCACTTCCACAAGTATGTTTGTGCACACGTGTGAAAGATTATGGAGGGTAAACACCTAGCAATTGAAATGCTAGGTCACCAACTCTGCACATCTTCAATTTTATTTGTTATTGTTAAATTGATCTCCAAATGAGTCGCACCAATTTACAGTCACTCTGGCAATGCATGAGAGTATCTCTTTCTCCACGTACTCAGCAAAAATTGGCATCACATAATGGGTGGGAAATGGTGTCTCATTTTAACTTGCATATCCATGACTTATTAATGGGGTTGAGCATTTTTTTCTATATAAGTATTGGCTGTTTGATTTTCATATTCTGTGCTTCCTCTGTTTGTATCCTGTGTCCATTTTTTCTAGTGAACTATTTGTCTTTATATTTTTGATTTATAGGAGTGCTTTATATATTCCAGATAGTAACCTTTCGTCAGTTATTTATACAAATGTCTGTTGTCATATGAAAGACTTTATTTCATTTAGTCAAATTTATCAATCTTATCCTTTATGTTTTGTGTTTTTGTTTATTGTTAAAAATAAACCAACAATCTCTCTACCCCAAGATCACAAAGATGTTCTCGTAAATTGTCTTCTAAAAGTTCTATTATTTTGGCATTTATTTCTTTGAGATTTGATATTTGTATATGGTCTAAAGTAGAGAGGAAATATTCTTTTTTTCTATCAAGATAGCCATTTTCCCCACAATATTTACTGAATAAAATATTCCCTCTCACTGCTCACTCACTCATTTGTTATGCCACCTCTGTCTTTTACCAAGTTTCTATGTGTATTTAGGGCTTTTTCTGTACTGTCTATTCTGTTCCTTTGATTGGCTTGTCTATCTCTGTACCAAATTTGCACTGCTTTAATTACCATCTCTTTAAAATAAACCTTACTGTGTGGAAGAACAAGACTCCTCTCTTCCTTCTTCACAAATATCTTAGCTCTCTCTGGCCCTTTATTTTTCCATGAATATCTTAGGATTGATTTTGTCAAGGTCCACCAAAAAAAATACAACTCTTTTGAATTTATATTAAATTTGCTTTGTTTTAAATTGAGTTCAATTTTTTTATTGAGACATAATTGACATATAACATTGTGTAAGTTTAAGGTGTACAACATATTGATTTGATACATTTATATTGCAATATGATTGCCATGGTAGCATCAGCTAACAACTCTATTGTGTCAGATAATTATCATTTCTTCTAGTGGTGGGAACAATTAAGATCTACTCTCTTAGCAAGTTTAGTACAGTTTTGTTGTCTGTAATCCCTGTACCGTGCACTAGATCTCCAGGATTTATTTATCTGCTGGTTGCAAGTATGTACCCTTAAATGAAATCTTTCCCATTCCCCGACCCCAGCCTTTGGTAACCACCAGTACACTCTCTGTTTTTTCAAGTTCAGGGTTTTTTTCCTTTTTTTTTTTTTAGATTCCATGTATAAGTGATATCATACAGTATTTGTCTTTCTCTGTCTGACTTATCCCACTTAGTATGATGACCTCAAGATCCATCCATGGTATTGCAGGATTTCCTACCTTCTCATGCCTGAATAGTATTCCATTGTGTGTGCGTGTATGTATATATGTATATATATATACATATATATATGTATATATGTGTGTATATATATACATATATACACACATACATACACATGTATACATATATATACCACATCTTTATCCATTCATCTGTTGTCAAACACTTAAGTTGTTTCCATAACTTGGGTATTGTGAATAATGCTGCAATAACCGTGGGAGTGCAGATATCTCTTTGATATTCTGTTTTTATTTCCTTTGGATGTAGTGAGTCTATTTTTTATCAGTAGATAAAATTTGCCTTTGGGAAAAGGAGGCAGGAGAGGCCCTACAGCACCTTTAGGATTCTGGAGGTTGGAGCTGGGAGTTTCCTTTGGCTTTCTGTGCTTCCTTGGTAGATAATACACTCTTGGAGACCTGAGGGGAAGGAATGGCTTGTCAGAGACAAGATTCAGATATTCCTAGACTCACAACCCAAATTACCATCATAGCCCTTCTCAGTCTCACCATCGGGTCCCCAACCCGGATCCCAGGCTGATGTGGTCACCCCTGGCATGGGGACATGGCTGCAACTTGCCACTGGCCTCCAGCTGCAGTGGACCTGCACCGCCCAGGGCCCCAGCCCCAGACTTGACTCAGTGTAACATTTCCCCTGCTAAGGTACTGAATCTTGTTGAGTGTTGCTCATCTTTCTCCTTGTTCACGTCCTCACCTGCTCCCCTTCCACTGTCACATTAATGCTCTAATTGTTCTCCCTGAAGTACCAGACCCTCCAATCCCCTTGTCACACTGTTGCCAGACTGGTCTTCTGAAAACATGGTCATGGCGTCTCTCCAGCGACGACGGCCATGACTTCTCAGAGCTGCACTAATAGAGTAGCCTTTAGCTATAAGGACCATTTAAATTTATATTTTAATGAATTGAAATTCAAAAAAATAAAAATTCAGCTCCTCAGTCACGTTAACCACATTTCAAGAACTCAGTTGCTCAATGGGTACACATGGTTACCATCTCAGATACATTTCGACCATCACAGAAGGTTCTATTGGACAGTGCTGACCACAGAGACATGCAGCATCTTCTTGTTCCCCATAGATAAGAGCCAAATACCTTATGTGACCCCTAGTGTGCCTAACATCACAGCCCCACAGATCTATTTCTCCCCCTACCTGCTGCCTTGATGTGTTAAAATCAGGACATTCTGTCAGTCTCTTGGGTACCTTTGATTTTCCTGACTCTGAGATTTTGCTCAGCCTATTTCTACGGCCTAGAATGTCTTGCCTTCTCCAGTTTTTCTCTTTACCAAATTGTCCTCTTCCTTCAATGCTCTGCTCAAACATCACCTCTAACATCTTCTTCTCCTCAGTCTCCTTCTCACAGCTTCCACACCCACTTTCTGCATCTCCACGGCACTCGGGGCACTATGTTATTAAACCAAATTCACACAAGGCAGCAGCTGTGTCAGAACAGTTCTCTATCCCCAGAGCCTAGCTCAGAGCCTGGCTCCTAGCAACTGTCAGTGCATAATTATGGAGCCTAGTTCAATACAAGCTTTCCCCTGTGTTAATCTGGTGTCCTCCAGCACCACTCTGCCCTGTCACTTAGCCCCAGCCGGCCCCCCTTTTCCACTCACTCCCCCACATTTAATTACATTCTCATCAGACACACAAAACTGTCTGCTTGGCTCCTTGTGTAGTTGAAAGTGTTTATGTAAACAGCAGAGAGATCCTGTTCATTATAAAGACTTCCTCACATTCATTGCAGCCAGTTCCGGTCTCCCCTGATTGTAAAGGAGATAGGACCAGCCACTCGGAGACAGGAAGGAGTTTATTGAAAGGAAAACTAGCAGCCCTGAAGAGACAGAGCAATGTATACACATGGCTCGTGGAGTGCATGGTTCTCTCCCTTAGGAGAGATGCAGAAGGACAAGGAGAGAGAAGAGAGAGAGAGAAGAAGAAGAAGAACAGAGACATAGAGCAGAGACAAATATAGAGAGAAAGCAGAGATGGAGCAAAGTCAGAATAGAGAGAGGAAGGCTATCAGAGAGAGACACACACACTCAGAGACAGTTGCAGACAGACAAAGGTGGATCGAGGAGCATAGTGTCAGAGACAACGAGTGGAGGGTGAAAATGTTCAAGCTGTTACATCCCTAACCCCACATAGCATGCTTGTTCTGGTGCTCTATGGAGTACAACGGGCATTACGAATTGAGAGTGCTGACATATGGAAAGTTGGAAAAGCCATCAAAAGAACAAATGGAGGGGCCGACTTGGTGGCACAGTGGTTAAGTGCACGCGCTCCCCTTCTGTAGCCTGGGGTTCGCGGGTTCAGATCCTGGGTGTGGACCTAGGCATTGATTCTCAAGCCATGCTGTGGCGGCGTCCCATATAAAGTAGAGGAAGATGGGCACAGATGTTAGCCCAGGGCCAATCTTCCTCAGCAAAAAAGAGGAGGATTGGCAACAGGCATTAGCTCAGGGCTAATCTTCCTCAAAAAAAAAAAAAAAAGAACAATGGAAACCAAACTTAACATTAGCCACCAGAATCTTATAAACCACCATGATCAACCCTGAAGATCATTCATGTTTACCTGATCATTCCTCTCTGAAAAGATCCAGAGCGAAAAGTTTGGAAGTGCAGAATATGCTCTGCCCTGTTTGCTGTGGTTCTTTTGGAGTCCTCTAGCCAGAATTCTTAGCAAGAAGCTATGTCTTTGCTGTGGACAGCACCAATCTGAGGCCTTAGTGGAACAGGCAAAGTATGATCCAAACTTCCTTTCCCTAAACTTGTGATATCTGGGTTTTTCAGAGTTGGAATGTGTCAGATAAAATGACACCTGGTCACTGAAGAGAGATGGCTTTTTAATGACAGTAAGAGGCTGCTTTTGAGCAACATAAAAAATCTTGCCTTGTCTCTTTCTAGACACCTCAAAAATCTACTCTAAAGTTCTGTCAGCTTGGTCATCATTCTGGGCAATTCGCTTTCTCATTCACTCATTCATTCACACACATTTATCAAGTACCTTGTATGGTTCAGCATCATGTCAGGTGCTACAGCGGTGAATGAAACAAATGTTCCTTGCACAGGGAGTTCAGTGTACAGTGTGGACAAGCAGACACAAAACAAAGAATCATACAAACAAGTATCACCCTAGAACTATGGATATGTGCAACAAATTAAAATAGCATGGTGTCTCAAAAGAATTGAAAGCAGAGCATCTTAGTCAGCTCAGGCTACCATAAGAAAAAATACCATAGACTGGGTGGCTTAAACAACAGAAATTTATTTCTCACAGTCCTGGAATCTGGAATTCTGAGATCAGGGTGCCAGCATGTCCAGTTCTGGTGAGACCTCTCCTCCTGGCTTGCAGATGACCACCTTCTTACTCTGTCCTCACACGGCAGAGAAAGGAAGTGCTGGTGTCTCTTCCTCTTCTTATAAGGGCACTAATCCCATCATGGGATCCCTACCCTCATGACCTCATCTAAACCTAATTGCCCCCTAAGGCCCCATCTCCTAATATCATCACCTTGGGTGTTAGGGCTTCAACATATGAATTTTGGAGGGAGGGGAGAACACAAACATTCAGTCCATAACAGACTCAAACAGATACTTATATGTGAACGTTCATAGTAGTACTATTTATAATAGCCAAAAGGTGGAATGTCTATCAATGAATGAATGATAAATTATGGTATACACATACAGTGAAATATTATTCAGCCTTAAAAAGGAATTAAGTAGTAGTACACACTACATGAATAAACCTTGAAAATACCATGTTAAGTGAAAGAAGCTAGTCACAAAATGTCACGTATTATATGATTTCATTTATATAAAATATCCAGAACAGACAAATCCATAGAGACAGAACATAATTGGTGGTTGTCAGAGTCTGGGAGGAAGGGACAATGGGGAGTAATTGCTTAACAGGTACGGTGTTTCGTTTTGGGGTGATGAAAATGTTTTAGAACTAGACAGAGGTGGTGGTTGCGCAAGATTGTGAATGTACTAAATGGTTAATTTTGTTATGTGAACTTTACCTTAATAGGAAAAAAAATACATGGTTCTAAAAACTGAAATATTATGGGGTGACCTAATTTAAACTAGGAGCCAAGAAAAGGCACTCTGAGGAAGGGGCACATATATGAAAAGTGAAGGATGAGTAGAAGTTAGCAAGGGGAATGGTCGGGGGCAGCAGGTTCCACTTAGAGTGAAGAATATCCATGGAAGCATAGGGTGGGGGAGAGCTTGGCACATTTGAAAATGAGAAGGAAGTCAGGGTGGCTGGGAAGCAGAGAAAATGATCAAAGTGAGGCGAAACTCATCGAGTAGTCAGTGGCAGACCTTTATAGGCATTTTGATGCTTTTTGTTCATTTGTTTTTATTTTTCAGCATTGATGGGCATACAGAAGATAAGTGACATGAGCTGATATACATTTTAAGATCAATCTGGCTGCTTGGAAAGAATGGATAAAGGTAAACAGAAATGGTATCAGGTTATTGATTAGAACCTCTCTCTCTCCTTCTTTTCTCTTCTTGTTTTTATATATGAACAGAATCTGGGCTGAGTTTAGAATTCTCACATCACAGCTTTTTTACTATCAAAGTTCTATAGACCTTGCTCCATTTTTCTCCTAACATTTCTGGTGGTAGAAAAGAAGTCTGGAGCTAGATGAATCCCTCATTCTTTCCAGTTAGCCACTCCCTCCGCTTTTTATGTTTGCCACATTCTTTCTTTCTTTTTACTTAAGATTAAAACAAAATTACCGAGATATATCTAAGTATTTCACAAACGCTCTATAACCCACTGTGGCTTTTCCAAGGAATCAAAAAATTTTTTGGCTCTAGAAAATTTCTTCTATTATATCTCTGATTTCTGCTTCCTTCTTTTTCTTCTGGGATCTTTTTCAGAAATGAATTAGGTCTGTTCAATCTCCATTCTTGTCACCATTCCTAACATCTTCTATCTCATCACGCTCATGGCTCTGACCTTTCCTCTCTATTCCAGGCACTGTTGGCCCATTTCTACACCACATCACTCACTTGACACTTGCCGTGTTGCCTCTTCATTTTCAGGTTTCTAAAACAGAAACTGAATTCTGTCCTCACATCTCTCTCTTTTACATTATTTAGTTTTCATTTTTAAATTGCCTACTTTTTGCCCATCTCTCTTTTCACTTAAATCTTATTATTCTGCTTCGCACATCTGGTTTCACAGAGCCCCCAATTCCTCACATAATATTGAAGACAAGAAGACATTCTTGACATTGTCTTTGTTTATTATGTCTTGTGCATCTTGCATGCATTTTCTCAATATTTTATCACTTGAAATTTTTCATCAAGTTGATGTTGTCGCTGCTTTAGTTATTCATCTTTAAGCGATGAGGTGTGTAAGCGGGGCTGGTGTTTTTCCATAAACATTTTGAGTAAATCGTCTTTGCTTCCCCTTCTGGTTCCATTTGGTTGTTCTTGGCTTCTCAGATCTCAAACTGGAGGGCTTCTTCAGTGTGAATTTATAACACTCTCATTGTTATTGAGCCGCCGGAGGGGGTTTGAGCGGAAGCCTGAGCTATGAGTAGTGTTCACAGGAGTATTTATCTCTGCAGCAATTCTTTCCATGCATGGCAAAGCTGTTGTTGTTCTCAGCTCAATGTTTTGCATTCACTTTTAATTTGGCACAGCCTCTACTCCAGTATAAACTTTGGCTTTGTCCAGGCTCCTTCCTGGGGCTACTGCTTGACACTTGGAGGAAATGCCTCTATAACCCTGAAAGGCTTTCCTTTGATGTGGCAGCTACTTGAGTGGTAGGTCTTCTCACTGCCGCTAGTTTCAGAAGCTTCTGATCTTTGTCAGCATAGGTCACAGAGCCCAGGCACCAGCCAGGGGAGCTTCCCTCACCTTCAACACATCCTACACTTAATTAGGAAAACTCATTGATTTCCCTCAGGGTGTCTGCTAAATTCTTTCCATAATGCACAAGTCCTCACCATTTTGACCTCTTTCTCCTTCACGTGGTCACGACGCTAATCCTGGACTCGCAGAGTACTGTTGTCACAAAGGATGCTGATCCTCAAAGTTCAACTGAATCCCAAATTATGAGGTCACCACCTGCCACAGGGCCTATCCGTGCACCCAGGTCTTACACTCCAGATAAAGTCATAAGATTCCACCAGAGACCCTGTCTTTTATTCCTGAGGATAGTGCTCTTTCTTAGGAAAGACTTGTAAGTTGAATGCTTAGTATAGTTCAGCTTGATGCCTTCCGCTCTGTGTCTACCACAACTTTCTCCGTCTCCCATCATATTTTGGATCATTCTCTCATTTTCAGTTTCCCCTGTCCACTCCTTCCTTTTGTTATTTTTCCAGAGAGGGGATTTGGCTAGGGGCGTAGCAGAGAATCTAAAGAGTTTAAGAGGAGATAGATGTCTGTGCTGTCTAATCCAAACATCTGGGACTTGGGTTTACTTGACACATCTTTCTGCACTGTGCTTGCACTTATCTATCTTCAGCTAAGAGTATTTACAGGTGAGCATCTGTGCAAGGTGGACGGTCTAAGTCAACAATATTCAGTGTGTTCAGATGATCATCTGTAAGGTTGTTCACCAATATTCAGACTTATTGAATGAATACAAATGTTACCAAACTTGAGAAAAATCCCACTTGGGCTCTATTTAGGCAATTAAATTTCTTTCTTTTTCTTTTTCACCCTAAGTTTAGAGATCATATGAATCAATTATTTAAGGATTAAAAAGTAAATAGAGACAGTAACGATGGATTTAAAAGGTTTAAAGACTATTGAAAGACTATTAAAATATATGCCAAAGCAAAAACTAGGGTAACACATTATTGGAGGTCTTAATTCTACTCTTGAGTTTTTTTTTTTTTTTTTTTTTTTTCATCAGGTGGAGATGTCAGAGACAGAGAGTTAAACTAATCTTCATTGTTTTTTGGATTTAAGTTTTTTCTACAGTAAGGAAGCAGATATAACTTTAATAAATATAAAACAAGGAGAAAAAATGAGAATGAGGGATGCCAGCTCACCTAACAGGATGACCATATTGCTGATCAAATAAAGAGGAGACGTACGTTTATCTATTTCAAGGCTAAATATTTAGCCTGATGTTATTCCACCTGCTGTCCTGTTGTGTTCTGGCAACATGGAAGAGGAAATCTGGGACCCAGTGAAATAGCCCATTGTGAATCTTTGTTCAATGTGACCAGGAACCTGGATAAATGGCCAATGTGATTTCATGGTAGAGAAGAATGAAATAATGTATAAAATTGTACAAAGAACCATAGTGATTTTCACAAGTGGCAGAACCACACTGGACCTTCCCACGTGTTACTTACCAAGGGACATGCTATGTGCTATCAAAACTGCTTTCCATCTTTCTTTTGGTCCTCACCTCCTATACGATATTGAATATAGAAGTGTAGGTGTATATTCTAGGAAAGAGAAGTACATTCCGGAACGAAGACAGTGAGAAATATCTGACAGAGTGGTCTTTCCACGTGATTGATAAAATATGACTTTTTGTGCATATACAAGGATTAGGGCTAGTGGTGAAAATCCTGTACTTTTATTTTCTCTAAAGTAGGGCTATGAAGTGTTTCTCACTTTATTATCTTAGGGTATATCCAAGAAGCATGCACGTTATGACGTTCTATCTTGATGTTTTGATTTTAAAAACAAACAAACAAAAATCAATTCTACTGTCTCCCAGACCAAAATGAGCAATTGTCAGACTGGTGGTATAATTTCTGCTGAAACGTTAAGAGTTCCTCATAGTGGCTGTATTTAAAACCCTCCTTCCTTTAGAAAGTGTCCACCACTGTGGTGTGTGGAAAATTGTGATCATCCCTTTTCATCCTCCGTGGGTTGGGCTGTGGGAAGTTAGTGCTCAGAAGAAGTAAGGGTCCTGTCCACCGCCCGTCATGCAAACAGCTTCAGCGACGATTATTTATTTACAACAGCTAATACAATTGGTAGTAACGACTACATAGGCAAGCTCTAAGTGCAGACAAGATGAAAAATTTACTAAATTGGAGAATAAAAATGCATAAGAAAATGTACAGAATCAATATTTCATGGCCTTTGCTTTACCTTGCTGTTCACAAATCTATTCCCGAGTTCGCATTAAAATTTAAAGCAACGTCATGCGACAAGTTCAAGCCTTGGGTTATTTCACGTTAGTTTAGCTTTAGAGGAGTTTTGTTGTTGGTTGTTTCATAAAGTCATGAGGATCTGAGGAGAGGGGACACTTAGGAAACCATTTAGCCAGGTGATTCTGGTTTTACTTTTTTTTCAGACAAGAAGACAAAATTGTGTCTGACATACGTAGAAAGGTTGTTTGAGTCATTCTGCTTCTGAACCAGCTAAGCCTTAGCAATCTTCCTGTTCCAGATTAAACCTTGTACCAGATTAAAAAGACTGTTTTTAATACCTTTGAAAGCCAAACTATTATTTTGTAAGAAGCCAAACATTTATCGAATAATTACTATGGGCTAAACACTGAGTAATACATATAAAACTTGGGGTTACTGCAGAAAGGCCATAATTCCTAAATATCCCATGTTTCCATGAATTTATGAAATGACACCATAGGAGAATAAACAACTGGAGGAACAGATACACAACTCATGCAATCTGAATACTTGAGGCTGAACATCTTTTCGCAGTATAAGTTTTACGTAAATGCAGATAGAAAGGCAGTAATTATAGTTCCCTTCTCAATGCTCTACTTGTCTCTCAAAGAGATATTGGTATAGACGGATAGAAGTTCATAAAATCTGCAAAATATTATAGCTCTACCAAATACTTTTTCTAATGTTTGTTTGTTTTGTTTGGACCAGTACACAAGGAATTTGGAATTTATTAGTACAGCATCCATAATTTCAACTACTTACCATTATTTTAAGGTCCCTAAACTATTTTTAATTTATTACCATGTCAACAAGGGTTTGGATTGCATATGAGGTACGACTGAAATGAGAGAAAGAAGCAATCTGTTGCTAGAGAGAGAGTCTGGATGACTACCTAGAAACTGCCTCTTGAAGAAGCTTTAGTCTTCAGAGTATTATTTAAGTATGTGCAGAATTGAAGAGGTTTCGTGTCAATGTCAAGGGATTATGGATACCTTGCATCCTATAGAGAAACCCAAAGCTGACCTGTGGACAGGTTGAACATCACTAAGCAAGAGCACAAGATGGCGACAGCCTTTCTGTTTTGGTCTTGAGTTATTTCTAATCCTTTGTGGGTCAAAAGTATTATATATCAATGTCTCCCACCCCATATTTTTATTATCTTCTAATCATGGCTTAAAATGGATGTTTTAAGGGAAGGTTAGAGATCTGTTCAAAGATTTAGAGTGATAGGACAATAACCCCAATGCAATTTTTGTTGCCAATCGTGTGCTTTCATTTAAAGCTCAGGCCAGTGTCATAACAAAAAGGTGAGCAGCCGGGGCTGCTGAGACTATTACAAAAGCAGCAGAAATGCCTTCTGAAGTATTTTGCTCTACATATATCCAAGGTACTGCACATATTCAAGTAGTTTATAGCGTATGGGTGGTAGGTGGCAGATATTTGAGGGAATTTTTTTACTGAAGACCTTTATTTTCTTAGGAAAAAGGAAACAAGATTTGTTTGCTGCAAGTGGAGGAGGTGAAGAGAGGGTATTTCCTGGAACCACCAGCTCTGCAGTGACTAGGAGCCCGTTAGAAACGCACTCTTCCCTGCCTAGCCCAGACCTCTGAAGCAGAATCCGCAGTTTATTCCTCATCAACTAACTGAGGAATAATTTATACATAATAAGCCACATCATTTCAAGTGTCACATCTGATGAATTTTGGCAGTCATCTAGACACATGAAACCACCATGACAATCAAAACACTGAAAGTTCCACCACCCCAAAAGACTGTGCCCCTTCGCAGTCCTTCCTTCCCTCTGCCCAGCCCCTAGGTAACCATTAGTCTGATTTCTGTCACTATAGATTAGTTTACATTTTATATGAATGGAATCGTATAGTGTGCTCTCCTTTGGGTCTGGCTTCTTTCGCTCAGAACAATGCTTTTGAGACTCCCCCATGTTGTTGAGTGTATCAGTAATTCATTCTTTTTTGTTGCTGAGTACTATTCCATTCACTATCTTTTGTTTTTCCATTCACCAGTTGATGGCTGTTTAGGTTGTTTCCAGATTTTGACTACTATGAGTGCTATGGACATTCATATTTAAGTCTCTGTGAGGACATATTCTTTAATTTCTCTCTGGTAAATACTTGAGTGGAATGGCTGGATCATATGCTATGTGTATGGTTACCTTTTTAAGAAAATGCCAGTTTTCCAAAGTCGTTTTACCATTCTACATTCCCACCAGCAGTGTATGTGAATTCAGGTTAAACCACATCCTCAATAACACTTGGGACCATGAGTCTCTTTAATTTTAGTTATTCCAGTGATGTGTGGCGGTACCTCTTTGGAGTTTTAGTTTGCATTTTCCTGATGACTAATGATGTTGAGAGAATCTGCATTTTGACAAGATCCCCCTGTGCTTTATACACACAGTAAAGTTTGAGAAGCGTTGATGTAGAGCCTTGAGCAGACAGAGAAGTTTCAGCATAAGTGTTGGTGGAGGCAAAGATGAGAGCCAGGAACCGTGGTGAGCTCAGGGATGGGCAATGACCACACACTAGTGGTGACTCCATGCCACATGGTTGGGTGATTCCACAGCAGCATAAGAACAGAACTGGCATGTGGTAGGCATCTGTATTTGATCATTTATTTCTTAAACATACAATTTTTCTTCTTATTTTGAAAAACAGAGACAATTTAAAAAACTAAAATTTCCCATAAATCCATGATATAATCTTTTTTAGCTATAGCTTTGATGTTATATTAATTTCCTATGGCTTTTGTAACAAATAACCACACACTAATTTATTATCTTATGATTCTGGAGGTCAGAAGTCTGAAAATGGGCCTTATGGGGCTAAAATCAAGATGTTGGCTGAATTAAGTTCCTTCTGGAGGCTCCAAAGGAGAAGGCATACCTTGCATTTTCCAGCTTCAAAAGGCTGTCTGAATACCTTAGCTCACGGCCCCCTTCTAGCAGTGGCATCACTCCAATTTCTACTCTCCTCTCTGTCATACCTCCTTCTCTGATTCTGACTGTCCTGCCTTTTCCTTTCATTTATAAGGATCCCTTGATTCCATTGGGCCCACCCAGATAATCCAGGATAATTCCCCCATCTTGAGATCCTTAATTTAAACACATCTGCAAAGTCCCTTTTGCCAAGTAAAGTAATATATCCACAGGTTTCAGGAATTAGGATGCAGATATCTTTGGGGGCCATTATTCTGCCTACCACACATGCATTTTCTTCAAGACATATGTTTTCTATCTAATATGACAGTATTTAAATAGATATTAAATCAGAATAATTTGCAAATCCTCCCTCCCTTTCCTTGTAAGGAGAAAAGCCATTTTTATGGCTAGAGAGGAAGCTTGAAGAAGATGAGAGAAGGTCAATTAATCCACATGATAATAACACCTAATAATAATAATAGCAGTAACAATAATAATGATAATTTATTCAATTCTTAAACCAATGTTCCATGTAATTCATACATACTCGCTCATTTAATTCTTAAAATAACTCTGCTATGGTCTGAATGTTTATGTCCTCCCAAAATTCATATTTTGAAAACCTAACCCCTAAGTTGATGGTATTAGGAAGTAGGGCCTTTGGAGGTGCTTAGGTCTTGAGAGTGGAGCCCTCATGAATGGAATTAGTGCACTTATAAAAGAGACCCCCCACAAACTCTCTAGCCCCTTCACCATGTGAGGACAGAGACAGAAAGTACATCTATGAACAAGGAAGTGGGTCCTCATCAGACACCAAATCTACTGGCATCTTGATCTTGGACTTCCCAGTCTCCAGAACTGTGAGAAATAGATTTCTGTTGTTTGTAAGACACCCAGTATATGATATTTTGTTATAGCAGCCAGAATGGACTACGACAGACCTCATGAGGCTGTGTATTACCATTATCATTCCCATTTTATAGGTGTGGAACTGAAGCACAGAGAGATTAAGAAATTCACCCCAGATTATACAGGTAGGCAATTTTAGAGGCATGATTCAAACCCAGGCTTTGCAACTCAAGTGTTCACTTTCTTATGCACTGGGCTAGTCCAGGTTCTCCAGAGAAACAGAACCAATAGGGTATGTATTTAAGAGGAGATTTATGACGAATTGGCTCAGACAATTATGGAGGCTGAGAAGTCCTATAATTTGCTTTCTGTAAGCTGGAGGCCCAGGAAAGCCTATGGTGTAATTCAGTCTGAGTCCAAAGGCCTGAGAATCAGGGGAGTCAACGGTTTAAATCCCAGTCTGAGGATCAGAGAAGATGAGATGAAATGTCCCAACTCAAGCGGGCAAGCAGGAAGCAGCAGAAAGAGACAAATTCCTTCTTTCTCTGCCTTTGTGTTCTATTCAGGGTCCTCAAGGGATTGGATGACACCCACACACATCTGCTTTTTACTGAGTGTGCTGATTCAAATGCTAATCTCATCCAGAAACACCCTCCCAGACACATCCAGAAATAATATTTAATCTGGGCACCTTTTGGCCCAGTCAAGTTGGCACTAAATTAACCTTCACAGCTAGACATGGAGATAATGGAAAGAAAAAGAAAAAAGATGGAGGTGAGGAAGGATGGAGCAGGTAGCCAGAGGGTCAGTGGTGGCATGGGCAGAGAAACTATCATGACTTGGAAAATTTTAGAGGCAAAAAGAGAGAGATGAAAGGGAGGAATAATTCAGCCAGCTACTGGAGACTATCAGACTTTGGGAGGAAGTTATTAGAAGGGGGGCTTTTAGGAATTTTTCCCATTTGATGAGCAATAGAACTCTCTCCCGGAGAAACCATCGTGAAGGCCCACATTGCCCATCAGTGCATTTGGAGTTAGCTGGATCTTTGTCTCCTTTTTCCTCTTTGATGTTTTGCTGAGGGCCTAGAGGTGAGAGAAAGGGGGCCTAGTATAACTCAGGGATCTGCACTAGTTATTGTCTCTGCCGCTTTTGATTTGCTTCCTGTATTTTTTTCTTTTTTTAATGCTACATTATGAGCATTTTCCTGTAATAAAAATATTTTTCAAAACGTGACTTGAATGGCCGCCTAACATTTGTCATCCGAATGCCTCATAACTGTTTGTGTAAGCGACAATAATTGTATTGGGCCGGGATGAATGGCCTCGTTGAGCAGCAAGCTGTCCTTGGGAATCGAGGTGGTACTTGCACCCCTGAGCCCAGCTGAGAAATCCTTCCCGGCCTTGTGGTGTGTATTTGGAGTGAGGCAGTTCCTGAATGGCGTGTTGGAGGAGAAGTAGTGATGGCCGTGTAGCAATTACTGCTCCTTCCCTGCATTCTCTGTGAGAACAAAATGGACTTTTTCTCTCCTAGGGTCACAATGTGAATGTTGTCCATGTCATCGGTGTCATCAGAAAAGGCACACAAGGGGCCAGCCCGGTGGCATAGCGGTTAAGTGTGTGCGCTCTGTTTCGGCGGCCTGGGGTTCACAGGTTCAGATCCCGGGTGCTCACTGATGCACTGCTTGTCAAGCCATGCTGTGGCGGCGTCCCATATAAAGTAGAGGAAGATGGGCATGGATGTTAGCCCAGGGCCAGTCTTCCTCAGCAAAAAAGAGGAGGATTGGCAACAGATGTTAGCTCAGGGCTAGTCTTCCTCACACACAAAAAAGAAAAGGCACAGGCCCTTTGCATGGGACTTGTAGAAGCTTTAGGATTGTTATGCTGAACTAATTTCCATTAGTCCCCAAACTAGACACATTCTCAGAAATAGAAATAGGCAAACTCATCACCATTTATATTTTTATTATTATTATCATTATTTACTCTAGTAATAATGGTATTTACTGAATGTGTGCCGTTTGGCAAGCATTGCACTACATGCTTTAAATAAGTTCTCTTTTTTAATCTTCATAAGAAACCCACGAGGGAGATGCTATCCCTATTTTACAAACAAGGAAACTGAGACTCAGAGAATGTCACTTGCCTGAGCTCACATGACAAATATGTGGCGAGTCTGGCCTCAAGTTCAAGTCTATTGGATCCCAAATTCCATACCCTTGACCTTGGGCCCACTGCCACTTCCATCTGGGCCTGATTTGAATGGCATGCATGCCTAACGTATGAAGTGCCAAAGGTGACAGCTCAAGACTCTCTGCTGCTCAGATCAGGGCTCCCCACCTCTTCCCACCATCCCCTCCATTTCCAGCGGCTTCATCTTTGCTCCCTGCATCACATGCCTAGGACTAGAGCTAGACTCCTTCTTGTGGACTGGCAGTCCACCTTCCCCGCCACCTGGGGATCTGTTGCTAGGCCTCCCCAGCCCCACAGGGTGCTGTCAGATAGCAAAGCCTGACTGAGCAAACCTAGAGTTTGCCTTATTCCTCCAAAGTGGCAGAGAAAACCCTGCAGGGCTAGACCCCAGGCCAGGCCTCTTCCACTCTCCCCATCTGTGTGTTGGGGTCCAAGATCCTGCCCAACCCGGCTTTAGGTTTTTGTGTGTTACACCAATCACAACCACATCCCCCAACAGCTCATCTTTTGCATCTGTTAATAAACGTTCTGCCTTGGTTTTTAGAAATGGTTTGCAGGGAGGGTGATGGGACACAGTAAGGTACTGGGAAGATAAGATATTAGGCATTTATTATAGGTAACATTTTATAGTGCTTGCTTAATTTCCAAGTAAAAATCCTTATTACTCACATGTTCTCTAGCTGTATGCATTTCAATATTATTTTTTTATTTTCAGATTGACTATAAATTTTGTTCTTCATTGCTAAATAAGGTAACTGATGCTCGTTAAAAAGGTTTGAGTCTACCTTATTTGTATCATAAATAGGACAAGAAAAATTCTAGTATCATTGCACTAGAGGTCGAGAGAGCCAAGATCATAGGAAAAAGTGGTAATATCACTTATTACTTATTATAATTCATTAAGCTTGTAGGAAATATTTAGATACTTAATTGGCATTTAACAAGATAGCTATAGAGAGTAAATGAGACATTAAATTCTCTTCTTAAATGCCCATTAGTTTTGCTTTAGAAATTAATTGATATCTAATTCATTTGCTATCAACTATTTTATCCTTTGCCAGCTGAGAAGTTCAACACATTAATGATAAATAGAGGCAGGAGAAGGGGGAATGTATACTTACTGAGCTCTGTGTCAGCCTAATTTAAAAGGCAAAGATATTCATGGCACTTTAGTCTTATCAAAGGGGTATTGTCATTGGGCCTAGAGGGAGAGGGGCTCTGACCACATGCCCAGCTGGACCTGTCCAAACCCTCAACCTCAAAGGCCCACGTAAGGACAGTGAACTAGCAACACCTGAGGGAGCCAGAAAGCCTTTCTCCGAGGACCAGGTGAGGTACCGGCGCAAGTTCAAACTAAACTAAATGTGTGTAAATGGATCCAGGAGTGGTTATGAATGAAATGGAGTGGGCAAGGTGGCTGTTTATAAATACCTGAGGGTCAGTCCTCGGGAACTTGGAGGGGATATATTTTGTATTACTCTAGACAGTTGAGCAGTGGACTAAAATTATCGTAAGGGACAGGAAAATGAGCTCCCCAGATCCCTTGCGAGGCAAAACTGGCTGCCCCAAACACTGGGAGTGTAGTCAGCAGATCGTCAACTTCTTCAAGGTTTGTCTCAGTTGCAGAAAGCTGCCCCCAACAAGGGCACACTCTTCCTGGGGAGGCCCCCAGCCAGGGAATGATTACAGGGGGTACTGTTTCAGCCCACGTGGGACGACTCTGATGGGCCATATATGCTTCAAAAGGACCAGTGGAGTTGGCCAAGTCTTTGTGGATGCATTCTCGTTCAAACTCAATTCCACTTCCTTCCCTTCGCTTCCACAGATTTTAATGCTTTGTCAATATCTCACACACCAAACTGTCTCACAGTCTGTTTCTGGAGATCCTAATTTGTAACATATAGGGAAGGATGAGGGTGATTTTGCCCATTGTAAGTACCGTTACAGCTCCTGCCCTATATGATGGACTGCTAGGTTCCTTCAGATCCTCCCACAACCACGCCTGAGAGGCAGCAAGCGGTGTTTCTGGAGAATTCCCAGTGGCCATGGCAGGGCTTCAGCTCCTTTTGACCTTTCCTGCTGTCTATTGCTGTTGCCTCTGTCTGAAGTTAAGTCTCTTACTTATGGCAACATTTTCTCCTGTGGCAGAAATTGCCAGCCGATCACTGAATCTGTTTCTTCTTCTTTCTGGGCAAAGAACTAGACTATACTCCCCAGCCTGCCTCGCAGTCAAGTGTGGCCATGTGATTGAGGTCTAGACAATAGAATGTGACCGGAGGCGATGTGAGCCTCTTTCAGTCCTGGCCACATCTCACCCATGATCCTCCGAGAGCTCTCCTCTTCCACTGGTGGAATGCAGATGACTCTGAGACCCAAGATGGACGAAGCCTGGATCTCAACATTTGGCCAACATGGAAGGCCTGCGTCAGGAATTTCCACTCCCTTAAGTGAGAGATGAACTTCTATTGTCTTAAATCACAGAGATTTGATGGTTTATCAGTTACAACAGCTAGTGCTGGCTAAATTAAGATAGCTTCCATCAGATACCACTGCCTACTGCCAGGCATTCTGCTGGGCACTTGGGTCGTTTCCATGGATACCTGCATTTCCTACCAATCACCACTCCTGCCACTGATGAGACACTGTAGACCTAAGGTCTCAAAATGACTCCATGCTCTCAATGCACACAAGTCAAGAGAAGTTCTTAAGAATGAGAGGAGAACATGTCTTTCTCCCCTCTCTGTGTCCTTATACTTTGATGAATGGGCCTCAAAGTAATGCTAATCATACCCTAACATAATACCGAGTATCTGGAACCAGTTCTTTAGTGTTTGATTAAAGCAGATATTCCTCTCCACAGGAGGCTGACTCAAGAGGTAAACAGGATCAACATTAAACTGTATGGAATTTCCCCTTCCCTTTTGGTGACTGGACCTTGGGCTTGAGTCCTGCTCACTATTCCTGACTCTCTCTTCCTCCATCTGGAGTTTCTCCATGAGACTCCTCAGTCAGCCCTCAGTGCAAACAGACTTCTGAAGGATTGGCCTCACCAAGTTCGTACGCCTTTTTCACCACTGTATACCCAGCATTTGAAACAGTTCTTGGTGTAGAGAAGATGCACAATGATGTTTGTCAAATGAATAATGGATGTGTGAAACCGAGTAAAGAGCACAATTTTGATCAAGAGAGATATTTTACAGGCCCTGCACTATGGTCAGTCTCAGAGAAGAAAATGCGAAGCCATAGAGATAGGCAACCTTGAGAATTCTGTATTTCTGTTGCCCTCGACCCTCTCAGATACCCAGCCTGATTGCCATCTGTGATGGTTCATTTTTCTTTAAACAAATTTTATTTTCACTGAAATACTAAAACAGCTATAACCTCAAACCATAAACTGTGAAACATACTGGCCAAACACTGTGAAATCTGTACCGAAACAAGGTAAGAAGTTGATATCTCACATTTCTCCTCAGAACTTGAGCATACAGCACATTTTTCTAGAAGTAACAATTAAGATCTTAAGAGCCTAATCTAATGGTTCTTTGATGAGAGCCACATGGGTCTAGGGAGATGGTCAGATCTCTAGAGCAAGGAATATATCCCTCTAGAAATTTCCAGGGAGATGGGTCTGAAGAAGACACTGTAGAGACACACAATTCCATTTTCTCTTACCAGCTTTCTAGATGAGGCAGTTGGCAGAGGCCAGGGGAGATAAAGTAGGCAAGAAGTAGCACAGAGTTCCTATGTCAAAACTTTGCTACTCAAAGTGTGGTCTGAGGACCCTCAGCATGTGATAGTTAACTTTATGTGTCAACTGACCAGCTATGGTACCCAGATATTAGTCCAATACTATTCTAGATGTTTCTGTGAAAATATTTTTTTGATAGGATTAGTATTTACATCAGTAGACTGACTAAAGATAATTGCCCTCCATAATGCGGGTGGGCCTCATCCAATCAATTGAATGCCTTGAGAAAAAGAGTGAAAGGAAGAGGGAATTCTGCCAGCAGACTGGCTTTGGACTAGAATGGCAACTCTTCCCTAGGTCTCCAGCCTGCCAGCCTACACTGCAGATTCTGCGCTTGCCAGCCTCCAAATACGGTGAGCCAATTCCTTAAAATAAATATCTTGCTCTGTTCCGTTTCTCTGGAGAACCTGACTAATGTACCACCCAAAATATATCTGTAAATCCTCTTACCTGTGTCCTTTTTCCTACGACCTCTAGGAAGACAGGAACGTCACTATTCTCTAGGCCTCTAACTTCACAGTCTGTTCTGCTTGTGTCAGATTTTGCATTGACTAACAGATAATAAGTTTTATAAGTTGCATTTACTTGCTTCGTGTAGCTAAAATGAAAGTTCCTGAGAGGCAAAAATTGCCTAATGTACATGAGCACCAGTTTGCAGCTTCCAGTGAGGCACCTGGCTCAGTGAAGGTGAAATGAAAGTCTGGTGAAAGCCGGAATGAGTTGTTGTACTCAGTGTAAGAGAGGCGTCCGGGAGCCCATTGTTCCTTCTTGCATCAACTCTTGAAGGTCTCTTATGAAACGTACTCCAGTATCTTCAGTGATGGGGCATTGAAGTCACGTGAAATCAATTACTCTCAACATTCTACCAATAGAGTCTTTTCTACATGCCAACAAAGCAGCTGGAGTTTCAATCAATTTAGCCAACTGTAGTAAGATAACCAATGAATTGACTGGTTTGTCCCAGCAGTCCAGCTTCTGTCTTTTCACGCCATCTTCCATTGTCTTAGACTGTAGCTCTCTATATATCGTCTTTAGATACTTCATTGCGTACAACAAGAGAGAGTACCTTACTCACCTCTGGTTTTCAAACGTTCATGAATAGAAGGATGACCTGGATATCTTCTACTGCTTCTCCACATCCCCTCCCTCACTTCATCCCTGGATTCTGATTCACTGGGTAGGGAGCGGGTCCCTGGAATCTGCTTGTTTAACAAGTTCTCCCAGATTATTTCAATGTAGCTCATTCCACACTGAAAAATACTAAGGTAGAGAATCTGAGTTTCTCAACTAGATTCATTGACCAACTGAATGAATCTGGGTTAAGACAGTTATGAGGGTAACTCACTGACCTTTCCCCTGCACTTGAAAGATTATTTCCAATCATTTGAATTCCCTGGATTCAGGACTAGCTAGTCTTTGCTTGTTGGTTCAAAGGCTTCCTGAATATGGTCAAGTGACAAACTGTTGTTGTTGTCTCCAATATAAGAAGCGCACCTCTGCCGGCAGTCCCAGACACAAGGAAAGAGGCTGTTCTATAAACCCAGCTCCTCTAGTCTTGATTAAATCATTTAATGCTGAGGGAACACAAACAAAAATCGTAAAAAATCTAAGAAGGAAGACCAAGAAAGAAAGGTAATGTTTAGATTTTCCCTAGCCATCATATCATAAGAGGACACCTACATGTACCAGTTTGGTTTTGTGACAGTTTTTGTGAATGCTAACCAAAATGTAGCTAGTCAATATCATGTGAGAAACAAGCCAAAAGCTCCCAGAACCATGGCCCATGACTTCACTGATTCTTCAAACCAGACCGATGAAGCTCTATGACAGCCACAATCAACCCAGAACCAAGCTCAACTATGCTGGTTTTACAAAGCTCACCACTTGCAAATTCTGCCTTACAGTATCAGACACAACACAAGGCTTTAGATAGACAGTGAGATTCATAGCACATAGTGAAACAGAAAGTAGAGGAATGATTCCCTTGAAGCAAACATGCCAGGTGAGCGGCAGCAAACCACAACAAGAAGGCTTCTCACATTTCTGCTGCTCTGTCCATCCTCCCTGCATCAAACCCTGTTATTTCTCCCTTTATCACATCCAAATCATGACTCAAAGGTACTGATTTAAGCAAAGGTCCAAAGTCCACAGGAAGCGGCTCTAAAACAAAGCTGGTGACTAGATCTGGGTGGCTGAGAGATTCGAAGTCCACACCAACATGGAAAATAGAAAAGAGAGAGGAGGCTGCTTTTGCTTATATAAAAGGAGCATAAATATATCCTATAGTAGGTTCAACTTAAGCAAAATTATAGGCACTTGAAATTTTCTAGAATAAAATGAAAGGTGCGTCTCTAAGGAGAACTAGACCTTGAAGCCAGGAAACTTTCATAAGTACACAACACAAAGCAATAAGCTTCACGACTCAACAACTACTGGCAGAGCGCCTATGAAGTGGGTTGGGGTGTTAAAGGGAGAGACAGGAAGGAAACAAGAAAAAAAGGGTTCCTGCCCTTGAGGGGATCACTGTAGACCGGAGTTGGCAGACTTATTTCTGTAAAGGGCTAGATAGTAAATATTTTGGGCTTTGTGAACCTTATGGTCTCTGTTGCAACTATACAACTCTGCTGTCGTGTGCAAACGCAGTCACAGAAAACACGTAACTGCATGGAAATGGCTGTGTCCTGATAAAACTTTACTTACACGGCCAGGTGGCTGGATTTGACCCTTCAGCCAGTTTGTGGATTCTGGGGGGGCTTTGGACTAATAACAATAGAATTTCTGTTAATTATCTCTGCTGGAAGAAATAGAAAAGAGAGGAATTGAGTGGACCTTAATGAATAAGGAGAGAAGATTGCTATTTATTGGCAACTACTATGTGCCAGACAGGGTCTGGTCTGGGGTGAGGCAAGACAGGAGCCTAGGATGCAAAATTTAAGGAGGCGCTCACCCTCAGAACTCTGAACTGGTGCAAACCTAGTGCCAGGCTCTCTGATACGTGTTTAAATCCATTGCCTGATTTAATCCCCTCAACAACCACGTGAAATTGTTATCATTCATGCCATCACTATCCTTTTTACAGATGGAGAATGTGAGGTTCAGAGAAGTTAAGTGACTTGCTCAAGGTCACCCAGCTCATAAGTGGCAGAATTAGAATTTTAACCCAGATCTACAACTTCAACATCCATGTTCTTTGAAACGACGATTTGTAGACAAGGTACAGGATAAGGTCATTTTGCATGTTCGAACACAGTACAAACATAGACACAATGTCGTGAAAGTTCTTTGCATGTTTAAGCTTCATAAATACTTATTAAGAAATGATTGAGCAATTGTCTGAATGTTTTTGGAGTGTTAATAATCTGTGTAGAGATTATGAGTTTGGTGAAGAAGAGGTCTGAAGATGACGGTAAATCTTTGGGCTGTAGGCAGCAAAGGGCACCATCAGAAGACCGGGAGATATGGGTCAAACTCTGAGAGCTTCTCAGGGTGTCTCATGCCCTGACCCAGCTCATGGGATCCTAATGGCACCCAAGACCCAGGACACAGCTTAAGGATCCCAGGCTATGTCTCCATTCATGGTCCTGGGGCCTACACAATTTTTTAAGACCCAGTCCTTTATCCATTTATTAATCGACCAATTTTGTTCTTAGTATCCATTGAGCGCCTTCTCTGGTTCAGTCTCGATGCAAGGGGTCGGTGATGTAGAGATGACCGAACACACTCGAGGAGCTCACAGCCTAGCAACAGATGCTCTGTAGGAAACAGATATTACTAGAAGAACCAACTCACCCCACCCCATCAGCCATCAGAAGCAACTGAGAAAGGAGAATTCCACCTTTCCCGGGAATATAATCAGATGCTAAATCGTGAAGAGGAGCCTCAAAAACCTTGCTAGACCACAGTGCAGTGAAAGGAGGTACGGTTAACAGCGGATAGCACAGCCACTTCTTGTCCCTACGGGCCTGAAGGGGCACAGTTTCTTTTTAATGGAGAAATTATAATTTAAATACAGTAAACTGCACAGATCTTAAGAGTACAGTTCAAGGAGTTTTTTTTTTTTTTTGGAAGAAACTTATCTTTATGCAAACAAAAGAAGGGATATAGTTTTAAGGGACTGAGGAGGAAAAATGAGGGCAAGAAAGTGATTCTGCTTGGCATGATAATTCCCAGTGTTGGCGCCACAGACTCAAAGAGTGCCTGTGATATAGTAGGAAGCTGAGCCCCAATTGGAAGAAATAGTGGGATGACTTTATAAAGAACTGGGATATCAAATTTCCCATTTTAAACCATTTAAATGCATTTTTGCCATGGTACAACTCTTCCATTTTGCCAAATCTTCGGAAAAATCTTCTACCTGTGTAAGACTCTGTTGGAATGAGTTTTGGTGAATGTTTGTGGCTCTGTCTGTGTGTCTGGGTATAAGGGTGCATGGAAATAAAAGAAAGGATCTGAGTCCCATGTTTAGTCCACTATCCAGGTGGGAGATAGAGGGACAATATCCAAGTGCAGAGCTGGGAACAAAAATCCAGTGAACTTTCCTTTGGAACACTCACCACAATAACAATTTCACATTTCTTTGTATAATCATTGCTTATGTGCTCTCTGACCCATTGCGCAGGTTGGATTCTCTGGAAGCAAACGCTAAGATGGAGTTTGGGGTACAAGATGTTTATTAAGAAATAGGCATCAACAACTCTGGAAGGCAGGGGAAGGAGCAAGATTGGGCAGAGGAAGAAGTGAAATTGTGATGCAGGCCCAAAAAAGCCTCAGCCAACCCTGCAGGGGGCTCCAGAAAAAATAGAGCCAGAGGCAGGCTGCCCCAGGAAGGGTGTGATCTTGGGCGAAGCAGCTCCCTGCAGCTGAGATGGACGCTGAGCTGGAGGTTCTGTGCTGACCGCACTGCTCTTCTTCCTTGGAGGAATCTGGATGGTGTATCTCTGGATGGTCCTCCACACCTGCTATAGAGGATAAGTCATAAGGGAATAAAAATTGTGTCTGATTTTGCTCACCACTGTATCCACAGTCCCTAGGAGAGAACACAACATATGGTAGGCTCTCAAAAAATCTTTGTGGTTGAGTTAATTAATTACTCGAAGCAAGAGACAGCCATGCAAATATAATGCCTCCACGAATTCTCAGAAATGGAGACTTCTGCTAATCTTTTCTAGATCTGAAAGGGCAGGGAAACCCCTCAGAAAACCACTTACATAAATTTGAGACAGAAATATGCACGTTCTATGGAAGCAGAGTGGGAGTACTTATTCTAGAATGGTAGCATGAGGTAGGTGTCCCGTGGAAAACCTTTGGAGTGGATGAATTTTGAGCTGAGTCTTGAAAGGTAATTTGAAATGTATTAGGTAAAATTGGAAATGTCTGGATGTGGGTGAAGAGGTGGTGAAAGAAAAGATGAAAATAACCCTGGCTTGAGCAAGGATGTAGCTGGGGGTGCCATTTACCAACACAGGCAACCACAGAAGATGGGGAGGAAAAGAGAAGTTCAGCTTTGCTCATGTTCGGTTAGTCTGGGGCATCCAGTAGGCAGAGCTGTGTGTGTCTGAAGCGCAGAGGTGAGATCCAGAGCAAAATCACCCAGGAAGAGATAGCCCCTCAAATTTCTCCTGTTGAGAAAAACAAGCCAAAGAAGGAAACCTGGTATGCCCAGGTATTTAGGGCTGGGGGTGAAGAAGACAGGTATACTACTCCTCAAGGAGTTTTCAGTTACAAGTGATTGGAGAAAGCCAATGTGAACTAACACAGCAATACCACCAGAAAGTTACCTCCTCCTCTCACCCATCCCTGCATCTCTCTGCATGTCAGCCTCTTGCTTCTTCCCCCTGCACAGACAGCCTCCTTCATATGTCAGGGCGCATCTCAGTGTTCACAAACCAACAGTTCCATGATTAGAAAGGAAAAGTCTTCTCCTGTCAATTCAAGTTAGAAGTTTCCAGAGAATGACTGAAATGAATCACATACTCTCTTTGAACTGATCGCTGTGGCTGTGGGATGTGGAGGGCTAGGATTGACCTAGCCTGGGTCATTTGTCCCCTGTTATCACAGTAGTGGCTTCTGTCACCAGAACAAGAGAGAAAGGGTGCAAGATGGATAAAACCTACAGACAGCACAGGATTTAGAAAAGCCCACAACAAAGAGACAGTCAGAGAAGGAGGAGATGAGTACGGGAGAATAATGCCTGGCAGTTGAGTGAGTCTAAACGGCCTTTAAACACATAAAGTAGTTCCCCCTTTATACACGGGAGATACGTCCCAAGAACCCCAGTGGATGCCTGAAACTTCAGATAGTACCAAACCCTATATATGCTATGTTTTTTCCTTTACGTATGTACCGATGATGAAGTTTAATTTATAAATTAGGCACAGTAAGAGATTAACAACAATAACTAATAATAAAATAGAACAATTATAACAAAATACTGTAATAAAAGTTATCATAGATCTTAGAAACCTCAGCAGATGATTTTTTTTCTTTCCTTATTAAGTGGAGAACTTTTACCTTTTAATTTAAAGGAAGCACTTTATGACTTCTCTTTGGCATATCCAAATTACCAGCATCACTACTCTTGCGGTTTAGGGACATTATTAAGTAAAATAAGGATTACTTGAACACAAGCAATACCACGACAGTGGATCTGATAACCCAGATGGCTACTAAGTGACTAACCAGCGGGTAAACAGTGTGGATCCGCTGGATAAAGGGATGATTCACATCTTGGGCTGGATGGAGTGGGATGGTGCAAGATTTGATCATGCTACTCAGAAGGGCACTCAATTTAAAACTTATGAATTGTTTATTTCTGGACTTTTCCATTTAATATTTTCGGACCGCAGTTGACCACAGGTTACTGAAACCACGGAAAGTGAAACCGCGAATAACGGGGGACTACTGTACTTACACAAATCATACACACAGAGACACACATACACAGGTGCAAACACACAGAGATTGAAAAACAAACAAAAACATAGGGATATGTTATGACTAGAGGGGTGTATTAGTTTCCAATGGCTGCCATAATAAATTAACACAACAGCAATTGGCTTAAAACATCAATTTATCCTCTAACAGTTCTGGAGACCAAGAATCCAAAATCAAGGTGCTGGCAGGGCCATGCTCCCTCCAAATGCTCTAGTGGAGCATCTTTCCTTGCCTCTTCCAGCTACTGGTGGCCCCAGGCCTTTTTTGGTTGTGGCTGCATAACTCCAATCTCTGGCTGCATCTTCATGTGGCTCTCTTCTCTGTGTGTCTCTTTGTCTATCTCCCTCTGCCTTTCTCTTATAAGGACACCCGCCATTGGATTTTGGACCTACACTAAATCCAGGATGATGTCATCTTGAGATCCTTAACTTAATTACATCTGCAAAGACCCATTTTCCAAATAAGGCTACATACACAGGTTCCAGGGGTTAGGACTTGGACATATCTTTTAGGGAGCCACTATTCAACCTGCCATATGTGAGGCAAGTATGTGAAGCAGATTGGGCAGAGGACAATGGGCAGAGGTGGGGCCCGTGGTGTATTGGAGAGTCTGTGTCCCACCCAAAGCCATTCATATTCACTTCATGTGGCCAAAAAACTACATCCAGGGCCCACATATGCTCCTTGGGTGCCCAGCTTGGAACCCAGGGCAATCCTGGATGCTTCTCTTCATGCGTGATACCTTCATAGTTACATCATAGTGAATTCCTGAAATGCCAACCACTATTGCAATGGCAGCTAAAGATGCCACATTTTTCTTAAAGTCTGATGTTCAGCTCAAAACTGACTTCATCATCCACTCTTTGCTTGGCAGAAACTGGCAGAGAGATTTTATCACATATGAAGACTGACAAATGAGTAAGTTGCTGGAGGCCATTCCAGTTCTGCACAAACCATAAATCTGACTCAAACAAACAAAGCTCAGCGGAGTGGCCTGAGCCAGGACTGCCTTTGTCACCGCACCATCAGGATTCAGTCTTAGAGTGGCTTTTCTTGGCTGAGTTCTGGGGACCGCATCCTGGACATTCAATGCCTACCTCAAAGTAAAAAGGGGCGATGTGAGAACTTTGCTTTGACAGCCAAAAGATAGCGAGTTCCTGGGCTCTAGGCTGTCTTCTCTGTGCATCCTCTGTCTCAAGCCTTCCTCTTCCTAAGACTCTGTTTAGTAACAAGCAGTTGGTATCGTTCACTTTGCTTCTAGAGAAGCCCTAAGAAGATAAACACAATTCATGTGGCACGGAGAAGAGGGAGTCAGTTAACAATTAAGAATGAGAGGAAAATCTTAGTGGTTCTGCAAGAGTTAGGAGAGGAGGCACTCATTGGAGTGAAAACGCTCCCAGGGGCATGAATCAAGATTCAGAAGTCCAGGAGGGAAGGAGGTTCATTAACATTAAATAGAAGTCCGGTGGTAGGCCGAAGATCTGGAACACTGGATTACTCATCTGGCGGCAGGTGGGTGTCAGAGCTGGCTGCTGTGGACTGCAAGGTCTGTAGCCAGTCAGCAAGAGCTTTCCTCTATAGCAAATTCACAGCAAGCATTCGGTGTGATAAAACATCAGTGACAAATCCAGTGCAATCAGGTGGGAAGTCTCCCCTGAGTAATGCCACCTCCTCGTTGCTCATTCTGACTTCCTCCTGGGCGGTGCTCCCCAACGCAGAGAACTGCGCTATTTTGCCTTTCACTGAGCGATGCATAGGTGAACCTTTGAAAGTCTTTCTCCCAGAGCCCTGGGGCACTGAGAGGGTTAATCTTGTCATGTCAAGATTCTCCTCAGATGCCAGACCAACTCAGCATCAATTTGACACAGATTTCTTTGGGGGAATCTGGGTTAATCTTTCTGGGCGGGCTGTCCGTTTGATGGACAGGAAACAGTTCTGGAGGCAGCCTGTGCACCTCGTGCGTGACTCCCCCGCCAGCTCTGTCTCTGAATTAAAAATTTAAAAGGGCAATTAAATTTAAAAAAAGCAATCTGATGTTTACAGGCCCTCATAGGTAATTTATAAATGCCGCATTCCAGGTCCAGTTTTGTTTAAAGAATTTAATTTGGAGAGAGGCTTCTGTGGGAATGCAGGATCTGTCCCAGATGCCCAGGGGAGATGAGTAAAAAACTGCAAAAGTCTTGGCTGACATCACTGGTCCAGACAGTGAGGGCTAGCCAGTCTCCTAAGGATTTCTTTGATCCTTTGTGCATATGTATATGTGGACCACCTATGCAAGCAACACTTTGCTCTCTGTATTTGCTTTCATATCTCTGTGCTAAACAAATTCATGGAGGCATGAATACTTAAGGACCCAAAAGATGCTAGACAAACGCAGTGTGGTATTCCCTAACCGGATCTTGGAACAGAAAAATGGACAACAGTGGAAAAGCTGGTGGAATCCAAATAAAGTCTGGAGTTCAGTTCTTAGTAACATATCAATGTTAATTTCTTAGTTTTGACAAAAGTACCATGGCTATAAGATGTTACCATCAGGGGAAATGAGGTGAAGGGCGTACAGGAACTCCCTGTCCTTTGTCTTTGCCACTTTTCTGTAAAACTCAAATTATTCCAAAGTAGAAGTTTTATTTTAAAAAATGCTAGAGTTCATCAATTTAGTGTTTCCCAACTATTCTCTGGTCAGAAGACCTGAACAGCAAATATTTGCATCTGGCCATACTCTTACAACCACCGGTGTATGGAGAGCAGATTGCAGCCCTGATCACTTTTATTCTCTCAGCCTTGTATATGCTTCACAATTTGCAATTACTTCATTAATCTATTTACTAATATTGTGTCTGTTTCTCCCACTGAAATGTAAGCTTCGCGTGAGACTCCTCCACCTCATCTCCAGATCTCTGCTTCCCAGCAGGGTACCTAGAATGTAGTGTGCAGTAATAAAATCTTGTTAAGTCTAGGAATGGAAATTCCTACTCTTCATTTCCCTTCCCTCATTCTAAAATCTCCCACTGAGTCAGTGGCTCTGGCAGCTGTTTAAACACCAAGCATCATTGAGCCTAGAGAGGAAGGTGTGATGTCTCTTTTCAGAGAGAGGATGAGCTCCATGCAGCTGGGAGCATGCATGCTTTCTTCCTGCCTGGAACATACTTGATGCTTACTAACATTCTTGGGTTGAATGTTGGGGAGATGTTGAACAAAGAAAACTAGATGGATGGGGCTGCAAGAGTCCATAGGAACTGAGGGGAGAATCTGGTGGGGATTGGCAGAGGAAGAGAAACAGCCTTGGGTGCAGAAGGAGAAACTTTCTGAAAACTTGGACATCAGGTCTCCAAAAGGTAGGAGAAGAGAAAAGCAAGACACAGGAGTCTGGAAGATTCCAAACCAGTAGTCAGGAAGGAGCACCTAGAATGCCTACTGATTGCCTCACTCCAGCCAGAATACGCAATGTGCTCCTGTCTTACAGTTCATCCCTCTCTACCGTACTGTCTTTGCATTTTAGTCTTCCTTGTCTCCCATCACTCTTGCCTCAGAGAAGAAAACATTAAGCATCCTCTCAAGTTCTGACCTTCCTTCTCTGTGGTTGCCACCAACTCAACTCCTCTTCAGTGCTTCTGCTAATAATAAAATAATTACGATAGCAAAGATTTGCTAATGATTTATTGTGTAAAAACTTTACATATATCAACTCATTTAATCTTCACAACATCATTAAGAAGCAAGGATTATTATTATCTTTATTTTTACAGGTGAGGAAATTGTGATTCAGAGAAATTTACAACTTGCCTAAAGTCACACAGCAAGGAAGTTGTAGAGAGCAGGGTTTTGTCCAGGTCACCGTGTCCAAGGCCGGCACTATTAAAATGCGTGAACAAAGAATCACTACCTCCTCCAAGAAGGCGGGGCCTCGATCTATGTCCTCCTCCTTCAGATATCTCTTATCTCTTGCCTTACTGCTACTAACTGAGTTCACTTGGTCGTTGTCTCTCATCTGAACCGTGACACTTGCTTCCACCAATCCATCCTCCATATTCCACCAGAATCACCATTCTAAACAAACTCCAATCCTGTTACTCCCCTTTCCAAACCCTTTCGTGGCTTTCAAGTATCAGCAGAATGAGCATATTGTCCGTATATCTTCCCACTCCAGTTCTGCTTCTATCTGTGCAATCTTCGGTATGTATTGTTTCCTCCGATCTAAAAGGGAGATTATCATCCCTATATAATTGCAAGGGGCAAATATAATAACATAAAAATTGCCTAACAACGTGGCTGTCCCACAGAAATAACTTAATGAATTTAGTGTGTTTCGTCTATAAGGTCAGCTACCCAAGAGATCTCTGGGACTGGGGAGAAAAGAAGCACAGGAGAAGGATCAGAGAAGCTGGGACCTGGAGGTCTGCTCCAGATGGAAAGAACTCATTCCCTAGAAGTTCACAACATCTTCCGGAGTCTAAGCCTTTTTTGTGACTTGTCCTTTCCAAAACAATGGGATATATGCAGCTCAATGGATCAGGAGCTTTGAAGGAGGAGAAAGTCTCTTTAGGAAAGGGATTCAGGCACTGTCTGTGCCTAGAAGGTTTCTCTTGGGATGTGGGAACATGCAGAAAGCACATCTTAGCATCTGAACATGTGAAGCCAGGCCATGGACTCAGGCTTAATGCCCCAAGACAGCTCCATCCTCAAGCCTTGGAAGTACCTCACAATTTGCTCTTCCTCACTAGATCCCTTAGGATAACATCCTTGCCTGGAGGGTAAGTACTCTACTGATAGTTAATCTGTTAATAAGTAATTCTTCTGATTGCACGGATCACCAGCAACTCTAAATCTAGAGCCTGCAAGTTTATCTGCCAAGCTATATTGCCTTGGGTCAATATTTCAAAAAACATTGCAACATTTGTACACTCACCTGCTACAGTTTTGCATAGGAGGAACTATATCAAGTCCATTGGAATTCCTGATTCCCTTATACTTATTAAAAACTTTAATAGTTATGTATATTTCAGTTAATAAGAATGAAGAGCATGATTACTATTTTATAACAAATGTAGTTTCTTCTGGTATACAGAATTTTTCAAAATATAGTAGAATGGGGGTAGTTGTCCTAACAAATAGGGCCTGTCACTTTAGTGAAGTTCAATATTTTTGAGTCCTTCCAAGTTTCCACATTTTATCTTTGCTGCTAGGAATTTGAAGACTGATATGACATAGTCATAGTCCTTCAAGAATGTGTGTCTTATTGGAGAGACAAGTAGATTCACCAATAGTATCTGTGTAATACAGTAAGTACAAAGGTGGTTACATGTAGAAGATACTATGAAAATGTAGAGAACACCTGGCGGGGCTTGTGTGGAGGAGGTGTGGGAAAGTGGGCTTTCTGAAGGAAGTGATGCCTCAACTCAGTCACAAAGAACAAGCAGAACTTACCCTTCCAAAGAGAGTTGTACAGGTAGAAGGGACAGCATGAACAGAGAAAGGAGGAATATAGAAGAAAGTGCAATGCCATTGGTGCGAAGATTGGCAACAGCTGCCCAAGAATCTTTCTGAATTAATATGTATCATGGTAGGTGCAAAGGGTTCCTGGACTCAATTCCAATGTGTGTGTGTGTGTCTTGCTTCCCCATGCCAACAAGCAGTTCTCAGATACCAGCAGGGTGTCTGAGGATTCAACTCAATTCTGACATTATCTACGGGGAGATAGAATCAGATTGCACAGGTAAAGGGCTCAGTCCCACAAGACCGCCCTCCATTTCAGATGCCAGTCACAAGCCCAGGTTGTTACCTGTACTTCTGTGTGACCGCTACAAACTGGAGGTTCCAACGAGCCCCTCTTTGGGTTCAATTAATTTGCTAGAATGGCTCACAGAACTTAAGAAAACCCGTTTACTCACTAGACTACCTATATATTACAAAGGATATTAAAGGATACAAATCAACAGCCAGATGAAGAGATACATAGGACAAGGTCCCTACTAAAGGAGCCTCTCTGTCCTCATGGAGATTGGGGCCCCATATGGTGGCACCTAGAAGTGCCCTGGTTCTCTGAAAAAGGGCCCATGAGCTAACTTTCCTTTTGGGTTTTTATGGAGGCTTCATTACACAGTCATGATTAACTAAGTCATTGGCCATTGGCAGTTGATTCAACCTCAAGCTCCCCTCCCTTCCCCAGAAATCTGGGGGTGGGACTGAAAGTTCCAATCCTCTGATCACATGGCTGGGTCTCCTGGCAACCAGCCCCAACCTTGGGTGATGTCCAAAAGTCACCTTCATTAACATAACAAAAGACACCTTTGTCACTCTCAACAGTTATGAAATTCCAAGGATTTTGGGAGCTGTGAACCAGGAACTGTGGATGAAGACCAAATATATATGAGAAATATATTTTGGTTATCTGAATGACCAATATCAGGTAGGTCTCCATCAACTCATTCATTCATTCAACAACTACTTACTGAGAGCCTACTGTATGCCAGGACTAGCAGTAGGCATGCAGGGTTTATAGCTCAAGTGTCATGTCTTCAAAAATTCATATTTCAGGAGACAAAATAATTGCAACACTGTTCAATGAGCTTGAAAGACCTTACCATAATACATTCTGGACCCAAATCCCTATTTGATAGAAATACTTTTAAAACATTTTTTATCTTGCCACTGGATATGTGTCCATTTCATTTAATTATTCCTCTTCCTCGGGCAATATTGCTCTTCATATCCCCTACCTCAATTGTTATTTTAATTAAAAATTTATTAAGAAAAATATACACAGTATACTCTCTTTTAAAATCTATATGTAGTTGCCCTATTATATAAATCTCAATTATGATTTTGCATATTTGTGTTTGACTCTTCTGGATTAGGCTTGCACACAGTCTAAAAATTTTATTGCTTCTTAGATTTGTTTTTTCAGAACTCTTTTTTTTTAAATTTCTTTTCTTGTGCTATTTTTATGGTGATTTTGCTAATCTTTGAATAACTTCTCAAGTTGAATACTTTGCTTTAATTCTTTATTACTGAATACTAATGCTATGATTTTGTTGCCTACTATGTTTGACCATACCTCATGAGAATTTGATATGTACTAAGTCCATTATTTTCTAGATAGCTAATAATGTTAGTTTTTAATATTGATATGATTAATTGAGAAGAGATTTTTCTTTTCCCACAATTTCCAAGTGGTTTTTATTTAAACTTATTCTTTCAATTTCTAGAATTTATTGTACTCTGGTTAGAGAATATGAACTGTTTAACTTCTACTCATTAGAATTTATTGAGAATTTCTTCATGGCCAAGAATATGTTAAATTTTAACAAATTTCTATGAACAGGAGAAAGACGTTTTCCTTGTTGTGGAACCTAGTGTTAAATATTCATATACTCAGCCTGATAAATTTTAATACAAAATCCCATACATTGATTTTTATCTTCATGATCTTCGTGAAAGAATGAAAGTGTTTTGTTTCGTCTCCCATGTAATTATATTTAAAATGTCTTAGTTTTTTTAAACATTTTTCTTTATATCATTTTATAATAATATATATGAAATATAATGAATCAAGATTATTATAGCATCATTTAGGATAACACATTTTATCAACATAAACTATCCTTTATCTTATTTATTGGATTGTTCTTTAAATTATACTTTGGGTGATGATAATTCTCTATCCCTGCTTTCTATTCATTTGCACACGCCTAGAATCTTTTCTAATACTTTTAGGTTTAATATTTGTCAATGAATATTTAGATATAACTCTTGTAAGCTGCATAAAGTTGGATTATTCTTTAACTTAATTTATCTTTTAATAAAAGAACTTAAACCATTCATATTTATTGTAATAACTGATACATCTACTCTCATTTTCCTTAAATGCTTTCTTTTTGTTTCTGCTGAGGAGGCTAAAAGATGAGATAATAAATGAAATTTCAGAGCTGTACCAGATGTGTACCTTACACAATGACAAATCTGCTGTGGTTAAAATTTCTCTTCCTTAAGTCTTTGGATTAGACAAAGTTTTGGTCTCTCTATTTACAAGGCCCTGGGGCTTTCTTTATCAATTGAATGGAGCCACCCATTAATAACCAAAGCTCATTTAATATCTATGATGCTTTTAACTTTCCCCCAAAGATATATGGAAACATATATAATTTTAGAATTAAACTGATCTACTAATGCTATGCATGAGAAATTATAAAAGCCACATAATTGCTACTGAGGTATCTCACAAAATCAGAGTGCTTTAGTTTGTGAAAGTGTGGCAACTGTCACTAGAAGCCAGAAACTCATGAGGAAAAGCTACATAGAGACCTTCTAGAATAGACATCCCCAAATTCAAGGAGAAAGCTGCCACCTTTGCTGGTACCTCCTAAAAAAGTTGCCTCTAACACCATCATACGATTGGTGTGAAAAGTTTGTTCATGGAGGAAGCCACTATCAGGAGCATATTATAAAATGCACTGGAGAAGCAGTTTCTTGTGACCTAAATAAGTCCACATCAAACATGTACACTTTTGAGACAATCTGGACGAGTTTACTTTCTTTTCTTCTCATTTATATACAAATTTGATCCATCTGAAATTTTTAGATTATTAACATGAAAGAATTTTACCTTATTTCTTTATTTTTACATGTACATTATATTATAACCATAGTAAAAGAATTATTTATACTAAATAGTTTTTAGTTGTTTTCTTTCAGTTCTTTAATCCCATGATTTCCTATTCCCTGGCCCTGAGCTACATCTGTGCCAGTTTTCCTCTATTTTGTATGTGGGTCACCACCACAGCATGATGAGTGGTGTAGGTCCAAACCCAGGATCCAAACCTGCAAACCCTGGGCCACTGAAGCAGAGTGCACACTTAACCACTACGCTACCAGGCTGCCCTCCATGTACAAGTTTTTGTTTGAGCACCTGTTTTCGATTTTAGAGGGTATATACCCAGGAGTAGAATTGCTGGGTGATATGATAATTCTATGTTAAAGTTCTTGAGGAATGGCCAAACTCTTTTCCACAGAGACTGCACCATTTTACGTTCCCACCAGCAGTGTATAAGAGTTCCAATTTCTCCACGTTCCTGCCAATACTGATTATTTTCCTTTTATTTTTTATTTTATTTTATTTATTTATTTATTTTTTTTGAGGAAGATCAGCCCTGAGCTAACATCTGTGCTAATCCCCCTCTTTTTGCTGTGGAAGACCGGCTCTGAGCTAACATCTATTGCCAATCCTCCTCCTTTTTTTTCCCCAAAGCCCCAGTAGATAGCTGTATGTCATAGTTGCACATCCTTCTAGCTGCTGTATGTGTGACGCGGCCTCAGCATGGCCGGAGAAGCGGTGCGTCGGTGCGTGCCCGGGATCTGAACCCAGGGGTCGCCAGTAGCGGAGGGTGCACACCTAACTGCTAAGCCACGGGGCCGGCCCTCCTTTTATTTTTTTAATTATAGACATCCTAGTGGATGTTAAGTGATATCCATGGATTGCTTTTGTACATCCTATGGGCTAAGAATGTTTTTAATTTCTTTTGTGTGTGTGTGAGAAAGATTGGCCCTGAGCTAACATCTGCTGCCAATCTTCCTCATCTTTTCTTGAGGAAGATTAGCTCTGAGCTAACACCTGTGTCAATCCTCCTCCACTTTATATGTGGGTCTCCACCACAGAGTTACTGACGAGTAGTGTATGTCTGAGCCCAGGATCTGAACCTGTGAACCTGGGCCGCCAAAGCAGAACATGCCAAACTTAACCACTATGCCACAGGGCCAGCCCCTAAATATTTTTAAAGGTTCGTAAAAAAAAATGAAGATTACACAAGGGACTGTATGTGGCCATCAAAGACTGAAACATTTACTATCGGCCCCTTTACATAAAAAGGTTGCTGACATTTGACACAGAACATTGTAACCATTGCAGAATTATCTATTGGACAATGCTCTGAGTATCTAATGAGCTAGTGACTCAATTGTAGTCTTAAATTCATCAATCTTATGCTTTATCTGCATCCATTCTTTACCAGTCTTATATTGTTTCCTGCTTCCTCATACTTTTTAGATGTAATATCCTCAGGAATATCGTTGAAGATGCAAATTCTAACTTTTCTCTTCTTTTAATAACTATTAAACGTGGAGATGTTTGCTCTGATTATTCAAATATTCTTTTGACATGCTCTATCCTCTCAGATGCTTGAAGAATTTTCTCTCTTTGTTCTTCCAGAAAACCAGAATTGGAGCTGAGGTAGATTTTGGCAGATGGTGTAGATCCCTATCTGATTCTTTCAACTAGAGAACAGTTTAGATACACTTTCCTTTAATATGGGCAGTTCAGAAATCCAGTAGCCTGGTACACGTAGAAATGGGGCCCAAGATAGACAAGTTTCATCATTTTGTCATTAGGCCCAACAGTTCCCCTCCTTTATTTGGAAATGGCCAAAAGTTAATTGCACATCCCCCACCCTCTTTGACAGGCACCATTACACAATTGGGAGTTAGCACCAGCAGTAGCAATGTTCTTTGCCCAGCCTCCTTGCCAAGAGTAAGTTTATAGTGCCTGGCATGACCCCCTATAGTGATTGGTGGGCCCAGATGTGCCTCCCAAGATATCCATGGTCTTCCCGTCCCTTGTTAACTGATAATGTCATTCTACTTGTTTCTTTTCCAGGTCCTGCTTAGGCAAACTCTTGCTTTACATGTGGGAACCAACTGCTTGGGTAGGTTCATCCTTTAATCCATTCTCCTCTAAACCATATCTGGCAGGAACTCCTTGTTAGTCCTGACATGTAAATGACACCTTTCCCTCATTTCCATTGTTGACATGCAATTTGTCATTACATCCCATTGGCAAGTAATAGGACTATGGGTACTGTAGTAAGCTATTCGTGCTCACAATGTCTTTTATCCATAAATCCAAATTTAGATTTAATATTTATAGTTTGGAGGATGCATTACCTTCAGTTATCTATACCTTTGGAAATCCTGGGGGTTAGAAACACGAGGTCAGAAACCAGACATCACCAACCTTCTGGCACGAGCTGAGCCTGGTTCCAAGAAAAAGTGCCCGCATGAAAACCAAAACATTTAAACTAAGAACAGATGTCACAGATGTTCTAAGAAGCATTGTGTTTTCTGGGTACCCAAACTTCTACATGAATTATGACAAAGAATCTGTCCTTCATCTGCATGTTTGACAGCGTATAGATGAAACCTCCGTCTAAGACAGTAGGCACTAAACAAATATATGGTGAAAAATGTCTGGCTGGCTGACTTGCTGAAAGACTGGGTTTTTCACTTCTCCTCCAGATGTTTTGGTTTCATGGAGGCACTGGCAGAGTCTGCCAAGCTGATTTGTGATCTTTGAGTGAAGGGTGATACATGAGCACAAAGAATTATAGCAGCAAATGAGAACACGGCACCGTCATATGTGAAATGAGGTCTCACCGGCTGCCACCAAGGCATGTGACAGACCTGCCAGTCCACTTCCAAGTGCTTCTGACAGAGGAGCCCCCCATTTGCATACATCTCATCATGACACATGCTGAAACTGTTAAGTTATTATTAGTACTGATAATAGAGTCTTCACCAGGAATGTATTCATATTTCTAATGTTGTCACTGCAGATTGTTTTGCTGTTAAGGAGAAAGCCTATTCAGGCATAAATATTTATGCCTGGATGGATGTCAGGTTCTTTAATCAGGAACTGGATTGGTCTTAATTGAATCCTGGGGACAAATTTAGACTCGGTGTTGATTGTGTGGCTTATCGCTCCATGTGAACAGGGCTCCCTCAGACTATTCCCAGGATTCCCAAGATGTGAGCCTCTGTTACATAAGCAGGTAGGGTCTCTCTTAAGGGATGCAGGAAACTTAGCTGTGCTGGGGAGTGATCATTTTGGAGGAGACAGGAAGGGCTTTATATAACCAGACAAAGGAACGCTACCTGTCTAGGACTCGCTTCCCAAAGGCATTCTACAAATAGGGCTCATTTCAAGCAGGCACAGGGCATCATAAAGACAGGGACCATGTCTTGATCATTATTGTTCTTTCATTGTCTGTCTGCTCTGCTGCCTGGAACAAGATGACCCCACATGTGTGGGATAAATGAACACACTGATAGTAAGAGGCTACGGTGGAGATAATCCATAAAGCAGTTGACTCACTCACATATGCAGCATCCTTGTGATTCTGGATGTGTGGACCATTCAGGACAGACTTTCATTAAAGGCTAAGTGCAATGGATCTATTAAGAACTCGGACTCTGGCGCTAGACGGCCTGGGTTCAGATCTCAACTCTGGCTCCTTCTGTCTATGTGCCATTTGGCAATTCATTCAGTCTCCTCAGCCTTAGTTTGCCTTTCCCATAGGAATGTTGTGCACATTAACTGTGATATGGTGCAAGCTAGCACTCAACGGACTCTGACAACAGGCCAGGTACTCTTCAGGTGTTTTACATGTCCTAGCTCATTTGATCCCGACAACAACCCTGGGAAATAGATCCTAGTATTAGCTCCATTTTGCAGATGTGGAAATTGTGCTCCAGGTCCTATGCTCAGCAATGATAAACAGATTAAGAAGATTAAGAAATGAAGAAGACACAGCCTATGACTTCAATTTACTTATAATCCAGTGGAGTCTGGACAGAGGAGAAAGAATCCTGCCCAGTATGGAGAGAGGCTGTCATGAGCTAGGTAGAATGCAGGAAACTGGATTCTGATAAAAGGAACCGAGGCAGTGCCTGTGATGGGTGTCTGGGCCAACATCCTGGGCAAGAAGAGCCACAGGGGGTTTACGCTGTCTCAGGGTTTGCAGACGGCTGCTTACTTCACAGCAGTTATAGTGAAATCCTTAAGGCAGGCAGCTCAGTGACACAGAAACACACGTGCATTTAATTTAGGCACTTGAGAATCCAAATGCCAACTTGGCCACTTTGTCACTGAGCGTCTTGGTTACCTGACCTATACAACGGGCTTTCTTTACTTTCCCACTTATGGCACTGGTTCCCTGTGTGATATACAGAGCAGAGACTCAGCTAATGGGTATTATTTGACTCAGGGATCAGGATGGAGGAAGCAGCGGCTCATTTTCTCCTCTGTGTGCTCACAAGACATGGAACATCCAGCTACTTATCAAGTGCCTTGTTGAATCGTCTTTGTGTCTATAAATGTCTCGTTCAAGACAGGTGAACTATTTGAGGGCTCTTATTCCTGTTTCCCAGCACCAAGGGTAGAACCTGGTGCTTAGATGGTGCTCAATTAAGACTCATTCCTTGAATGTATGGGTGGGTGGAGTAATGAGTGGACAGAGAGGTGGGGAGATGGGTAAGTGAATAAGTGAATCCCCAGAGAAAGAACAGGTCTCTAGTTTCAGTTAATTCAGTCTTCCTAACAATGCTCTTCTCCTAAACTGTCACACTTCAGTCCCTTCTAAGTAAAGCAGAGGACATCCTCAGTTCCTCCAAGCTTGACTTGTTTGCTGAGGAGCCTGAAGCTAGGCTGATCAGACCCATTTGAGGTATAGGCATTAGATGAAGGATATCCTGAACCAGGAAGAATCAAGAGAAACCAAGGTCTTCTTCCACACTAGGGAAAAACAACTTCTACTGCCCCATGTAAAACTCATCTCACGACCAAAAAATGTCATAGCCTATACCAGCCTCCAAACTGAGGCCTCCACTTTTCCTGTCATTTAGCCATTTTTTTGGTAAAACACTCTACAAAACATCTCCAGAAAGAAACTCATCCTGTGCCCTGTCAGACAACAATAAAATAAAATGAAGCACCAAAGACAAGACCCTGAGGCCATGTTTACAAGCAAACTGGCCTTTCCGTTGTTGGCAATTCCTGGACCAGCCCAGGCCAGGTGGTCTGTACGCTCTGATGTCACAGCCCCACAGCTGGAATATTCAGAGCTGGGCTGGAAGACATGTTCACCGTTTTCTTCTCATTTCCCAGACCTTCGGTGCTCTCAGATGTTTTAATTACAGAGGAAAGGGAGCGGATGATCCTGGCCATATGCCTCCTTTCCACACAAATAAATCTCCTCGCCGTCCCGTGCAGCTCTGTGGCGCTGCGACTGTCCCACCGAAACTGATGCTGTCGGGCCTAATCACCATCTTCAATCCTTCAGTGAGCATGTTAATTCAGGGAACACTGGCTGGAACCACTGTCCCAGGGAAATACTCAATCTAGAAACAATTAGACTCACGTCGCAGCAAGATGCTACCCATCTCTGGGGAGCTGGGTGCTCACTCAGTCTGAGCTGGGAGAAGCTCACTGGGAGCTGAGGAGGAAGAACGAGGCAGGGCAGGGTCAGAACACAGGGCAATAATTTTCAGCTGGGACTTGAGCATCCCCCACAGCATCTACGAACCCAGGCACTAGGCGGTTATCTAGGGCACACCCAGCTGCAAAAATGCCCTGCCCTCTGAGGAAGTTTCAAAAGAACTCAAAGGAGATGCCCCAGACGTATAGCTATAGTACACACACACACACACACACACACACACACACACACACACACACACAGATTACAGTGAGATTTTCCAAGGAATAGCAAAAGCTGCCAGATGTATGTAGCGTTCTCATTCATTTTCACTAAATGCTAAATTTGCTTTTAATCTGAGCATCACAGCTCACAGACTAGGAAGGACAAACCCAGGGAAATTCTATATGGTTTTGAGTTACCGATATAGTTCTCCTGTTTTCTACAGTGCCACCGTGCCTAGGAGTAAATACAGCAGGAATTCCACAGGGATAAGTATTTTTGAAAAGTAACACATACAGTAATGAAGTGCATGCATCTTCAGTGAGCATCTCGATGGAGTTTTACACATTTTTACACCTGTGTAACCCCCACAAGATCATGGTACAAGCATAGCCATCACCCCAGAGGCCTTCCTCTCGCCCTTTCCCAGTCAACATCCACTCCAATGGTAACAGGCAGTCTAGCTAATCTCCATGGATTCGTTTTGCCTCTCTGTATTACATACAAGTGGAGTACTTTTTCGAGTAGCTTCTGTTGTCAACAATATGAATCTGAGACCCATCCATGTGGTGTGTGTAGCAATACTTTTCTCTTTCTCATTGCTGCACAGCGTTTCATTGTCTGAATATACCACAGTTCATTCTACCAAGGATGGGCGTTTGGGTTGTGTCCTGTTTGGCACTATTATGATTAGAGCTGTGGCTGTGAACACTTCTGCGCATGTGCATTCTTTTCCTGTCCTTATACACCCAGGTGTGGAATATGGTCTGAGTGTAGAACAACTATTTCTTGAGGCCAAAGTCATATGCTCCCATCTTACTCCAATCTACTCTCTTTCCCATACAGAAGTCAGATGATCTAACCAAAATTCATATCCACTCAGGTCTTTTCCACGTTTAAAATCCTTCAGTAATGCTCTATCACCCTTAGATAAAATCCACACCTTCCATGCCCTGGAGCCTGGTCCATCCCTTCTCCCTTGAGCTTTCTCCACACCGGTCACCCTGACCACCTCCCCATTGGTCTCTTGTCTTCAGCCCTCTCTCTACATCTAACCTTTGCCTCCGAAGTCTCATCCTCCTGGAAACGCACTTGGCTTTCACTGGCTGGCTCTCACCGCTCCTTCGGAATTTAGCATAATTGCCCCTCCCTTAAGAAGCCGCCCACTTCTTCTCACCTTGTTTTCTTCTTAGGGGCCTCTTTTTCCCATCCTCCTGCTGCTGGGTATTTTCACTTTGATTCCTTTTGTATCCTGTGCCCCGGTCTGTTCGGATCTGCTTTGTTTGATTCTGCTTTGATTTCTTTGCCTCTCTCTCCTTTCAATTTTGAAGCTCCCTTGAGGTCCGTTGTGCCTTCACTTGTGTATTTACAGCATAATTCATTCATGCAAGCATTCATTCAACAAACCTTTACTGAATATATGAGACTCTCTGTTGGTAGCAAGTAGGGGTGGAGGGAATGGGACCTCTGAGATATGCAATCTCTGTCCTTGGAATCTTCAATCTAGAAAAGAAGATGGGACAAGCAGGAAGAATGGTGGGCAGTGGATGAGGACGGAATGAGGTGGATATGGGTTTGAGCTCCTAGCTTGCCATTTATAGCTGTGTGACCCTATGCAAACCTCTTACCTCTCTGAGCATTGGTTCCTTTTCCTGTAAAATAGCTGTAATTCCTGACTTATGAATTTGTGGGAAGTAAATGAAAATGAAAGTGTAAAACACCTAGCACAGCGCCAAGAATATATTAAGTTCTAAATTAAAAGCCTTTAGAGGGTCCTACGTTATAAAGGAATATAAAATAATGACGGTCATGGGGGATGTTCTGGGGAAGAAATCTGAGATCACAGAAATTGGTTTTTGTTTCAAAGAGATTAAAAACAACATCAAAACAACAATTAAGACAAACAGCAATCTTCCAACACTGGGTAAATGACTTGCGAAAAGTAGAGTCACCATTTGGGTGACTTTGTGTAAATAATGTGTGAAAAGAGAAAAAAAAAATGTGACGATCCAGGGAAAGAGTGAGCTAATAGAGAAAGCTCTTTCCCACCTGCCTGTCTGCAAGTCCTTGTCGAGTCTGGCCAAAGTCACTTCTCTGTTCTTGATGCAGCTTCTCACCTAGAAAAAAAGGAAGTTGGCTAGGTCAGTTCCCACATCCCATATAGGGCAAACATTCTCTAAGTCAGTGAAGAGAGTTGCCACAGGGGAAATCCCAGTTGCATTGCATGCACTGTTCCTCGAAAGACTGGAAAACATGATTCATTCAGCACAAAGTCTAGAAAACTACCAGCCCAGGGAGCTCTGCTGGACCATGACGTGCACCGCTCGAGGGCTCACACCCCTAGCCTGGTACGGCCTAAGAGAGGCGTTGGTTGGTTCTGAGCCCAGGGGGGCAAAAAGAAGAGAGTGTCATTAATGTAAGCCATTCCTGCCAAGGTACAATAGGTTCCTTTATTCACTATCTTGGCCAGGGAGTGGGGGTAACTTTAAGAGGCTCCCACTTGTCCTTCACCAGAAGCCTCGGAAACAACGTGAGGTTCTGCCAGCTACCCAGTATGTCCATACCAGTTATACACTCAGGGATCTCAGGAATGGGCCCTGGATAGGTTTGTGGTCACTATGGACCCACTGTGAGCTAAGCATAGGCCAGGACGCTATTTATTACCTGGGTCCTATATGTCCCACCTCTAACAGGCAGCGAGGCATAATAATGCTTTGAGTCTCTGGTCTCAACGTTAACTCACATTCTGTATCCAAGTATTTTTGAAATGTCGGTGTATTCCTTCTTCCCTGTGTATCGTAACTCAAGTAAATGCCTATAGATACCTTCAGGGAAGAATTGGAGGAATCTTCACCACTGACACTTGCTATGGGGTTGCATGGAAATTCCACCTGGAGACCTGGCTTCAATCAATGGGTTCAGTATCTAAAACTGGTTCATTTCCAGAAACTAGGCAATGATCATAGCTTTTAATTGAGGTGCTTGCTCTCAGCCTTTTGGTAGTCTATTCTTGATTACTTTTGATTGTATAGATTGAACATTATACTTGTTGGCTGTCCATCTGTCTGGTCCCTAGAGTCATTGTGTTCTATCAACCATCCCATAGCTCCCTGAAGACCAGGCTCCTCTGGTTTACTCTAACTTTGCCATCATTTATAATTTTACTTACCTTGTTTCTTAGGGTGAAACACTTCCAAATGGCTTAAGTTAACTTGGGATCTTACCATCCCCATTGCTAGTAGGGGCTCAGGTACCATAACGGTGTCTGCTTTCATCATCCCTGATCCACAGAAGAAAAACACCATGGCGCTTCTCAGCAATACTAGTGCTCCCCTCACCTGCACATAATCTGTCGTTTTGGTAAATGGACTGTCCTTTGGAACCTTCCCATGGAACATAATTGGCTGATGACTTTCCCAACATTATTTAGTATACTCTCTCTAGAATACCCACTTCTCTGAGCGCTTAGATCTCTTCTTCCTTTACCTGCCATGGAAGTTCTAGCATTTCTGGTTCAATTAATAGGGGCCATGATTTTCTCCAACTTTCTAAGAGCCATTTCAGCAGTGTATTAGAATCCTCTCCTGGATTCCTTGGCAAGATGTTAAATCCTGCGTCATGAAAGTGTGCTTTTATCTCAATAAAATCTCCCATATCTAACTTTAAGTTTTCTTCAGCTTGGTCCAGCACCCTTAGGATACAGCCCCACACATATTCTCTGAGATCCTGCTGGTACATTTTGGCTGCATTCTGCAGCCCCTCTGGTGTTTCTTTCCTTAGCAGGCTCAGAACTTCCCTGTCCAGGTTATGTTATAATTTGAACATAGTTATTGGTCTGATGGCAAGGAGGAGAGATGGGGGTATGTCCCAAGAAAATATGTTTTCTTGCAAAGCAAAGAGGTCTCTGAATTATCTTCAAGCATATGGAAGCGCCGGCCTTTAAAAGGGAGGAGTGGGCCACTTCTGTGGGCCCAGAGGGTTCCAGCAGCTCTGGAGTTTCCAGGTTTTCAACTGTGTCTACACAGTTGTTCTTATCCCAAGTCTCTACAGATTTTTCCAACCAGGGCTCTGACTTGGCATGGCAGATATGCTAGAGTTGAGGATGTAAACTTCTTTGGAGATCTACAACCCTTATAATTGTGTTCTGGACCCAGTTTTCAGCCTTTTCTGCCCTGCAGCTGCAGGAGATGAGACTTCCCTATATGTTGCCAAGGAGGCCCTCTGACTTTCACACTTCATATTATGTTGGTGACTAATCATCCTCAGGCTCCAATGCTTCTTTCTAATACATTGATCATGCAGCAACAGCCATCCCACTCCATTGTACTTCTAGATATTACCTCCCTTGAATATCTAGAGGTATTGCATTCACCAGTGCATTATCCTCTACCAGTATCCCATTCCAGTTCACCACTGGTACATTTTAACAATTGCACCACTCCCTCCTGCCAAGGCAGTTAGTACTCCACCTTCCATCATTGATGGGGTCATTGCCAGCTGGGTAGTAGACAATCCAGCTCCAAAATTCCATTTCAGAGTCTACTTCCTTGACCTTTTCTGGCCCCAACAACCTTAGGTTGATTTCCCTGGGAAATAGACTTTGAGATGAGGATTTGCACGCAAGAGATTAGGGAATGCTCTTAGGACAACACCATTGGGAGAACTTAGGAAGCAGAAGTGGGCAGAAGGTGGATCATGATTCAGTCACAACAGAAGCCTCAGTTGATCTCAACAAGGAGGTCTGGATCTGGGATAGTCTTTCTGATTGTTTCCTATTTAGGCAAGGTCTTTGTACCCCCTCATTGATCAGTTATTGGATGTAAGATGTCCTCCCTATGGAGGGGGCATAACCTAGGGCAAGGCAGCTCCCTTTAACCAAGGGAAATTCTAAAGAAGGACTCAGCTATAAGCCAGCAGGAGCCAAGTCTCCAGCAGTACGCTCATCCTAGGAGTATGAATGCCTCCTTTATGAAGGGGTGATGGCAGCATTTGACAGTTTCTACCATAGTGTACATAAGGATGCAAATTGTAGGAAATATGCATCGAAGACAATAATTACATTATGAATGTCTTTATTAAATTGTTAAATGTTGCTACATCCTCTTCCAACAAAAGTGTGTCTTTGGGGGTTGGGGAATCATGATTATGGATCAGGGATGAAGAATTACAAACTGAACTCAGGCAGAAAAGGCCTGTGAGAAACTTGATAAGCTCAGATGAGGACCTGCAAAAATGTTCGCTACGTGACATGTTTCTGGATTCTTCCACTTAGCCGTTGTTGGATGAGAGCTTACAACATGCCAGATACTGTAAGTAAAACAATGAATGAGACAAGGAAGTTCCTGACCTTTAGGAGGAGACAGGAAATGAACAAGCTCACGTCAATAAGGAAGATAATTTCAGGTAACAACAAATACATTGAAGTTAATAAAACAGGGCAATTGGACAGAGTGGTGGGAGAGAAAGAGAAGCTGCCAGCAGCAGAGCGCCCAGAGAAGGTCTCCTTTAGGCCGATCTCTACATAACGAGAAGGCACCAGTCCTGTGAGAATCCAAGGTAAGAACTTTCCACGCAGAGGGAACCAAAACTGCAAAGTCCTGAGGCAGAAATGAACTTTTGCCTGTTGGAGAAACTGAAAATTTGAGCTTCTCAGAGAGCTGTTTACAGGTGTCAAGAAAATAGGAACTGTGGTAACCTTGAGGACAGAGCATGAGCAAACATTCATTCATTCACAGAGCTTCCTCCATGACAGCTACTCAAGGAGCTCGCAGACTATAGAAATGTAGGTCCTGACTGTTGGGGGCATAATATGGCGCTGGGAGGTTCAAAGGAAGAGTGATGCTTGAGGGCAGCCCAGGGCAGCTGGGACTGGAAGAACAGGAACTTGGGCACCTGGCCTTGGGAATCACTGCACTCAGCAGAGGAAGCAGCCTGGGCAAGGGCACAGTGCAGGTAGAAATTGTGGGAGGCAGCAATGAGCAATTTCTTTAGGCTGGAATGTAGGGTAAATGCACAGACTCAGTGTGAAATTAGGCTCAGAGGGCACTTTGGAACCATGGTCAGATTAACAAGGACACCCTTTATGTTGTAGGCACTTCAAAGCCACGGAGCATTTTGAAACACAGGATGACATAATTTAAGTTTTCAAGAAGACGAATCCATCAGCACACACTCTGTGCTGCGGAGGAGGAAAGACTGTAAATGGAAAAAATAAAGGCTGTGGTAATAACCCAGGTAAGATGAGGAAACGGCATAAATTCCATGAATTCATTATCTGCTGCTATATAACAAACTATCACAAACTTAGTGGCTTAGAAAAACACAAATTTATTATCTCATAGTCTCCATGGATCAGAAGTCTGGCACATTTTAGCTGAGTTGTCTATCCAAGGCTAGAAATCAAAGTGCTGGCGAGGTGTGTCCTTTTCTGGAGGTTCAGCTGGGGAAAGTTCAATTCCAAGCTCCCTGAGGTTGTCCAGTTCCATGAAGTTGTAGGCCTGATGTCCCTGTCTTCTTGCTAGCTGCCAGTCAAAGACCACTTCAGCTCCTGGAGGCCACTCACAGGTCCTTGCCATATGGTCCCCTCCATAATTTGGTCATTTGCTCCCTTGAGGACAACAAGAAGAGCATTTGCTGCAGCTTCAAATCTCTCTGACTTTGTTTCTGACCTTTAGCCCCTTTTTTGAAGGGCTCATCTGATTAGGTCAGGCACACCACTCTTATGGGGACAAGATTATATAAGGCCTATGCACAGAGGAGTAGGAATCTTGAGAACCATCTTAGAGTTCTGTCTATCATATTTCTAAACCCAGTGATAACCATTGAGCTGTGAGGCCAGAGATGTCTCCAGAAGTTTCACTTGAAAGAGTCTAAGACGTGGTCATGAGAATTCCTCCCTTCAGAAACATCCAAATTCATCCACTCCAAGCTCCTCCCCACCCCCTCAGCAGCCTCCTCAGCAAACAGCACAGTAGAAATACTCCAAAGCATAATTTTCATTCTAGCCAAAGATCTGATTCTATATGTCATCACAATCTCTTTCAAGTTTCCAGATTTTTTATAAAGTTCTTTACCCTTTGTTGTAAATTCATTTACTTCTCATTTGTAGGCAATACAAAAAGGGTTCTGCTAAACAGTTTCCTCCCAGTAGGAAGTGGAGAGTGACCCAGGAAGCAGCGCATTGTGGGACTCCAGCCCTCCCATCCTGGACCAGCCTGTGAAGTCGGTGCAGTAATGGACCCTCTCTGAAAGGCCGGGGGATCAGGAAGGGGTTGTGAGCCTCTGTCCTCTGGGACAGTCTTTCTTTCAGTCTCTAACTGACTGCCTCCAGGGTTCTCTGCATGCATTAAAGAAAATGTATGGGTGCAAGAGCCTAGAATTCAACAGCTCATAACTACAATTAACCACCATTAATTAATGGCTGCGAGATAAATGAGCCATGTGATCCATTTATTCCTGGGCTGTAAGTATTTAAATCCACAGTAGGATGCAAACCCATTTTTCACCACTGTGAATTTAAAACAGGTTTGAATCGGTGCTGCGTGTTGTAGAGGCAAGCAACAATGCCCTCTCTGAGTAGTTCACATTTTAGGTCCTATAGCTGGCAAGAGGCTGACAGAGACAAAGAATCTGCATGCACAGCAGAAGTAGAGAGTAGAGTCTGGAATCTGAGCATGTGCTTTCCTAAAATAATGAGGAAAATTCCCATGCGATGGGCTGATTCTATGTCAGGCACTGTGCTAGGAAATGTCTAGGCAGTGTCTGATGTTAAGCTTCACCATACCCCCATGAGGAACAATATTATCTCTATTTTATGCTCAAGGATATTGATGCTCAAAGAGGTTAAGAAGTACTGTGGAAACAAAGTTTTTCTTCCTCATTCTTAGATTTCTTTCAGGATGCTCCCCAGGGGTACCTTCAGATGACATTGCTCCTAATTGTCACACATGATCAATCCATCAACTGGATGTAGGTAAGATTCAAAAGACAAGGAAAAGAGGAAGAAGAAAGATTTTGATCTTACTTAGTAGAAAACAAAATGAAATGGGGGCCCGGCCCCGTGGCTTAGCGGTTAAGTGTGCGCTCTCCGCTACTGGGGGCCCGGGTTCAGATCCCGGGCGCTCACGGACGCACCGCTTCTCCGGCCATGCTGAGGCCGCGTCCCACATACAGCAACTAGAAGGATGCGCAACTATGACATACAACTATCTACTGGGGCTTTGGGGGAAAAAAAAAAGGAGGATTGGCAATAGATGTTAGCTCAGAGCTGGTCTTCCTCAGCAAAAAGAGGAGGATTAGCACGGATGTTAGCTCAGGGCTGATCTTCCTCACAAAAAAAAAAAAAAAAAGAAATGGGGTTCTTATCCTCGCCACCAAGATGTTTATTAATTACAAATGGAAAAATAGTAACTTTACAGTGAAGAAGCTTGGCGGTCGCCATCTTAACCAAGTGATCAAGGCCCACATCGCCGGTCATAAGATATATCAACATCACGTACCGCTGATACAGACAAGGACAGAACATCACTTCTGTGATATTCATGCCCCAAATGTCTAACCTCAATCTGATCATGAGGGGAAAAAATTAGACAAACCCAAATTGAAGGCCATTCTACAAAATAATTGATCAATACTTTTCAAAAATTTCAAGGTCATGAAAGACAAGAAAGACTAAGAAATTATCACAGATTGGAGGAGACCAAGGAGACGTGACAAGTAGACATAACATGGGATCCTGGAATAGAGAAAGGACATTAGTGGAAAAATTACTGAAGTTCAAATAAAGTCTGTAGTTGATCTAGTAATATTGTATCAATGTTAATTTTCTGGTTTTGATAATTGCGCTATGGTTATGAAAGATGTTAATGTTAGGAGAAGCTACATGAAGGGTATATAAGAAGTTTCTAGTATTTTGCAACTTTTTAAAAATAATTTTTTTAAATGAAATGGGGTCTGGAAATAAAATTTCAGATAATGTTCAAAGAATTTTTCCTGAAAAATTTGCTATCTTTATGCATAGACATGAAGAAATCACTCTATTTAAAAATGTTTCTTTCAGCTAAATTTCCTAAATTTAAAAGATCAGAAGGAAATGTGTTCTATTGATTCACAAAACAGTTTGAAAACAAATGTCAACTCTGCTTGAGAACTGCTTGTGGAAGCAGGACTGAGTTAGTAAATAATACATGTTCTCGTCCACTGTCACATGACACCCACATGGTGCTGTTCTGCTTAGTAGATGGCTGCTATCAGATCAGAGAGAGAAGAAAGGAAACAGCACATGAGACCCTTATGACTTGGGAAAGAAGAGATCGAAGAAAAAGATAGTCTGAGATTTTTGCTATAAGAAATAAACAGAATTTGCCCCTCTTTCTACTATCTAATTGGCCATCTCTCTGTCAAAAGGGAATTTTCATTGTTTATTTTTGCCCAGTCTCATGGAACACAAATTGAAAAAAATAATCTAAATGTTGACATTTCAAGGGTAAAGTCAAAGCAGCAGAGAAGCAGGGTCATGGTGTTTGTTGTTGTTGTTGTTGTTTAATCTTTTAAGGTTAGAGAAACTTGAGCACTTGAGCAGTGCAGAAAGAACAAGTATGGGGAAGAAGGATAGTGAAGGTAAGATACACACGAGATGAGCTACAATTCTAGACCAAGTCCCAGCATCATGACTATTCAGCCACATGCAATCAAATTCTCACAGGACCAGAGTCACTGAGACCACAGGCCAGCAGAAAATTAGCAGTTCCTTCCTAACCTAACTGGGCTTGGAAGGAATCATTTTCCTGCTCGGCACTGGAGGATAGGGGTGCAGAGAAGCTAGCTCAGCTGGAGGGTCAAACAATGTCTGCAGTTTTCTCTTGCTGCTTCCTGGCCCCGTAGGACAGGTGCCTTCCCAGCTGCCAGCCTAGAACTGCTTTGACGGGGCTCACAGCCCCTTCTCAAGACTGGGATGCCCTCCCAGTGTGCATTGCTCCATGAACTCCTTTGAGTTGCCTTGGATATGACGTGAACGTTGCCTTGTAGAGTTGGGCAGCACAGGGGCCTCTGCTTCCAATGCTCTTGTCAGCTCACTCTAAACTCCTAAATCCAGGCATTCATGCTGCTTCTTTGTGAGTGGACCCTCCTGGCTCCCCTCGATTTTCCCAAAGCTACACTCAGGCTTTTCACATCCATTAAATGGAGGTACTTGGTGCGTGCCACCCCTCTGTCCTGCAGTGGAGAGGTTGGTGTGCATGTTTATATGCCTGGCCCTGCATGTGCCCCATTCAAGTTCCTCTTTGATTTTCTTCCTAGTTCAATCACGGTTAGAAATAACACCTCTTAACAGAGGCAATAATCCAACAGGGACAAATGTCTGATCAAGCTGGTAAACATGGCTGGTCACACTGTAAGCTTGTACCCAGAAACATTTTTAGATCGTTTTGCCAAGTTTGAGAATTTTATTCAAAGAACATAATCCTTTAAAAAACAAACACACAAAAAAGTGGTAAAAGCACTGTGTGTGAAGATGTTTATTGCTGTGTTTTATTGTTAGTGCCATCCAGTCAATTCCGACTCCTATGGACCCTGTGGACAGCAGAGTGGAACCCTGCCCCGTCTTTTTGCACCATCCTCTCACCTTCCGGCGCTCTATCAGACAATGCTCTGCTGCTATTCATAGGGTTTTCATGGCCAATTTTTTCTAAAGTGGGTGGCCAGATCCTTCTTCCTAGTCTGTCTTAGTCTGGAAGCTCCACTGAAACCTGTCCACCATGGGTGACTCTGCTGGTATTTGAAATACCGATGGCATAGCTTTCAGCATCACAGCAACATGCAGCCGCCACAGTATGACAACCAACAGATGGGTGGTGTGGTTCCTTGACCAGAAACAAACCAGGGTCATGATGGTGAGAGCATGGAATCTTAACTACTAGACCACCAGCACTGGCTTTATTTCTGTGTTAGTTTAATATATAATTAAAAACAATTGTAAACAGCACAAATATCCAACAACAGAGAAGTGGTTAAGCAGATAACATTATATCAACTTGATGGAATAGTATGTAGCCAATAAAAATATTAATTAGCAATATGACAAAGAAACTCAACATTTGTTTATGACATAATGTTAAGCGAAAAAAGTAGAATACAAAATTGTATGTACACCATGAGTAAAACTATAAAAATGATGTCTGCATGTGGACAGGGTCTGGAGTAAACAGGAAAAATGAAAACAGCTGTATTTGGGGGTTGTCACTATAATGCTGTTGCACAGTAAATAAAAAACTTTAAAAGGAAAAGATGAAAGAGTTCAACCAAAAATGAAGCAATTTTCAGAGGGAAAACACTTATTTTGAATGCCTTATTTGTGTTTTTATTTCCAGGGGAAAATATTCCATTTGGGAGAATAGATTATGTTTAAAATAATGAATAAAATGTCTAAAGAAGGACCTCAAGTTTCGCACCTTCAAGGTGGTACCCCCACATACCACAGTGTGAGGTTTCCCTGCCGAACAGTCCATACCAGTGGGCTCAGTGCATGGGAGAAGGGAGTTGGAGGGACAGGGGGAGATGAAAGATGTGTCTGAATCTCCCAGGGAGCTGTTCATAAACACACAGGCCCATCCCTCCAGCCACTGGAGATTCTGGAACCCAGTCCCTGAACTCGGGAAAAGCTCTTCAAATAATCCAGTCCCCTCCTGGTCTCCCATCTAGGGCCACAGATGGGTGGCTTCCATCATTGTATTCACTCTGCGTAAGCACTGGCTGTAAAAAGCAAGTCAGGAATGCATAGCAAGACCCAGTCCTGCCTCTGGGAGCACTACCATTTATCTGCCCAAGAGAAGGAAGAATCTAGTGTTCCCTTGGCATTTCCTTGTTCTTGTGCCTGGACCTTGAAGGAGTGGAAATGGAGAGAACAGGAGAGAATGGAGGCCACTTCCACTTTGCACAAAGGACTTAAGCCTGAGTGAGTGAGAACAAGCACAAGGATTTTACAGTTAGAGAAGTTAGAATCTGGCTCTTCTCCGCGTGTAGCCTGGAGATTCAGAGGGTATAAAAAATTCATTTATTTCTTAAAATAAAAAAAATCAAATATTCTATCTCCTAATTACCTGCCCAATTTTAATGTTTCCATCCCATCGTATTTCTCCATGGCTTTGCAAAATAAGCTCTCCCCTCTCCCTGGAATGACTTCATCCCACTTCTTTGCCAATGAAGTACCTAGTCCTTCTCTGAAACGTGAGTATGACTACCTCCATCTTACAGATGACAAAACTGAAGTTAAATGACTTGCTTGAGGTTACACAGGACTGCAGAGCTGAGATTCAAACACAGATCTGTTTAACTGAAAACCCCAACTTCCTTCTCCCACCATGCCCCGTTCATATAATAGGCATATAATACAGGGTCACAGGGTTTACCAAACTATTTTATCATCATTAGTTGTTTACATGCTAGTCTTTCCCACTGTGCTGTTAGCCCACATTATAAACCTGATGTCTGTTGAATGAATATGAAAGCTACTTAGCTGCATTCACATATATTCATAGGCACACTGATAAGAGCCTAATTTAAAGCCACCCCTATCATCTTCACCACAGGATGAGGCTCATATCCTGGCAGGGAGGGTATTTTTCAATCTGTCTATCATGAGTCTCAGCATTCACATGTAAGCCAGGAATCAGGCTTTCTCTTCCCTTTCAGCAAAATAGTGAGACCACAGCTTCAAAATATTCAAATACTCTGGGAGGAAAAAAATGCCAGTTGCAAATATTGTTTCGTTTATCTCATGAAATTTGTATTTCCCAATGCAGAAAGATGACCAGACACATTCTTTTCTAATGCAAGAACAGACCTGCTGGCAGGAGGAAAGCCTTCATGAATATGATGCAGATCACGATGGACAGAGTATAAAAGCTCTTTGCAGCAATCTTGATTCAGACGCATACCTGGGCATCCTTCTGCTGGCCCAGTCAGCGCACCAGGTACCAGCCGACAGCAGGTGGGCAGACGAGGGCTGGGCACTGCCAGTGGTGTGCTGGTAAATGTGTAACAGTTGGCTCTCTTGGGGAGGGGTGGGGAAGGCGTGCCCTGATTTGTAGCATTTTCCAATTTCCATTCCGTGTAAATATTCCCCAACTGGCCATTTTCACGCTACCAATGTGACGTTGACTAGTTTGCACAATTCCTGAAAAATTACCACCGAGCTCTCGTGAGGCAGTACAAGTACAACACCGGGTACTGTACCTCTTTCAAGGCAACAATAGGTTAGGGCTATTGGGCGGATAAAGCGTTCATAGAATGGGATTCCAGAAATTCTCTTTAAATTCTATAACCCAGCTCAGCACTACAGAACCATTTCTAACACACAAATATCATTCACCCCACAAAACACGTGCTCTATAGCAATAAAATGCAATGTTAAAAATATAAATATTTATCCACATTTCTCTATCTCCCCCCTTATTAAAAAGGGATGAATTTTTTAGTAACCCTTTTGAATCGGTGTGCAACTTCCACCTACTTTTGAGTATGATGATAGACTAACTGTTTCATAGTGAACAGAACTGGGAAAATTCCAAGAAGAGAAGAAGGTAAGGTGACATAGCACTTACTAGTCTGTGACACCAGACAGTGAAAGAACCGTGTGGGTGGCACTACTCGCCCACCACCCCTGGGCCCTCAGGCTAGGGAAGAAGAGAGGTGGGCTGATGCAAGAGTCCAGTAAGGTGAACTTGCAGGCACATGAGGGGCATTCTCTCACCTACCCGTCCTTATTTTACAAAGTCATTGAGTGTACCGCGTGGAGACAAATGGTGGGGACTTGCAATTCTAAGTCTACCGTGCTTTCTTTTTCCTTTCCCTTCACCAAGGCACCGTTTCCTTTCTTCGCCCAGGCAGCTGTCTGGGTTCACACTCTCTGTAGGGGCTCTTCACAGAGCTGTTCAGGGAGTGAGTCTTGGGTGAGGTCTCCAGAGGCCGACCCTAAGATGAGGATGTGTATACATGTGATTTTGAAGGCAGCCCTCCCAGGGGAAACTGGGAAGGGAAGGGGGCACAGGACAGAGAAGGAGTGAAACCAAACAAGGGTGCGAGTCCAGGCCCAGTCCCGCAGCCTGATCCCCCAGCAGACTCTGGAGCATAAGCGACCCCTCACAGTTGTCACCCCCAGCCTGGGCACCAGAGCTTTCTGCTTCTGCACCCATTGGTCATTGGTTAAGGGCCACCTGGAGGGTGCAAGTTCCAAAGGGCCACCTGGAGGGTGCAAGTTCCAAACCACATCAGTGTGGGCCATGGGGCTCTAGGAGACCGAAGGCAATCCACTGAGAAACAGCTGCCAATGCTGGCCATTTGGAGAGAAAACGCACTGGAGAGAGGGTGTGCCGAAAGTTTCAAAGGGCGTCAGCACAGAGTACAAACTCAGAGCACACAGGCAAGAACAATAAGGGAATGGGGGTGCTAGGAGACTAGAGATACACGCCCTAGCTGATGGCATTCATAGGCATTAAATAAAAGCATCTGGACTCAGCACGTAGGCTATCCTTGTGTCTTATTGCTCACAGGAAGCATTTCCCTTAGTTGAGTCTCTACGTTCCCAGGAGAGACTTGGCAGTCACTCATCTGCTTTTTGAATGACCACCCATCCATCTTATTCAGCTCTGGTCTCCAGGATGCCCCTGTTTTCACTTCTCCTTCTCTTTCCCAAAGAAGTGAACAGGAGAAGAGAGATCAGCCAGCATTACCGTCATCAACATTTATTCAATCAAGATTCACAAAATACCTAACACGTTGAAGAATCGTTTGCACATAAGTCTCGTTTCACATCCAGCATTGTTCCCAAACTCCTTTATAAGTATCACACTTTCCTTGGCTCCCTTGATGCACTGGATGCCCGTGAAGGTAAGAGTGATTGTGTCCCAGTTCTGGTTGGAGCAACAACATCTCTTACCTCATGACCACCAATATCGGAAAAGCCCTGCTGATGGGAAGTTTGAAGACACCACCACCTCACACACCAGCCCTGCAGGCATCCGGTGATCCTCTTGTTGAGTCACAACACCCACAGGGACGGTGTCTCTGCTTGGAAGAATCAAAGTCTTACTACAGATAGCAAACTACAGCCTGCAGGCCAAATCCACCCATCACCTGCTTTTGTAAATAAAGTTTTATTAGAACACAGCCGTGCACATTTGTTTATATATTGTCTGTGGCTGCTTGTGTGCAACAACGGCAAGTGGAATAGTTATGACAGAGATTGAATGACCAGCAAAGCCTAAAATATGTAACATCTGGTCCTCTACAGAAAAAGTTTGCTGATCCTTCTCACACCAGGTCTGGCAGCACTCACAAATGTTCAAGAAGTTGGTAAACCCTGTGAGTACTTTCTCAACCTGTGTCTCACCCAAGCCTGAGAAAGGAGTAAACAAGAACCCTGTAGGAGAGATGCCACATGAAACAAGCCAGATCCTCAAATCATAGGCATGATAAAGCACAGGGTTTGCTGATGGACCAGGCGGGAGAGTAACAGGCACCCAGGAGGCTACAGGAGGTAAACGCCCTCACGTCACTACAGAAGTGTATGTCATCATCTAGATGTTCTCCTTGATGATGTCAAGACTGCGGGCTTCTGAGGGTCAGGGGCTATGGACAAGGTCTGGCACAGAATGGGTGCTCCAAAACTGGATCTTGAGGGCCAGCCTTGGTGGCCTAGTGGTTAAGTTTGGCATGCTCCACTTCAGCGGCCCAGGTTCGGTTCCCGGGTTCAGACCTACACCACTCGTCTGACAGTGGCCATTCTGTGATGGCAGCTCACATACAAAAACAGGAAGATTGGCAGTGGATGTTAGCTCAAGGCAAATCTTCCTCAGCAAAAAAAAAAAAAAAAGGATCTTGAAAGGAAAGAAGAATAGAAGGATGGAGGAAAGGAGAGAAAGAGGAAAGGAAGAGCCGAGGAAATGACAAGAGCAGGAGAGAGAGTGAAAATAAAATCCCACTGTGTTTGGCTGCCTTGCTGTTATAAGAGTTGTGAGACCGTGGTTCTCGGGGGCAGTCTGGAGCTGTACCCAGCCGAGCACGCAGTACAACAACCAAAAGAGAACACAGAACCTGCAAGCCTGTTGCCTTTTTCTCTCCAACTTCTCATCGAAAAGACACATAAGGAGGCCAGCCAGCAGCGCAGCGGTTAAGCGCACGCACTCCGCTTCAGCGGCCCGGGGTTCGCAGGTTCAGATCCCGGGCGCGCCCCAACGCACCTCTTGCCAAGCCATGCTGTGGTGGCGTCCCATATAAAGTACAGAAAGATGGGCACGGATGATAGCCCAGGGCCAGTCTTCCTCACACACACACACACACACAAAAGTCACATAATTTTCAACCATGCTTCTTAAAATTCCCCTTTTATTCTCTCATCCCTCAGTCCTCACACACATCCCTCAGCCACACATTGCAGTAGTGATGTGGCTCTCCCAGCAACCTCCTCCAACCCTGGCAAACTCCTCCCCAAGCTCTCCCCTCTCCGTTTGCGCTTCTCTCCTGACACTGGGTTCCAAACCTCATACCCCACCCTGCCTGACAGGAGGCTCCTTGGAAATGAAGGACGAGAGAAGACCAGCACGAGTTAGAACCTTACTCAGTGGGCAAGTGGAAGGAGAAGGCTCGGAGCTCTGTAGTTTTCTTCTAGACAAGGAAATTTCCACCAGAATGAAATGGCTAATAGCATAGATACTGGGGACAGATGTTCAGGGCTGTACGACCTTACTTAATCTCTCTGTCCTTCAATTTTCTCATCTGTGAAATGGAAATGATAATAACAGTGTCCATCCATCGTATAGGCTTGTTATGGGATGAAATGCATTAATTCCTGTAAAGCATTTAGAGCTGTACTGTGCACATAAATCTCTACATAAACCTTGTTAAATAAAATCTAATCTTTGCAAGCTACTAGATCTTATCCCTGAGGTCAGGCCTGCTGGAATGGAAAGTTTATAAACTCTGAAATGATAAAAGAAAGTAATAAAATATTCCAAAGCTATTGATATCTTCAAAGAAAAAGATGTGCAAAGGAATATAATGTGCAAAATATAATGCTAAAATAGTATAGTAAAACTTAATGGGGTGGAGTAACGATATAATTTTAGAGCTTACTAAAAGGCAAACGCAGTCTTAAAGAATCAGTAGTGGTTTTTAAATTTAAGGATGTACCCACGTCGCGTGAATGCTACTGTGTTTCCAGTATGATGCTGGGCACCTAGTGCCTGCTCCCTATAGAGACCAGTTAAGCGCATCTCCCTGTTCAGACAACTGTTCCCTGAGCTGGCCTCCACTGCTGGGAAATATCTGAGCATGGGGAAGGCACTAAGGGATTCCAAGTGGTGGCATGTGTGAGGGTCACATATTAACTATTAATGAGCAGGCTAAACTATTACTCACCAATATTAACAATTAGTGAGTGTTGCTAAGCTCCTTAAGACCCTGCAATGACTCCCCAGTGCACATCTCAACGTGCACCATAAGCCCATCGTGATCTGCCAAAACCCTCCCTCTCCATCCCATCTTTTCCCTCTCTCTGCCACCCCTGGTTGGCTCTACCCTTCTAGACTGGTATCTCAAACATGCCAGGCTCATTCCCTCCCCAGGGCCTTTGCACATATTGCCCTCTTAGCAGGGAGCTCCTTCTTCTGCATTAACCCCGTCTTATCCCAAAGGCTTCAGCCTTCCCTGACACCCTCGCTGTCACGGGTACCCTGCCACTCTTGTCCACGCCCTTTGCTTACTTCCTTCATTGAAGTTACTGCAATTTGTAACTAAAAATTTTCTTAATTTCTTTTTAAATTTTTGCTGTTTTCTGGCTTGCCCCACTAAAATGTGTCTTCCATGTGAGACAGTATCATGTTTTATGATATACAATTTTATTCTCTGTTGTATCCTAAGCACCTCCTATAGGGTCTGACACGTGGTAAGAGCTCAGTAAATACTCATTGAGTGAATGAATGAATGAATGATGAATGGACATTTCAAAGGGAGTATTAGCAAATATAGGTCTGAGATCAACTCCTAATGCTATCATTCAATCTATTATCTTGGGCAACTATGTTTCCGTGTCCTTAGTTAACACATATAAAAATGATTAGAACAGAGCTTGGTACCTGATGTTCATGCAATAGATATTAGTTATTATTATTATTATTGATAGTAACAGTGTTGTGATTCTACTATTATGTCTCAATTTTCTCTTCTAGTAAATAAAAAAAAAAATTATCTGGTCTTACCCATCTTTTGCGGACTGTCCCAAAGTAAGCAAAGGACAATAACTCATATGGACAAGGCCATAATTGTAGCTCTCTTCTTGTCTACAAGAAGAGGTCCAAGACCTCACCCCAAAGGTCTCATGCTGTTAGAGAGAGCGTGTTCAAAGGCCAGGAGGGCATGTGGCTGATCCAGCTCCCTGCATAGGACACTGGATAGGCAGTCTCAACATTGGGAAAGGGAGGGACCAGCCCACGCAGCAGATGGATCTGCAGTGGAGCACATGGGTCTGGTCCTAGAGAAGGGCCCCCATATGCTCCTTGAGCTGAGCCCGCCTTGCCCCCTCCCAGCCTCCCCACACTTTTGGCTGGTTCATAAATCAGCCACTCCCCACCATCCCAGGGCACTGGCTGATCCATGTGTGATTAATGCACACATTTGCCACCAGCCTGGAGAGAACCCCAGGTACAGGTGGAGAGGAAGGAAAAAGACTTAATTGGAGCTGGGGGGAGGAGGATGGAAGAGGAGGTCATTCCTCACTGCCATTGAGCCAGCACTATCTTTAGAAGTCCTGGCTTTGTAAGAATGAGTTTTCTTGGAAGTCTTTCTTAGACTACCCAGGAACCCCACTGTAGTCTAGGATATTGCCTAGACCTTACCTACAAAGACTCAAAAAGATGATTGCTCCGTTTCATCCTGCCCCACCCTCCGTGATCCTCCTGGGCCTCTTCATCTGAGCTTAAATGTGCATTCAGATCATTCAACAGGCCAGGGTCCCTGGAGACAGTAAGACTAGATGTGCCCAGCAGCAAATCCACTCAACTGTGCTTTAGACCAATATTTTCCAACTGTGCTCAACAGAGGGCAAAAGGTTTTACCCAGCTGCCACAGGAAGGGAGGGCTCCAGCGCCCCATAGCTGGTGCAATCAGAGCAATTCTGCTTTGACTGTGTTTTACGTGTTAGGCTTTTCAAATACGATTTAGTTTTGATTTTGTTAAGGATCACATGGCTGAAAAAAGTTGAGACTCACTCAAATTAAAAATGCTGCAGATACAGTGAGGAGTGTTTCCTTTAAAAAAGCACAATAGTAAAATTAACGATGGTTGCCCTTCTCGGGGCAGGAGACTGCACAGCCCCGTAATTAACAGTAGAGACTCTGCATCACTTTTCCTTTTGGTGGTGGAGCGACCTTGGGCAAGAACCTTTCCTCCCTAAGCCTCAATTTCTTCATCTAGGAAATGGGAATAATAAATTGTACCTGACTTAGAGGGACATGGGGGAGACTGAATGAGATTAATCCATGCACTGCATTTGCATGATGCCTGGAATGTGATAAATAATCGATACATACTTGCTATTATCTTTCCTCTTCTTCTTTGTGTCACTTGCTGTGCTGAACGCATTATTTGCGTTATCTGTAGTCCTCACACCTCTATTATATGAAGGCTTATTCCAATTTTATAGATTAGGAACCTGAGGCTAAGACCTTGGCCTTGAATGATGATCCCAGAACATCTACTCACATCATGGAGAATATTTCTGTTCTGGGGACCCTAGTTTCATAATCCTCCATCTAGCTATGTTTTAGTCACACTTCCCTGAAAACATCATGAAATTTGACGTGATTAGGCTTGCTGCTCCCTTTTCTTGTGTTTATTCCCCTATACGCATCCATCCATCCATCCATCCATCCATTGAACCACCCATCCAATCCAACAAACATTTATTGAATGCCTACTTAGTGTCAAGAACCTTAGAAAAGTCACTTCACTTTTCTGAAGATCAAAGTTCCCTTCAGTAAAATGGGGACGTTAAGATGAACTAGATGAACTCTAGGATTTTTATGTAAAATGAAACAAATTATCTAAAAAGGTTTTGCCACCTGCAAAGTGCTCTCTCCATATTTGTTAGAGAAAGAGGGACCATACACCTCAACTTGCTTAGATAGTCTTGGTGTAGTTATTGGTAGCATCCCTTTTATTCTCATAAAAGTTTCCATTTGTAGTTTAAATCCTATAGTTGACCTAGTTATGAAGATGGCATGATGGCAGTATATATTTTCATTGGTTCATCTAGAAGAAGGGGCTACTTTTCCCTCTGCATAAGTTTTGAGACCAGGTTAAGGATAATAATGGCTCTGCACATGTTTTGAAGTATGTGCTACTCTCCTCTGTTTGCAAGGAATCCATACAAGATCACATCCCTAGGGGATGACCAGGTTAGAGAGATGAATGTGTGGTGGTGATGGCATTAGAGGTGGGGGGATCTGGGAAAAGCTGCCTGGATTTGCTTTTCTATTTATTTAGCAACCCTGAAATTGTAGGGAATAAGAAGAGATTTTTTTTTATAATTATTGTCTAGAAATTCACTGGAATAACTCCTTCAAAGTAACTGCATGGTTAGAAGAGCCCTTGTGAACTGCGCTGAGTTCTAGTCATTATTCTGCCATCAACTGGCTCTGGCACCTTGGGAAAGACACTTAATCCTCTGAGATATTTAGTTTCCTCATCTGACTAATGAGCTTATAATACTTGCGTTCCTGGATTCTGCAGTTGTTTACAGGATGTATGGGTTAACTTTTGCTGTGTAATAAACCATTCCACTATTTACTGGCTTAAAACAACCATTTAATTTATCTCATAGCTCTGTCATTGGGCTGGGCTTCCAGTCTAGGATCAGCTTAGGGATAGGCCAGCAGATTCTTGACCTAGGATGGCCTCACACATGGCCTCTGGCTCCATCTCAACCAGGCTGTTGGCTAGATAGCCTGGGTTCTCCTTTACATGGCCTCTTGTTCTTCAGCAGGTTAGCTCAGGCTCATACTCGGTGGTTTCAGGTTTCCAAGCACAAGAGAGTAATCTCCAATGCTCACCTGCTAAACGCTTTCTCTGCATTATCTTTAGTCCTGACAACTCTATTATATGTAAGTAATTTGTGTGTGTGTGTGTGAGGAAGATCAGCCCTGTGCTAACATCTGCCAATCCTCCTCTTTTTTTGCTGAGGAAGACTGGCCCTGAGCTAACATCCATGCCCCTCTTCCTCCAGTTTATATGGGAGGCCGCCACAGCATGGCTTGCCAAGCAGTGTGTTGGTGCGCGTCCAGGATCCGAACTGGCGAACCCCGGGCTGCCGCAGCAGAGCGCGTGCACTTAACCGCTTGCGCCACCAGGCCGGCCCCTATGTAAGTAACTTTTAGATGAGGAACCTGAGTGTAAGACCTTATAAGTCTTTCAAGTTTCCGCTTGACTTATGTATACTAACATCTCATTGGCCAAAGCAAGCCACACCCAGACTAAAGAGATGGCAAATTGGCTCCACCTCTCAGTGGGAGCACAGCAACCTCACACTGCAAGGGCTTAACAGAAAGGAGGGGAAAAGTTTGTGACCGTGTTTACACTCCAGCCAAAGAGGCAAGTGAGATATTTGGGAAAATTTCATACAAACCAGTGTAACCTGATATTAGAAAACCCATGTCTCCTGAAAAGAAGACACTCCTCCAAAGCATTTTGGGGAGCCCAGAAGAAAGTGTTTTCCATGTGCTAATTAAAGGACCCATCAGCTACTGATATCTGCAAATATATTCCTCTTCTGTAGCTCTGTCCTCCACCCCACATAATTTCTTCGTGGTCCTCAGTGACTTCTGCTTCCCACTGAACCGCAGTGCTTCTGTCAACAGCACAGCACAGTCACTTCTGCCAGACACAATGATGTCTTTCCCGGGGCCCTTCCATCTACCCCTAGCCCCATGAGATCCCACTCTGATTTCCTGGGTCCCAGAGCTTACAAAGCGGGAGCAAATTCTTCTCCTGCTCCTTTTATTATCAACTTCTTCCAGGGGAGCCCCACAGTCACTTTGCTGGGTCCTCTGCGTCTCCTGGCATTTTCTAGTAAAACAATTCTTTCCATTCGTCCTCATCATAGGTTCGTGACACACGATTACAGAAAAATGAGCCTGGAGACAAATCTATGACACCAGGAATGCACCCTCAAATAATTCCCCCAACTCATAACTTCTAAGGGTTTTATGGCACAAAGCTTGCTGAACCTGGTATTCTATTTCTATGGAAGGGTGTTGCTCCCATGAGGTTCCTCAGCATCTCATTCAAATAGATTTGACCTGATTTCTCTGTTCTGTAAAACATAGCATTTAAGAACTCAGGCTCTGGGGGCAGATATATGTGAACCCGATTCCAGGCTGGGCTTCTTGTTGACTGTGATCTTGAGCAAACTGTGAGATCCTCAAGTCTCAGTTTCTTCGTCTATAAAATGGAGAAAATAAAAACACCAATCTTTTAGGATTATCGTCATAGCTACATTGCATAATGCCGTAAATGCTCAGAACAATGTACTGAGATGATAAATGTTAATCTTTATTTTTAATGTCTTCATTATTATTATCCTAACACTGATCACTGCCTTCCCTCCTGCTGGGAGAGGATAAGGGTTCTCCTGTGAAAGACAGAACAAATGTGACTATTATTTCTACCCTCAGGCCCTACCCTGAAGCCAAAAGGCAAGCTCTTATCAATAACTCAGATTTCATGAGCTCCAGGCAGAATATCTGCTTCCTTCTGTCTTTCAGCTGAAAGTCCATTTTGCAGGGGAGTTAAGCCGCCCCCGTCCATCTAAATATTTCAGTTTCTGTCTGAATGTTTGCCAGCCTGTGAGGAGAGTGTTAGTAACAATGAAGATAAAAAATGTATTTAGAAAGAATGTGAGTGAGTGCGTGTAGATATGTGTGGGTGATTTTAAAAGTCTGTATAAGTGAACTCCTGATTCAAGATATGTCTGTGCTGGGGGCAAAGGCTGTCTTGTGCAAGTCTCGTTAGGAGAGTGACTGGTTGAAAGCCAGACTCGGATTATCACAAATGGATGCAGAGGGAGGCTGAGAACCAGGCCTCCTGCCCACTCAGCAATTCTCGGTGCTGGCCCCATCTCAACCATCTAATGCCGTTCCTGCATTAGATGCTGCAAACACAATTGACTTCTATTACTTATAAAGCCAACCACTTTACTTCATTTAAACATTTAGGATGGACTTCAGAGATTTCTGAGAGCCTGGACAGCACAGCCAGCCACAACCAGTCCATCGCTCCAGCCACCACTCAGACTGCATAAACAAGAGAAGAATATTCCTTTATTCTAGATTCAGCATCCAGTCTCCATTAGCAGATGGTTTTAAAGGTTGTTATTTCTGCATTTGAAAGGTCTGGTCTGAATACACACATCCCAAAATATTCTGTTCTTGTCATTTGTTCGTTGGCTCCATATTCAAGGCACCATCTCTATACAAGGCCCAGGAATATAAAGAGAGATCATATATCGATGAAACTTTCAGGATGCTCACAGTCTATGATGAGAAATAGAGAGGCAAAGAAATAGGAATGATATGATGGTCCCAATGCTGTGATGATGACAAAACAAAATGGTACTGGAACTCTACAAAGGAGGTATGGGAGAATTGGGAATGGCTTCAGAGTTGAGGAAATGTTCAAACTAAGGTCTAAAGGGGCTCAAGTTTTTAGGAGAAAAATGGGTTGAAGAATGTTCTAGGCAGAAGAATGTTGGAGAAGAGACATAGAAGTTGAATTCAGGCAGATCTTTGGGTAATTACATGACTACTTGTTTGACCTTGAGCGAGTTACTCCATCTTCCTGAACCTAAGGTGCCTCCTCAATAAACCTGAGCTAATTGAGCTTCCTAGGATTATGGTGGAGATCAAATGGCTCACATAAGCAAATGGCTGAGAGGAAAGTGACCCATGGTGGACACTCATTACATGGTGTCTGTTATTATCAGTTTAGTGGGGCAGGAACTGCAGGAGGGGCAGAGGGTAAGCTTTCTAAATATAAGCCCTCAATCACACAATCTTTATTTCCCATCATGAAGCAGGCACCTGCCTTTAAGGTGGCAGCAAAAATCCTGTTGCATATTTTGCTTGATATCTGAATTTCTTTCCCAACATGGAAGAGTGGACTTACAAATCAACGGAAAAGTCATGAGACAAGAGGAGAGTCACTTTCTACTCATAGAGTTTCACTCTCCCCGCTTCTTCATGCCAGGCCTGCCTAAAGCCAGACTAACAACCTAAAGTGAGAGAAAAGACGTTTCTCTGGCATTTTCTCCTTTATCTTCAAAAATCCCCAGTGGGAGAACCAAGGAAAACTGTTCTCTCAATATTTCCCCAGAGTGTGTCCTTCTTGCAGAGAAAAAATAAATTCTAAAGGTAGTGTGTGCATGTGAGTGCAATCGTCCCCCATCAGGGAGCTCAAACATCACCTCTTTGGAAATAGTTCTTGACTCCTTCTTAACCGAAGCCCAGATGACCACTCCCTCCCTTGTGGACACTAGTAAGTCTAGTGTCTACCACCTCATTAGTTGCGTGGTGTTGCAATTAATTCCCTGTTCATGCCTGTCTCCCCAACTAGACCAAGAGCTCTTCCAAGTGTGAGACAAGATCTCATCCACATCCTTATTTCCATCACCGGGCACAATGCCTGGCACCTAGTAGGTAGGAGGCAATGTTTGTTGAGTGGATACACATGGATCTAACCTCATCTCAAAGTCTCCCAACTTCCAGTTTTCACTAGAGTTAACTGGGACATTAAACACCACCAGAGGTATGAATATACAAATCAGGGAACATCAAGGGCCAATACAGGCTTCTAATTACTCTACCCTCTGCTGTCTCTACACATGAATAAGAACGCTGCTCACTCATAGAGCCCATGTGGATCAGTCAAGACTATGTATGTGTAGATTCTGTTTCTGGCAGACGCTCAGGAAGTGGGGGAGGAGACTGGAAGATGCTCCACGCATCCTTCATGTCATCAGTCTCCCAAACGAGGGGCTCTGTTAGCTGCATTTGAATTGACCCACTTCACTTGGGCCAGAGCTGATCCTCGTAGGTATAAAGAACTTCCCTTTTATCTGTGCTCTCTCTGTGGAGAGGAACATCCTTAACTTTTTCATTTCATAGGACAAGAGTCAGCAAACTATGGTCTACAGGCCAAATCCAATCCACAGCCTGTTTTATAAATAAATTTTTATTGGAACACAGCTATGTCCATTTATTTGTATATTGCCTGTGGACACTTTCACACTAGAACAGTAGAATTCAATAATTGTGGCAGAGACTGCATGGCCTGCGAAGCCTAAAATACTTACTAACTGGGCCTTCACAGAAGACATTTGTGGACTCCTGCTCTAGTGCTTAATTTGGGTGGGAGTAGCTGTAGTGACTCGTGCAGGCTGGATGCTGTGCACTTGAGGCCCACTATCTCATTTAATCCTCACCACATCCCTAGAAGGTGGCCATTGTGATGATGCCCATTCCATTGACTAACTTATTTATTGAATACTTTCTGTCTGCCAGGCTCCATGATAGCCACTGAGCCCACAACAGTAAGCAGGGCAGACACCATCTCTGCCTTAAGTCAGCTTCCAGTCTTTCTTTGCTGATTCAAGTCTTCTGCGCTGCGGCCCAGAGCTACTCTCACCTCTCACCTTTTGGAAGCTCCTCCAAGTGACCTCCCCACCCCATACTCTTTTTCTGAAAGCCTGTCCCCCCCCAAGCCCCCACAGGGGCCCAACCAGAATTAATGCCCTTATGGAAAATTCATGACTGTCCAAACTTCCTCCATGAGTAGGTTTAGGCTGTCAGAGGAACATCCTCCTCCCTGACATGCCACAGCCTGACCCACTCCCCTCCATTCCATCCGTGGGTGTTTGCCACATCTGGCTGACCAGCAAGGATCAGTTCCAGAGGTCACCTCCTGCTGAAGACTCCCAGGGACAAAGGGACAGAAACAGCCTGGGCTGAGCCTCCTGTAGCAGTGGCTGGATCTCTGGGCCACACTCTGGGCAGGGTCTTCCACCGGCTCCTGACAGATGAGGTGTTAAAGGAGGTTGGCACCCTCCCAAGGAGGGGGCTGGGACTTCCTCTGTCCACCGGCTTGGCTGCTCTTGCCTTTGTCCAGCACCTCGAAAGGAGCCAGCTTTACTTTCCCCTTTGTTTTAAATGGCCCGCGATGAAAAATGCTCACAATGCTTAATTGCTGTGTAGGAAGAAGACAAGGGAGAGAGAAGAGGGCAGTAGAAAAGGCCTGATGGCCCCAGCCCAGGCGGCTCAGAGTAGATCCTAATTAGGAGGCTGGCAGTGCGGCCCTCCCCAGGAAGCCCGGATCGTTAGCGCTGGCACCACACACACTCCGACTGCAACATGCGGCCGAGCTGCCACGCCGGCACCATGTGGACCCTGCTCTTGGCTGCAGCATCAGAACAGATGTCCGGAGAGGGGTTCTGTTTTTGTTTTTTGCTGCTGTTTGTTAGGGGATATATATTTTTGAAGCATTACATGACCTTGTGCCAGAGATTTCTTGTGCCAAGATAAAGGTTTTTAATGGGTCAGGGAAACAAGACTAGTCAAGAGAGATTTCACCGGTGCTCGCGTGGGCTCTCGGGGTGAAAAATAGAGAAATGTCAGAAGAATCTGGATTGCTCTATTGGAATTTGAGAAGTTGACCAAGAGTTTCTTTCCATCATTGCCCTTAGCAGCAGTGGGACTACCTCCTCAGAATCTGCCAACCCCCTTAGCCCACCTGTCCCTAGGCACAGTCAATGTGGCCTCCAGAACAAATCTCCTATGTGTCCACTTCTCTGCGTGTCCACTGCTAGAACCGGAATCCAAGGCACTGTTACTGTTCATCCACATGAGATGTTGGCGAGCAAGGATTCATGAGGATTCATTATAATAGTGTGTGCACATGTGGGCTCACACATGTATGTAAACATGTATGCTCATATATATATATAATGTAGATTTACACAGAATGCCCTCCTCTTGTGGTAGAAAATGCAAAAGTGACACCTCCATTTTATCAATGGGAAATCTGAGGAAAAAGCTGTTAGATGTGTCATTGGCTATTTCAGAGCAAATGCAACCAGATCCAAAATGTCAATGTAGGCTTCCTGCATTCTATTCAAGACTTCTGCAGCTATGGACCACATTGCCTAACAAAAAATCAGGGCATGCAAAGCAAGGGAGTTTTTTTTTTTTTTAAATCAGGGCTATTGTGGAAAATCCAAGATGTACCATCACTGAATCTATACCATTAGAGTTTAGTAAATTTTCTAAAAGTAAATTGATCTAGCAAACCCAGCCCACGCAATTTGGCATGGAAAGTAAAGGTACGTAACTTCTATTTGGGGACTGGCTTTGAAACGGAGACCACATGACATCAAAACATTCAATTAAAATTTCATTTGTCCAGATGTCTGACCATATAATGCCAACAACTGGTTTGACTAATGTTTTAAATTTAATTGACCAGATGTTTTGGTGGTAGGTGTCTCAATGAGTAGGAGAAAAGCGTTTGTAGAATTGAGTCAAATTTCCCCAGGAATAGCCAGCCTCACTGGGAACAGGGACTTGAGTGTTGTTGCTGCAATTACCCAGATCTTGTCGGGAGTTCTGACACTATCTCACCTCATCCCTTGCCCTTTAGGAAAGCACGCTCTTCCACTGGCTAAGCTCAGAGAAGATGGACTGTGCCTTAGTTTGGTTCCCCCAGAAGCAGACCCTAAAACAAAAAGTCAAGGGCAAATTTAGAAGCAATCAGTAAACAAAACACAGGTAAAACATAGACAAAACAGTTTTTCAAAGAGTGGAAAGTGAATAGATTTGGGAGCAGGGGTCTCAGATTCAGTGTCAGGTACGTCATTTACTTTGTGGGTGACAATTAAAACAGCAACTTATATGGTGGGTTTACTATGTGCTCAGCGCTTTCCATGCATTCATTTCATTGAACTCGCACAGCATCCTTCGTCTATTTCACAGATGGGAAAGTCTAGGCACCGAGGCATTAAGTAACGTGTCCCAAGTTACTCAGCCGGGACGTGTCAGGGGTGAGATTAGTTTCCCGGCACTCTGGCTCAGAGCCTGAGCTGTCAGCCATTCCCCTATATTGTGTGATTCAGAACTTGTTAGAGCCTCAGTTTCCTCTTCTCTGAATGCAATGGCTGTCCTAGAGGGTGGCCATAAGGAGGGTGAAATAGGATAAACTGGAAGATGGTGTGGAGTAGACATGGCAGTCTGTGCTCTGTAATGTGAGTGCCCCACAAGTGTTAGTTACACCCACGTAAGAGCTGCATGTTCCTGTCTCCGCTCTAGGGGCTTTCCAATAAAAATGACCTGGGTCCCTGAGGTCCAGTGGCTTTCCCTTCAACACAATAGCTCCCAACCCTTTGCTGCTCAACACTGCGGTAGGGGAGGCCAGTGGCCACCCTACCGTGTCTCCTTCCTTAGCATCTCCCTCTGCTTTTCCTGGGATGCCCTGGCTGTCTCTGTGATTCACATTAATGTGAAGACTTAGGATTCATGGAGTGGTCAGACAGGGACCAGCCTGCAACTCACACATGCACAGGGATGGAGCAATCTCTAGGACAAAGCCAGAGGTCCTCAGGGAGTGTGTGGCAGTGAAGACCAGGATCCAAGGTGGGGCTTCCAGGAGGTACCCACACATGTGTGGAACCTGCATTGGGAGGCCCAGGGGAGCCATACTCAGATGTTTGGACAGGTCTGAGATCTCAGGAGGTCTTCCCACTGGATTCACTGTATTTATTCCTCCCTTCTCCACATCCTTAGCGAGTAACTGTCATGTGCTAGACAGAGGAAAGGGTCAGTGGTGAATAAGATAAACTCTTGTCTCTTCCATTTCAGAGGGCATACAGACAATACACAGTATTTTTGTTGTTAATAAGTCCACTAAAAGGTTCCAGGAACACAGCAAGAATTTTGTCTTTCTTCTAAAATAAACAATCTTCTAGACGAAGATTACCACAAAGGGGGTGAAATGATACAAATTAGAAAAATGTGGACCTAAAAGGATTTCAGAGAGGATGAGTGCTAGGAAGCCATGAAGAGGGCCAGGGAATAGGATGGAAGGCAGTCACGGAGCTGGGGTGGTCAGAAACAGCCACTTATAGAGATAGGAGCTGAGCTGATATCTAAATGCTAAGAAGGAGGCAGCCACACACAAATCTGGGGGAAAGCAGTCTAGGCAGAGGAAACGAGCAGTGTAAAGTCTTCGAGGCAGGCATGAGCTTGACATGTGATTGGAACAGAAGGAAAGTCAGTAGCTAGACTGGAGGGGCACAGGCAGAGACAAGCAAAGACCAGCGTGTGCACATCCTCATGGACCCTATTGGGAGTTTATATTTGAGTCTCAGCGTGATCTGGAGGCGTGAAAGTCTTTGAACAGCAAGGTCTCCTGATCTCTGTTACGTTTCTGAAGGTTTACTCTGGCTTCACTGCTATGAAGGTGAGACAGGCAGGGATACGCGGCTGGATGCCACGGTCGAGTTTCATGGGAGATGACGGCAGTCTGGACAAAGGCATCTAGAAGCAGTTAGATTTAGGTAGGAACTTGGCACCAGGCACTTCTGGGGTTTGAGATCCAGATTCCAGGCCTAGAAAGGTGGCCTGAGAAGACCACACCAGATCTGACCCAGGAGTGGGCTGGACAGACATCCAGCAACCCCCAGGGGATGCGGCTGCCACTTGTCCAGGGTGTGTGTTAAACAGGAGAAAAGAAGGAAGTAGGTGCAGCCAGAGAGAAGTGGGGACGAAAAAGAAAGTGATGATGGTGGTGGTGATGAGGATGAGGAGGATGCAAGAGGAAGCAGAGAAGGAGCAGGAGTAGGAAGTGCCGCCTGACAACTCTTAGATTCCCCAGGGTCTGTCTCTGTTTCCTGTACCTGGTTCTGGACTGAAGGACAGCTAGATGCCCATGACCTTGTTTATGTCTCACAGCAGCTCTGCCCGGGGCCGTGGGAAGGGGAAACTGAGCCCAAGAGAGGTCGGGTTCCCAAGGTCAAACCATGACAGTCTGGACCTCAATGGACCCTTGTACCTCCTGGGTCACATGGCTTTGCCCTGAAAGCAAGAAGAGTTCTAACCTGTCCATTGTCATCAGCTCCAGCTGTCACCGGACACGGCTGGGAAGTGCTGAGGATGGAGGTGACACAAGACGAGGGACATGACTTGGCAGCTTGGCCCCTGAGGTCCTTCCAATTCCAAGATTCACGTGTATATAATGTACATTTGTAAAACACTACCCTAAAAGCCATAATCTTACCAAGTCTCCATTTGAGATATTGTATAATCACATAAATATAGCAACAAAACCAAAAGAGAAAAAAATTATAAGAAAGACAAAACTTTTGCTGTATTTCTGGATTATTTTAGTGGACTTGTTAACAACAAAGTTACTGTAATAAAACTACCTACAAATAGAATAAAATGAAAGCAACTACTTATAAGAGTCGTATTTAAATAATCCACAGTTAGAGGACGTTATTTTAGAATTATAATCGTACCAGGTTTCCATTTGAGCCATTGAATAATTATTTAAAAACAACAAAACTAAAAGAAAAAAATAAAATTATTTTATTTGGGAAAGAAAAGCAACTTGCTGTGATCCTGGATTTTCAGAAGTCAGCTCATTGGAGAGCAGGATCAACTCGGAGGTGATTCACTTCGGCTTTCAGGCTGTGTGGACATGTTTGGTACAGAGGCCTTTCTTGCCACCAGTGGAGGATATGCAGAGCCAGGGGAGTCCCTCGGTGAGCAAGACCCTTAGGCAGTTTATTCCTCCCCTAGATCAGGGAAGGACAGAGAGTTCTCTTCTCAGGAGCTCTCCCCTGTGGCCCCTCTGGTACATCTAATGTCTGACAAGGGGACAAGGTGAAAGACCAGAGCCTGGGCCAGTGGGACTCTGTTCTAGTGGGACGGATGAATCCAAAGCACCAGGACACCCTCTCTCATGCTCTTGAGGAGGAGATGCTGTGTCAGGATGGAGTCGACCTGATAGAGGGCTCTTTCTCCAGGCCCTTGATCTGGGAAGGTAGCATCCATCCCACATCAGGCACCAGACTCTGAATCCCACCCCATCACAGCCTAATGCTCTTTCTTCCTCAAGGATGTGATCATCCAGAGGATTCCCTCGTGGTCCTAGGGGCCTCTGCCAAATGCCCCATTTGCAACATCAAGGACATAAAGATACTTTTCAAAAGCTTTAAATCTTTCTCAATATTTTTTTTTTGTCTCCAGGATGCATTCTCTTTTCTTAAGTTATGAAGATGTCTTTCAGCCAACAGAGCTCTCATTAGCATGAGCTTTTCTCTCACGGGAAATAAGCTGGCTTCCAGAATAGCCAGTGATTCTTTCAAATTTTTCTGAAAGAATTTTAGCTTGTATTTTATAGGTTTCCAGCTCATCACTTGCTGATTGCTGATCTTGTCATCTGCTTTTGAAGGATTCCTTTCTACCTTACAGGGTAAATTCTCTCTAAATCAGCTCTTGGGTGAGAATTCCTGTTTTGTGTTTTTTTTTTTTCCCTTGATGCAGTTCTAAGAGAACTTGAAGTTTCCACTGGAGCTGTTGCCTCTGCCTTTCTAGCTGTTTTTTGTTTTTGTTTTTGTTTTTGTTTTTCACTTTGTTTACTACAGTTAAAGTTCTATCAGTTTGGAGACTTCATATGATTTTTAAGTGCATCATTTATTGTATCTTCTTCAGTTAACTTAGTGTATATTTCATTTCTTTATTCTTCAGGAGTTTTTAAATAAATATTTAACTCAGCCACATCAATCATTGCATTCAAAACTCTTTTCTTGAGTCATATTCTACATGGTCTCTGTTTTCTGATGAATTTTAAGTTCCTGACATCCACGCTGTCTCTTCTAGAAGCAGCAGCCCAATCTCTCATATTCCGCCCATGTCCACCCAGAGACTTGGCCTGACTTTCTTTAGAATTTTCTAATAGTCTTCTCTTCTGTTTAATAAGTTTTCTCACTCTCCCTTTCATTCCTTCAGCTTCTCATGAAAGGAGCTTTAAACATCCCTGAAGATGGGAATTTTTCTTCAAAGCATCTTTTTGAGCTGCCTGAAACTGATCTTCATTCTTTTGATGGATTTTGAAAGATGTCATGGTGGCAGTTGCTTGATTTTGGGTGTACTCTGATTTATCTTGTAAAGACTAGATCTTTCTGGAAATGTCAGCTTGCATTTTTTATCAATTTGCTTATTGTAGTAAACCACACACAACATCAATTTTAACCATTTTTAAATGTACAGTTCAGTGGCTTTAAGTGCATTCACATGGTTGTGCAGCCATCACTGCTATTCATCCACAGAACTTTTTCATCTTCCCAAACTGAAGCTCTATACTCATTAAACGATAGCTCCCCATTTCCTCCTCCCTCCAGCCCCTGCCAACCATCATTCTACTTTCTGTCTCTACCAATTTGACCACTCTAGGGACCTCATATAAGTGGAATCATACACTATTTGTCCTTTTGTGACTGGCTCATTTTACTTAGTATAATGTCTTCAAGGTTTGTCTTTGTTATAGCATGTGTCAGAATTTCCTTCCTTTTTAAGGCTGAATAATATTCGATTGTGTGTGTATACTGCATTTTGTTTATCCATTCATCTATTGATGGACACTTGGTTTGCCTCCATCTTTTGGCTACCGTGACTAATATTGCTACGAACATGAGTGTGCAAATATCTGCTCAAGTCCCTACTTTCAATTCTTTTGGGTATATACTCAGAAGTGGAATTGCTGGATCATTTGATAATTCTATGTTTAATTTTTTGAGGAACCTCCATACTGATTTTCATAGCAGCTGTACCATTTTACATTTCCACCAATAGCACACAAGGAGTCCAATGGTTTCGCATCCTCATCAACACTTGTTATTTAGGGGTTTTTTGGGGGGTCGAGGGGAGTGTGAAGTGGTATCTCATTGTGGCTTTGATTTGCATTTCTATAATGATTAGTGATGTTGGGTATCTTTTCATGTGCTTATTGGTCATTTGTATATTTGGAGAAACGACTATTCAAGTCATTGCCTGCTTTTTAATTGTATTGTTTGTTGTTGAGCTGCAGTTCCTTATATGTTCTGGATAGTAACCCCTTAGCAGATATTTGATTGGCCAATATTTTCTCCCATTCCATGGGTTGCCTTTTCACCCTGCTGATAGTGTTCTTTGATACACAAAAGTTTTTAATTTTGATATAGTCCAATTTATATGTTTTTGTTCTAAATATTGAGATTCATCTTCTTTTGAACTTTCTTGGAAAATGTCTACTCTATACTCAAGTAGAGAATTGTATCTTTCTGGCTCTTCATCGACGGCCTCCAGTTTTCATATATCTGATACTATGGTCTCCAAACTGTCTTCTGTTGAAATTGACTGCAAATTTGCTTTCAATTATCTTGAGCTTCTCAAAAATGTGTTGTCTTTCTTCCAAAGGGCAGAAACTCCATGTGCCAGTTTGTCTTTCCCTAAATGAAGTTGGCTCGTAATAATGATGAATTTTACTGTGGTCGTCAACACTTCCATCTCACATAGCAATCGATGGAAAGCTGATCTGGTCTAAGGTCCCTTACAGTACTGCCACCATCTGGCCCTGTGTCACCAGGACCAGGGTGGCACAAAACATCATGGCCATCAGCAGACCCTCCATGGCCCAGAGGCCACTGTGGACTTGCCTCAGGTTTCCTGAACCCTGCTGGGCACAACAGACTTCAGAGAACACCAAGAACCTTCAGCCTGAGACCAAATATATATTAAGTATTTACTTAGGGCCAAATGTTTTCAGAAGCTAACTATATAACGGAGTAAACAATGTAATAGAACGCTCCCTCCTCTGTTAGATATAACAGACTTATGTTGATGAAATTCTGCTGTGGCTTCTAAGGGCAAACAACTTCCTCCTCTTGAAAAAGTAATTTGTTGTAGTGTCCAGGGCATAGACATATAAAATGACCCACTACTAATATCTGATGTGTTAGTATACTATTTAGCAATATAAAACAAGTGATGTAAACCCCCCTAATAACCAAGAAGTTTAAGGGGGTGTAGATGGCTTCAGATATAGCTGGCTCTAGGGTCAGGCAGTTTTTTTCAAGCATTCTCATTTATGCCACTTCTCACTTCCTTTTCCCTGAAAACTTGTGTTCACACAAAAAGCTGTACATGAATGCCCATAGCAGCTTTATTTACAATAGCCAAAAACTGGAATCCATCTAAATGCCCTTCAACAGTGAATAGTTAAACATGTAATACCTGCATGCTATGAAATACTGCTCAGGAATAAAAAAGAAATGAACTATTGATACATGCAACAACTCCAGGGAGGAATGCTGAGTGAAAACAGCCAATCCCCAAAGGTTGCTTACTGTATGATTGATTCCCTTTATTTAGCGTTTTTGAAATGATGACATTGTCTAAGTGGAGGGCACATTAGTGGTTGCCACGAGTTAGGGCTGGGAGGGAGGGAGTTTCTGGGGAGCAGGAGAGAGGCGATATGGTTATAAAAGGACAACACGAGGGATCCTTGTGATGTTGGAACTGTTTGCATCTTAAGTGTAGTGATGGACCCACGGACCTACAGAGGGGTTAATTTGTATAAATCTTAACACATATGCATGCTCATACACACATGCACACGTACACCACCGGGTCTAAGTAAAACTGGAGAAATCTGAATAAGATCAATAGATTGTATCAATATCAAGCTCCTGGCTGTGATATCATACCATAGCTTTGTAAATGTTACCGTTGGGGGAAACTGCACACATTTCACAAAGGATCTCTCTGTCTTATTTTTACAACTGCATGTGAACCTGACATTATCTGACTAAAAATTTTAATTAAAAAAAGTCAGTAAGTCATTTTGGTCTGGGGCTTTTTCTGGCTTTTTACTTCTGCCCAGTGGCAGTAGAAGTTCAGGAGCCCCTCATTACGCCAGGCGGGGGTGGGAGTTCTGACTCCCGATGGGGTCTCCACTGAGATTGCAGCAGAGGGGTGTGGCACCATTATTGCCTGGCAGGGATGAAAGTACCAGCTTCCTGTTGGTCTCCTCTGTCATCACTCCAGTGCGGGCGCTGGGGCACCTCATGACAGCCTCCCACGGAGGGAAGTCTAGGTCCCCCACTCAGCCTTAGTTGGCATGGACAGGGTGTAGTCATAGCTTTTTCTGGGGTGCTTGACTGAAGTAGAGCAGTTCTTGTCTGAAAGTTTTCTGTCTTCACAGGCTGCCTCTTTCCTCGTCCTCTGGCAGGAAGAGCAGGTGTTGACGTTTCCAGGTTTCCAGCTTCTTCAGTGCCATGCTGAGGATATGTGAAGAAAACTCACAGGAACTCACCACCACATCACTCTTCAAATCCTCAGGTCCTAGTCAGTCAACATTCACTCCTCATTTCAGAATATTCTCATATTTGTTTTATACGTGATGTCCGGGATTTTTAGTTGTGCTTAGTGCCAGGAATAGGGACAAGGATGTACACTTCATCTTCCCACTGCAGGAGTGTCCTCAGGTGCGGGACAGGACAGGGGTGCCAAGGAGTTGATACCTCAGGAACAGCCCTCTGCCAGTGATGGATGGAAGTTAGTGGATGAATTTCCCAGAGTCCTCAATCCTAGGTGCTCGGAGGCAGGAGCTAGACAACCTCTCAGAGATTTCTAGTGAGCATGAGCCCAGCTGCCCACAACAGTAACCTGTTCATCGATGGATCCTATTTGACTTCCTTGTCTTCCCTTCTCACTCCCCACTCCATTAGCCGTGTTCCTGGGACCTCTTCCCCAATCAACTGCCTGCACGCACATTCACGTCTTGGGATTTGCTTCCAGGGCAATCCAAGCTAAGACAGTTAGCTAAATTGAGTAGGGAAAGACGGTAAGGATAACCTCCCCAGTGGAGAGAGTTAAAGGAAGACGTAGGCAGGAGACAAGAGGAAAAGCTAACAATGCTTTGCAGTGCTTCCTGCTTCCTAAGTAATCAGCCTCTTATCCTCACATCCCCCCCCCCAAATTTCAGTAAGAATCTTGGTGTTGCTGTGTCCTTATGTGACATCTGCACTCCCAATAACTCCCAAATCAGCATTGTCTGCAGACTTCATTAGGGCAACAGATTTCCCGCCCAGCCTCCCGTTTCACGCATGCTCTGTGAAGGCAAAGCGGAGGTAGGCACTCTACCTCCCTCGCGATAACATGCAGCTCGCCCTGGGGCCGGGTGTTGGAGGCATCTGTATGTACTCTGACCACTTGTAATAAACATTAATGCGGAGGAGGAGATTGGTTAGAGCAAAATTTGCTTCAAATTAGAGCTGGCAAAGCAGGATCCAGTTATCCACGGGAAAGAGCAACTTGTGAGCAGGCCAAGATTATCACGCCATCATCAATCATGCGGAAAGAAAAACAGCCTTCCCCGCTCCTCCTCCCCCCTCCTCCTCCTCTCACAAATGCCTTCCAGTCCCAACCGTGGAATGTTTTGTTTAAGGAAAAAGTTGTTGGACATAATTAGTAATTCTATTATAATGATATATCTTTATCTAAATAAACACAACCTGCTTTCCCACCATGAAGAATTATGTGGCGGGGATGGGGGAGGAGAGGATCAGGCTGAGGTTTGGGGGTGTCGGGGGAAGAGGGAGAATCTCCCTCTGCCCTTTCCCTTAAGGTTCTTCTGGCTGGCCAAATAATTAACAAGACAGGTTAGCAGGAGAAAATAATACCAAGTTTAATAACATGTATACATGGGAGAAACTCAGAAATGAGCAACTCGTCCCTCTGTCTAAGCTGCTTGCTTAAGTATTACAGCTAAAGGTGAGGAGCGTGTTGGGGGTGGGTAGTGGCCTGGGACTTCAGAGGGCAGGAGGACAATTCTTTTCAGGGTCATCTATAGATAATGTGGTCAGGGAGAGACAGAGTTTTTGATAAAAGGAGCTTGGTGCCCCTCCCATTGTAACATCTATTTTACATTATCTTTATAGCCATCATGATAGAAGATCTGTTCCAGGAAGGAGCCACCATGTCAAATCCTTTAGGCAGTTAGTGGGGGAGGTCAAATGTCCCTCAGAGAAAACAATCAAGGTAAAGAGATATATTTCAGGGTGGCCAAATTTTGATCTCCCACAGTCCCGCCTTTGAAACTAAAAGTTTCACAGTCCTTTTGAAACTTAAAGAAGTTTCATAGCCCAGATGCTGAGTTGGTAGATTGTTTCATCTCACTGAACACATTTCTTAGTCCTGATAATAGATCAGTTCAATAAAGTTCATTTCAGAAGGTGGTGATGCAGGTGGGCTCTCAAGGTTACGCCTATATTGTGGAAGCAAGCAATCAAGTATTTAATAAGAAGCATTTCTATGGAAACAAAAGAAAAACAAGGTTAATGGTTGGAGCAAATTGTAAACCAGTTTCTGAGGTCAGAGGACAGCCAGGTAAGATGATTTTTAGATGTCAGCGTCAAAGTATCTTTTGCAGTCTAAATGTCTCTGATGATGTCATCAGGTAATCTCTTAAGTTTGTATCAAGTCCGTCAGCTTCAGTTTGTAAGGCTTCAGGAAAAAGGGCAGGTTCAGTTCTCAGTGATTCCAAATGAAAATGATGGAAAAAATCAAAAATGTTAGTTTGGATATCTGTAGCCAGATATTTCAGGAGACTAGAAGAAATCAGGATCCAGTCCAGTCAATAGATATAAAACCAAAACCTCAAAAGACAATTAACAAAACTAGGATCTAATATCCGCAAATGTATACTATAGTTTTTACTGAAATATAATTTTTCTCTCTAAAATCACCCTCATTTTTATCAAAGATAGCCAAATTAAAACTAACTAGTTTGCAAAATAAGTCTAGTTCCAATAGAGTTGGCCCAATTATTTACATAAGTACAGCAAGAATAGCCATTGACCACATAGGCTCTTTTAAATCTGCTTTGCTGGAACTTTTTATAAGGAATCTCAGATTGAACTTCAAAGGCCTCTCGAGGCCAGGAAAGCCAAGCCAAGGATTTTGTCATCAGACTTTGCCTGTAATACCTACAGATTTGGGTGAATTTCTCTCCTCCAAGGTTCCCCAAAATATTTCGAGGTTCCTTGTACCTGCCAGATAAGTGACATTCTTTACTTATCCTGGTAAGTGCTGCTTGGAACATAAGGTACCAGGCCAATATTTCCACGTGGCTTTATTCCATAAAGTCCAATCTTCATTCCTCTAAAGCTGTATGGTTATATCGCAAATATGATGTTCCAGTCACAACCTTGGTAATATAACCAGTGTTTCCAATTGTGTCCTGTTATAAGGAGAACAGATTCTTATTGAACTTATGCAAATAACTATATTGCCATGAAAACAACAATACTCGCTTACTAAGAGTTTCTAAATTTGAGGGATCAGGTAGAGAGAAAAAGAGAAATATTTCCATTTTACTTATAAAAATATCATTTACCAAATTGTTATAAGTCATAGCTAGCTCAGAAGAAACAAGAAAAAGTTTTCCTTAAATCTGAAAAAACAAGACATTAAAAATTCAGCAATACTTCAAATGAAAAATCATAAAAATTATAATCAGTTCATTCAGTCCTGTGTAATCCATTCTTGATCCCAATCTTTTTGTTAGCAGCTTCATGAAGTCAGTTTCTCCATCAGATTTCTGTAATTTCTTACCAAGTTCAGTTTTATGATCAGAAAGTTTGTCAGAAACCTGTATTCCAGTGTAAATATCAGAGTCCTTTCCATGAATTTTTCTGAAGTTGAAACATTTTGCAAAAGCATTAGAGCAAAGAAATGAGTCTGTAAACAACAAGACCTCAAAATGGCAATTGACAGAGAAATTTGGTTAATTTTGTGACATACAACACTTTAAAATAATAATAACCAGAATTATGACTGATAATCAGGACAGATCAGCATTTCAGTAATGTTATACAATTTTAAAACAGCTATGTCAATAACATTTGCCCACATAATACCACCTAAGAAGGTTTATCATCACTTGTCTGACAATGCTTTCCATGCAATTTAACATACTGAATAAGCCTAATAAGTTTAGTATCTTTCTCCTTATAGGAAGAGAGCAAATTTCTTTGAGAAGTTCCAGGGCCCTTTGAAAATTCTCAAAGAAAAAAGTAAAAAAAAAGACTTTATTTAAGATATGAATTTTGGGGAGCTTGTCAAAAATATAAAAAGTCAAAGCAAACAGAGCATTAATAGTCCAAAAAGCCTTAAGAGAGACCTCAGTCTTTTGAACACAGGAAATTATTTTAACAGTTTTTTTTTTTTTCTGTCTTTTAGGTAGACTTACGCAAAGGTAAAGAAAAATCTTTTGTAACCTCTTTATCAAGTTCAAGAAAATTATCCTTTTAAGAGAAAGAAGACCAAATTTTAATTTTGTATCAGCTTACTTCTGATATTAAAACTCATTTACTTAATTAAATTCATTTCAATCTTAGCCAACTTGACCATGCAAAAACTCCTTTTCCAGAATTCCTCTTCCACAAACCTATAACTTTCTTTTTACATTCAGAATTTGTCCCATGTCTTTCTTTTCCCTCCTAGTACTTGAGGACAAATTTATCTTTCTTAATCAACCAAACAAAATATTTTCATTCTTTGTACCTTTATACATCTTACTTTCTTTGTACACAGACATATTTTTCTTAATTTTTTAGTAGCTTCAATCACATATATTAATTAGAAATTTTAACCTTTAGAAACCTTAATTTCTAAGTAAAAACTAAGTAAACAATTATAAACTTTCTTTTACATTAGTATCTTGTGGCTTGGAAAATTTATAAACACTTCATAACTTCTGGAAACACATTACTTTATAGTACTATCTTTTAATAAAACACATGTTTACCAATAGACCCAAAACACCTTTTAGTTTTCCTGTAATGAAAAGCCAAAAGTAGGCAAACGTACATTTAGCAATCAATGTCTAATATCTTATCTTATTTGGAAATGATGATACTCAGAGAATTTTTTTCATAAAATTTAGCAAAACTCTAAAAGTCACCAAAAAGAGTTTGGAAGCTGTAACCACCATAATACATAATTATTGTTTAAAGTTCACCCAACATTCATCTTTTTCACAACTATTTAGTTACTTATTCCCAATAATTATTTACATTGCCTACAAGACTTCATAAGACTTCAGATAAAATTAGCCATCATTTAAATTACTATTTTTGTTAACTAGTTCTGTAATAGAAATAACATCAGTTTTTTCCTACAAAATTTCATCACCTCTTATACCTTTAAACATAGTTATCATTAAGATTTTTATCAATAGGTCTTGGTCTTCTAATTTTGGACAAGGGAAGCATTCCCAGTCAGACATTTTAAAACATACTCAGGCAAAGTTGATGTAACCTCTTTATATAAAATTAGCTCAAACATTCCAACCTTTATAATCTTATCAACACTTACACTTTTACATGTTCTCAATTCAATTGTAACCTGAGTCAAGGTCTTAAGGCTAGTCAAATTTTTCCCTTCCTTTTTCTGGCCTTTTTTTAGGTACCAAATAAATAATTATGTGAGAGCTCTCAAAACAATTTTTCCCCCCAATTTAGAAGTATTTCCAATTCAAAGGATCCGTCGTCTGGCCATTGACGAGTAGGATCTTCATTTGTATATTTATTCCAATAGTGACTCGAACCAATAAGCCTTTTTAAGGAAAGACCCGGAGGTTACTTTCCACGCTTAGAATAAATCTTTACCATGGACGCAAGAGGCGTCCCTGGTGAGGGCGCAGATGATGTAGCCCCCATGATCCACAGAATTCACTCCCAAAGATATTCAGAGCAAGTAAAGACCTTCGTTGCACAGGCGGTAAGGATGGTGTCTCCGGTCTCCCACAATAGTGTGGGACGCCTCCAGTCACAGACCCGCTAATCTGTGACACTGGGCAGGCGATACTGGAATGGGATTTTTCCAGCACTAACAAGCAACAAAGGTTAAGACGACAAAAGCCCTTATGGACTGGGCCCTTTATGACAAACTCCCCTGAGAGCTTGGCACAGCCGGACAAAGAGACAGTTCGGAACCCCAGTCTACTCGACTGGCCACCAAGGTGCACCCCGGTAAATGCACCTTCCGTATGGTGGAGACCAAGGAGAAGATTCTCACTGGTCACAAAGCCAAGTTTTCTCAGGGCACAGAACAAGACAGAGATTACTCTGGGAGGAAAAGGGATCAAGATCAAAACCAAGAGTACTCTACCAAATTTAAACCAAGAGTCACTAAAAGCACAAGAAACTAGTTTCCCAAATATTTTCTCCTGCCAATCTAAATTTAGAAAGAGAAAAAATTCTCACCATTTCCTTCCGCCGGACCCCGCAGATAGAGATTCCGGGAGGCTGACGTGGTAAGAAGTCTTACCTTTTGCCGGCTTTCGTCAGGCGTTCCCGTATCTCATCATCTGCAGTAGTCCAGGGAGGAGGCAGGTCTTCCAGCCAGAGAAGGCAACTTGCCAGCCAGTGTGGCTCCTGGCGACTACGCCAAAACTGTCGGGGGAAGAGGGAGAATCTCCCTCTGCCCTTTCCCTTAAGGTTCTTCTGGCTGGCCAAATAATCAACAAGACAGGTTAGCAGGAGAAAATAATACCAAGTTTAATAACATGTATACATGGGAGAAACTCAGAAATGAGCAACTCGTCCCTCTGTCTAAGCTGCTTGCTTAAGTATTACAGCTAAAGGCGAGGAGCGTGTTGGGGATGGGTAGTGGCCTGGGACTTCAGAGGGCAGGAGGACAATTCTTTTCAGGGTCATCTATAGATAATGTGGTCAGGGAGAGACAGAGTTTTTGATAAAAAGGGCTTGGTGCCCCTCCCATTGTAACATCTATTTTACATTATCTTTATAGCCATCATGATAGAAGATCTGTTCCAGGAAGGAGACACCGTGTCAAATTCTTTAGGCAGTTAGTGGGGGAGGTCAAATGTCCCTCAGAGAAAATAATCAAGGTAAAGAGATATATTTCAGGGTGGCCAAATTTTGATCTCCCACAGGGGCACTGAGTAAACCTGCTCCCCCCCCACCCCCACCCCCACCCCCCCCCGACCTAGGGTTTCACGAGAGGCCTGGAGTCAGGACTGTGGCCCCGGGGGCAGTCTGTAGGAGAAGTAAATGGGCTGATAGGGGATGTCTTATCAGAGGCTGAGTCAGCTCAGCTGCTTTGCTCTGATCCCTGGCAACACCCCCGGTGCAACATCTCTCCGGCTGCCCTCTGTTACAGATGCTTCCTCCTTCCTAGTAGAGAACCCAAAAGAATGCACGGGAACAGAGAGTGATGCCCGTTAGCAACCCACCTTCTTTAGGGAGAGCAGGAAAGAGGGCATGGGAAGAAATCCAACAACCCCAACACCTGCATGGCATTCGTGGTCCAAAAACATTTTCACACTTAGGATTTTATTAACCTGCCTAGTAGCCTCTGTCATTTGCTCCTGAAGTCCCTCTGCTGGTGGGAGGTGAACAGGGCTTTAGGATATAGGTCACAGAGGTTGATGCAATATTCTCAAAAGGTTAAACCAAGAAATCAAACTCCGAGAATCAAAAATCATCAGGTACCTCCTCTTCTCTCTACTCACCTCTTCCAGGGAGCTCTCGCATTTTTCTCTGGGCAGTGGAAGACAATTACACTTTCTTTCAATTAACAAACGTTTGTTTTATACATAAAGGGATTTTTCCGCATGATGAATATAAAACAGGTTCATCTTAGAAAGTTCAGGAAAAAAAATATAAGGATAGTTATAAAGCAATTCTTAGACATGATGAACTGTAGATAATAATTTTGCCACATTTCTTTCTAGTCTTTTTGCTGTGGAAGCTATTTTGGTTTATTTGTTTTATCTAGTTGTGATCAAACCATATAGACAACATTTGTTGAATGCCTGCTATGTCAGGCCTTATGCTTGTCCAAGCTGAAACAGGATCCTGGTGCCCCCTGAAAGGCAGACAATGCCTCGAGGTCTGTAGTCCCCATTATCTCCTTACCCAAGTCAGGCCAGGACAAGGAATGATGCTCTGGCTACAGCAATATTTATGAATTTGTGGTTACCTGTGTGCTTTCATTTGCAAAGACAATTTTGGAATATGAGAAGGGCAGAGAATACATGAATGGGATAAAAGTTAGTAAACATACAGTAAAATAATAATAAAACATAACGACGAGCACCAAGTCTTCTCAATGGATACCAACTCACTGCAGTGTTGGTTGTGGGGAATGGATCCACCACTTATCATCCCCGTAGGAACCAAAGACCAACATGAAAGAGCTCATTCATATCAACAAAGAGGAGAGCAAAGATAGATTTCTAAGTTGCAATACCTCCCATCCCTCTATCTCATCTTTCCTTTTGTTCCTTGACTCCTCAAGCAATAATAATAGCCAACACTGTTGAACACCTTCTATATGGCAGGCATTGTGCTGAGTTCTTCATGTGCTGTATCCCCTCTCATTCATGGGACAACCCCACAACAAAAGTACTCTTATCCTCATTTTAAAGACTAGGAAATAGAGGGGCTGGCCTGGTGGCGTAATGGTTAAGTTCGTGCACTACACTTTGGTGGCCCGGGGTTTGCAGGTTCGGATCCCCACACGGACCTGCGCACCAAAAAAAGACTAGGAAATAGAGACTCAGATGAAGCTAAGCAAACTGTCTGGTGGAAAAGTTTTAAGTCCCAGTTCCTGTTAACAATATTTTGATCTGCTCTGAAGGTTGCTTATAAGTGGAACCCAAATGTCCTCAGTCAAGTTGAAAGTCAGCCTTTAACCTGGGCCCCAGAGTCAGTTCCCAGCCTCTGTTTGCTGTCATCATTTGATACACGTGTGTGTTATTGACATTTTCATGGTCATTTCACTTTTCCCAACTAGAATGTTCCTTTCCTTCATAGATTTCTTTGTTTAATATTTAGTGTCAATATTGCCCATTAGCCTGCAAGTTCCCTAAGATCAGGGGCCATGACTCTCCTTGCACACAGTGCGTGGCATGTGGCAGGAGCTCAGCAAACATTCACTGAATGAATGTACCCAGTGGGCAGAGATGATGCCATACATCTCTCCTTGCAGCTAGCTCAGAGTAGAACCCAATAAATGTCCAGAAAATACCTTCTTATGGACCCCCCATGTTCCATCCCCTGCAGTATTTCCTGTGTGTCTCTATAAATCCTACTTCAACTTTTTTCTTCTCTAGAAAGCTGTTCACAGGCACTGCAGTGTCATAATGAAGAGCATGAGCTTTGATATCAAACAAACATGGGTTGGAATCCCACTCCACTGCTTATTTGTTACTTAACTCTCTCAGCCTCAATTATCACATCTGTAAAGTGGGGTAATGTTGGTCCCCACCATACAAGGTGATGACACATGTAAAGTACTTACAGCAGTATCTGGCAGGTAGTAAGTGCTCATTGAAGACAAGTTGTTATTATTCAAACTCGCAATGATTTGCCTGAATTATTATGCTTTAGCGCCATCCTGCTTCCTATTGCAGCATTTGCTTATTTTTGTGTTTCAAGAGGATTATAGGGTCCTTCTAGGTTAGTCCTGAACATGTCTTAGGATTCCCTCCTGTATCTGTTAGTGCCGCACGAATGGTCATGGCACTAGAACAGGTATCCAACAAATATGTGAGTATTTCATGAGATTTTATTTATTATCTTTGCCTTGGTTTTCTAGATAATTTAGAAAATGTGTGAAAATAAAAGAAATAAGAAAAAGTAATAACCCATAATTTCCTCCACCACTCAGAAATAACTCAGGTTCTTTCCTTTTCATCCTCCCAAATATATGTGAGATCACACTGCATAAACAACCTGTATTTTTTTTTATAGATTTACTATACATTTTCCCCATAACATAAACATAATAAACATCATTTTAAATGACTCTATTCTATTCCACAACAATTTGACATAATTTATTTAACCCTTCCCCTGTGGTTGGGCACTTAGGTTTGTTTCCAACTTCTTGCTAATATGAATAATACTGTCATTAATAGCTTTGTACATAAAATTTTTATGCATTTTAGATAATAATAGCTATAAAGTGGATCTTATATTATTCTATTTTGAGCCTCATTTATTGTTCTCCCTTCTAGGTGCCTCCAGTAGACCCCTTTGCTTCTCCTTTATAACCACACTTGTGATTATTTGTTTAAGCTCTCTTCCCTGATGACTCACTAGGAGTAGATATCCCCCATATCTGGCACAATGACCTGCTCATAATAGTTGTTCGATAAGTATTTTTCTATGAGTGAATAATAAATCAGGCAGAGCCAAGTTAGACTGCCTCATTTATTCTCTACATAAACTCAGGCAAGCCCCTTCACATATCTCCCATGGATGGAGAAGCTCAGAAAACTTAAGTGACGTGACCAATATCACACAGCTGGCGAGCGCTGGGGCAGGGTCTTGCACCCACATACTCTGGTGGCACAGCCCAGTTCTTCTATCATGATTACCTCCTCTTGGCTGTCGCAGTGCACAATCACAGTTCTTCCTGCTCACACCCTCAGACCACACTCACATCTCAGTAGAGGACCCCAAACTCAGTCCAGAAGCCACGCAATAGACTCCCAGCTTGAGGGGCAGACAATGAGCTCTCCAGACTCCCATGCCCGACTTTAGCCAAAGGCACAGGGACTTGAGGCTGCCATTGCCTCTGTTCAAACCAGGGAAGACAGAATCAAGAGCATGTCAGATGATTAACAAAATACCAGCCTGATGGCAGGGTCTCCATCTGAGGTAGTCTGATTTCTGGATGAATCTGAGACCAGTGTGGACACTTTCCTCAGCAAATAACTATGAGACTCAGGCAGACCATGCCCCTTGAAGACCCATTCCCACTTAGTTGGGGGCACCCAAACCTGCAGACTCTGCCATTCACATTTGCAGGAGTCATTGGAGGGTGTCAGACACGAGCGAGTTATGCTTTCGCCTCCCTGCGCTTGGCTCAGTCTGAATTATCTTTTAAGACATACTCTGCCCATTTGAATTCATTTATTAGAGTAATGAATCTGAATTTCACTCTAGGATCCTGAGCATGCAGGAAATGTAGCTACTTTGTTTTTCTAAATTCAGAGTAATTTTGATTCTTAACCCCCATGCCGGTAAGATTGTGGTAAATTTGATCTTAAACATTATAAAGACTCTTTCTCCTCCAGAAGACCCCTAGGGATATACAAGGAGTTTTTGCAGTACAAAATCTCCTGGAGAAGCCCTATATTCACCTCTTCTGAGTGTGTTGTTTTCTGTTGGGACCCTCAATCATACTTCTTTCTTTCCTCTCTCTAACACAGCCACCTCAATGAGTCATAACTTTCTGAAACAAAAATCAAAAAGGCTAAATGGCTGTGTGAGCGGGTAGGTTTGGAAGAGGACCTTCAGGAATCTTCCGGTTTTGCCCAATAATACAAGAGCAGCAAAGGTGCATAGAGGCATGGTTACCTTCTCGGATCTGGGGGAGAGGAAAATTCAATGAGAACACAACCAAATTAACACCTCAGTTATACTTCAATTATCACAATAAACAGGGTCAAGTGAATGCAAGGAATAAAAAAATTGATGCTCATCAAAGCACTCAAATGATATATGCAATGTTTTAATATTCAATGCTGAATTTTGAATACACACTGAAATTTCTTAAACACAAATTCTATATCAAAGTCCGCTTGCAAACTCATGCAACAAATTGCCCTCGCCTCTCCTTGACCTCCTAAGTCCAGCATCTTCCATTGCCCATCCCACCTCAGTCATCCTCCAAATGGCCATGACTGTGGTGCGGCCAGCTCTCAGAACTGCCCTGCCTCTGATAGCTTATTTTGAAATCCATTCTCTGACTGCAGTATCCTCTTGCACTCCACCTTTTCTCATCTCTCCTCTACTCACCCTGCACATTCTCTCATCATTGCCTCAGTAAACCCCTACTAAACTTTCTCCTTCTCCATTCACTCCATGGAAGTCCAGGCAACTCACGGTCAACTATATCAAGAGGACCTTAAGTGTCCCTTACTTCTCAGTCCTTCCATGTCGCCCTCCTACCCAAACCAACGGACCACGTGTGGACTTAATTTCTGGCCCATCAGCATGCTGGAGAAAGTTGTAACTATGTGCCAACTAGATTCACTACAATGCCCTGATGTGGCCCTCAGGCCCTCACAGATGCTGAGTAATTCTTGCATTCAGCTTTCATTGCTTTCCCTATGCTGTTTTGCTCCTCTGTCCTCAAGCCTACAAACCAGAGCCTTCCAATAGATTTTATATCCTATTCCACATCCAAACAATTGAGAACTGCTGTCCAGATCACTGTTTTAGACGGATTGTGAGGCCTCTCTCCAGGCTGAGGAAAGGGGTGCAAGAATTGATTAATCATGTCTGCCACAGGTATAGGTAAGAGGTAAGTGGCTGTACGTGAACCACTCATTTGCCATTCTGGTCCCAAACTTACGACATTCACATTCTACGGAACTACTCAGCAGTCTAAAAGACTAAAATCTCTCAGGATGAGTTCCTTCAATCTGTTCTCTTTCCCATTTTTTTTCTCTGTAGCTTCCTTTCTCTTTATTTTCCCACATTGGAGAAAATTAATGTCCCTTCTGATGGCTAAGGTTAAACAAAGTTCTATACTCTGGACCTCCCTGGGGTGCTGTGCACAAAGCATTCCATCAGTGGCCGGTGAAGAAGAGAGAGGCACTACAGCAAATACCATCCGGCTTTCTCCAGGCCTCAGCAACTGGTGGGTCCAAATCAGATCATGTTGTCGGACATCATTACTTCTCTCTGAACATTGTCACCCCTCCCTCAACAAAGATGGACTCCAGCAATCTGGGTTTTTAGTGGCAAGCAACAGAAACTGCCTCTGATTTCAGCAGAAAAAGAAAAAAACAGTCACAGAATTGCTGGGAAGTTGGGCTGCTTTAACAAACTACTTTGTGGCTTAAAACAACAGATATTTATTCTGTCATGGTTCTGGAGGCCGTAAGTCCAAAATCAAGGTGTGTTATGAGGCCACACTATTTCCAAAGATGTTAGAGGAGAATCTTTTCCTTGCCTCTTCCAACTTCTGGCGGCTCCAGGCACTCCTTGGCTTGTGGCCATATCTCTCCAGTCTCTGCTTCCTGAGCACATTGCCTTCTCCTCCGTGTCTCTCTCAAAACACCCTCTACCTCTCTCTTATAAGGGTGCCTCTGATTGCATTTAGGCCTCACATGGATAATACAGGAGAAACGCCTTTTCTCGAGATCCTTAATCACATGTTTTGCCATATAAGGCAACGTCCACAGGTCCTAGGGATTTGATGTGGCTATCTTTGGGGGGCAATTTTTCAGTCTACCCTACAGTGATACTCTACTGTGACCCCACCAGCATCTCCTCCAAACACCGAGCATTGCAATGCTGCCAGCACTGCTCTTGGAAATGGGTGTTTCTGCTGCTGCTGTTGCCATCACCACCCACCCCGAGATAGTTTCTCCACTGTCATTGCTTCTTTGCTTCCCCAGTTCCCAAGGCAAAGTCTTGAAGCAGTATGTCTGATTGGCTGAGCCTAGGTCATACACCCAGGTCCTAGTCTCAAAGGAAGCAGGGACAGTGGGTCTCCGTCCTTTGTGGCTCTCTAGTCAGAGGCAGCTCTGCCTTTCCTCAAGTCCCATATCGTGGGGAATCCCCCAACACAGGAGGGGGTTCATGTACTGGACACAGAAAATGACAAACATCCACTAGACAATCCCAGATCTTCTCTGGGCATCTGCAAGTTTCTTGCATAATCCCACAGGCAGATCTCTCTCATAATTCTGACCTGATTGCTCATCAGGATTCCATGATTGTGCTTAGGCTAGTGTCTTACCACAACCACTCTGACCACTGTCTGCCCTAGGATTGCTGGAATCTATTAGACATTTGCCTTCTCGTGATGACCCCAAAGCCACAAATACTTGTGATACTAACACATCTGTGGAATCCTACATACTCTACAGGCAGGCTATGCTATAAACAAGAGAGGGGCCAAGACATCTCTCTTCCCCACTTTGAGTAGCACTGTGTCCACTGAACCCTACATGACCTGGGCTCCTGCCCAGGTTTCTATGGAGCTCCAGACCCTCTAGTTCTTGCCTGCAACCCCTTTCCACAATGCTCAGAGAGGAGTCCTTGGGCTTGGCCCAGGAACGTCTCTAAACTCTTTTCTTCAGTCCTTCTTCAATATAGCTGTGTGTGTAAGCTCTTCCCTCTTTCTCATTTACCCAAAAGCCCTCCTGTATATCATGTGTCTCCATTCCTGACAGTCCTGCCCATATATCATTTATATATCTATTTATATATCATATATATTTCTAAAACAGAGTGAAACTAGATACAGGCCAGAGAAAGGTGTAAGCTAAAGGCTATGAAAGCACAAAGCAAAGGAATGGCTTGCAAGGCAACATAGAGAATTCAGAGTGTAAATTACCTTCCGAATGTGGACGGCTAGCCCTGTCTGTTCTGGGCCAAAACACATCTGAATACACCCACTTATCTCACGCTCAGCTGCCACCATCATCTCACACCTGGAAGACTGATCTCTGACTTCCACCTGGCCCCTCTGCTCCATTTTCCCCCAGAAACCAAAGGGATTATTTTTTAAGTAAAATAGGCAATGTTGCCCACTCTTTAAATCCTTTAAAAGCTTATCCTATCAGTCGATTGCTTAGTATGGGTTGAATCGTATCTTCCAAAAAAAGATATGTTGAAGTCCTAACTCCTAGTACCTGTGAATGTGACATCAACTTATTTAAAAATAGGTTCTATGCAGATTTAATCAAGTTAAGATGAGGTCATTAGGGTGAGCCTTAGTCCAATATAACTTGTGTTTCTATAAGAAAAGGAATTTTGGACACAAACACAGACGCAGAGGGAAGACAGCCATGCGAAGATGGAGGAAGAGATTGGAGTTATGCTACAAGAAGCCAAGAAACTCCTGGGGCTACCAGAAGCAGGAAGATGCAAGGAAGGATCCTCTTCTAGAGGCTTTGGAGGGCCTGCCAATCCCTTGACTGCAGGCTGCTGCCTCCAGGACTGTGAGGTAATAAATTTCTATTGTTTTAAACTGCTCAGTTTGTGGCACTTTGTTAGGGAAGTCCTAGGAAACTAACACATTTGGGGTATGATTCAGACCCCTCACATGGCCTACATAGTCGCACATGACCTGGCGCCTGGCATTCCACCTTCATCTCTTGACATTTTTACCAAAAAAAGTCTCCCTATGTTCCAAACACACTGGCTTTCCTTGAGTGTATCGATGTCTCTCTCACTTCAGTTTCTTAGAATCACTGTCCCCCGTATCCACTCCTCTCACACCTCACATCCACCCCTTCCTCATCCTCATCCTCATTTAAACTGAGGTGCCTCAGTTTAAATGGCTCTCACTCTGAAAGACCATCCCTGGCTTCACAGTTGGATCCCCCATCCCAGCCTGCGTCATTTTCACCACAGGGCTCCACTGACGTATTTCATAACACATACCACAATCTTTATTTCTTCATTTCTTTATCTGTTGGCTTTTTTAAAGAGCTTACCTCCTCACTGGAATGTCAACTTCAAGAGAGCAGAGACCTCATCTGTCAGACACACCCTTCCCTCCAACTCCCATCTCTGCCTACCACACGGGCGAGCACAAGGCATTGTCCAAATGAGCATTTGTCAAGTGAATGAATGCAGGTCGCACTCAGGGGAACTGGTGTGAGCATAGCGAGGAGGCCAGAAGAGTACCATGTGTTCTCAGAATGCTGAGTATGGAAGTGTGGAAGGAGGGAATAGAGAGGGCCCTCTGCATGGAGACATGTAGTGGACATTACTAGCTTGGAAGTTGTCTGATGATGGATGCCTTTTGAATGCCCACTGGGGCATTTGGACTTAATTCTGTATTAAAATGGGCATCATCAAAGATTTTTGAGCAGCAGTGACCCAAAAAGACCTATGCCTTAAGGAGATCTCTCAAGTAAGAGCATGGATTAGACAGGTGGGCAACTAGAGCCAGGGAGACCAGTGAGACGGCTGTTAAAATGGTCCAGGTGAGGTGAAGGGAGTTTGACTCAGGGCGGGAGCAGTGGGGATAGAAAAGGGCAGAAGATGCAGAGGTTGAACTGATAGAGTTCAGCGGATGATTGCATGTGGGAGCGGAGGGTCTGGGAGGGTGGGACACAGCTCCAGTTTTTCCAGCCAGAGTGACTGGACACGGGGAAAAGACCCTCCGTAGCTGCAGCAGGAGCTTTCAAGGAAATGTGTCAAAAAGTGAGTAAGTATATGTTTTTATCGGTTCCTAGTAAATTAAATGGCCCACGCTTAGTTAGCATGGCCAGTTACATTTTCAAGGCTTTCCTCCTCAAAATGCAAAAAATGAGAGTGATTATTCCACAAGTCTTTTTCTTTCAGGGAGGTTTGGCCATCAGGACCACAGAGGAAGCCATGAGACTTCAGCCAGCCAAGCAGCGCCAGCAAGGCCCAGCCCGGCTCTTGAGGCGCAACCGTTCCTCTCAGCACTGCTCAGAGACCTCTCCCCTCCCACTGAGTCAGGATGAATTTTTAACTCACTATTGATCAGGCAATTTTAAAATCAATTTTAATTAAATGAAAGATTTCTATCAGGATTGCTTCTTTCTGGACAGTAAATTGGACCTTGTAATAACACTTACATTGGAACATCTCTCATCCAAGTAACAGAGTCCATCATAAATAAGTAAAGACCCTTCTTCTTATTATGCATTTGGGGGAAACCCAGGTTAGAGGTTTTGCCCAAGGCCCTGCAGTAATGGGGACAGAAGTCTGGGTTTTGAATCATGGGGAGGCCGACATCAAATCCCACTAATACCACACTCAGCCTCCAAAATCCCTCTCCTTATACATGGAACAAAGAGAAAATAGATCCTTGCCAGTTACCAGGGAAGGGGAAATTGGAAGTGTTTAACTGAGAGAGATGAAGCAAGCGCTCTGAATGGTGTGCATATGGATATAGTTCATTGTCCAAAGGCATTTTCTTGTTAGAAATGGTCACACTTGGTTGGCTTGCAGAAATATTGACCCAACAGGGAGAGCTCCTGCTTGAACACTCCTTTGCGTGAGTCACCAGTACAACCTGTTTCTTATTTCATGGCGTGGCTTGTATCTCACGTTGAGGAGTCTGGGACATAGAGGTCGTTAGTCAGAACATCTGCTGTCAGGTTTTGTCTTCCCCAAACTGTTTCAGCTCGACTTTTTCACTTCGCCCATCTGCAGACTCAGCCCTTTTCGGGGCTGAACCAGCCTTGACTAGGCTTCAACCAACCACATGTGGGGTACAGACTTCATTTTGCTACCGTAGGCCCAGGACTCCAGGATGCAGGCGTGAGGCCTGATGGGTAAGCGTATCTCAGACCTGCTGTATATCATGGAGCCCTCCTAGTCTGCTCTTCTCAACTGGACATCTCCTTCAGATTACAGCCCAGAGACAGTCATTCATCTTGTACCCCAGCTGCTGCCTGAGACTTCCTTCACGTTAGTCAAGTTTATTAAGATGTATTTTATATATAGTAAAATTTACCTTTTTTGTATACCATTCTATGAAATTTGACAAATGTATAGTTGTGTAACCACCACCACAATCGAGATATAAAACAGTCCCATTACCCCCCAAAATTCCCTCATGTCCCTTTATAGACAATGCAACCCTACCTCCAGCCCCTGGAAACCACTGATCTGTTTTCTATTCCTATAATTTTGACTTTTCCCAGTTGTCACATAGTTGGAATCACACAGTGCTTCGCCTGTTGCATCTGGCTTCTGTCACTTATCAGAATGCATTTGAGATTCATCTATGTCATTGTGTATATCAGTTGTTCTTTCCTTCTTATTACTGAACAATATTTCATTGTATGGATGTGCCACAGCTTGTTTATCCACGTACCAGTAAAGGACATTTGGGTTGTTTCTAATTTGCCATGATTATTAATAAATTGCTATATAAACATTCACATACAGGTTTTTGTGTTAACATATATATTTCATTACTCTTGGGTAAAAACTTATTAGTGGGATTCCTGGGTGTCATGGCAAGTGTATAACTTTCTAAGAAACTGACAAACCATTTACCAGAGTGGCTGTACCAATTTTGCATTCCCACCAGCAGTGTACGAGAGTTCCAGTCGCTCCACATCCTCACAGCACTTGGTATTCAGGTTTTTTTGTTTTCATTCTAATAGGCATGATGCCTGATATTTTAATTTGAAAAAGTGGATACCACAGTTTCCTGCCTTTAGCAACCCTGTTGGTTATCTACCCACCAGCCATTCCTCCTTCTTCCTTGCTAACAGAAGCCAGATTTTATTCACTCTCATCCTAGTGGCCATGTCCTTCAGGATAAGTTGGGCATGGTCCCAAACTCAGTCAGTTGGTGAATCCTGTTTTTCTCCTCTTGACTTATGGTGTGTCCACTCCTTGCTATGCTATCCCAGTAAAATGTTCCATCAAGTAGAAATGAAGAGTTCTGGATCAAGAATCAGAATACCTCGGCTTCGATCATGGCTCTGATGCCTCCTAGCTAGTGACGTTGGGTAGCTACCTAAACTCTCAGAGCCTCTGGTCCTCCTCTGCAAAAATGGCGGTAATTGTAGAACCTACCTTGAGGGTTGCTGTAAGAACTGAATGAATCAATGCATGGAAGGTCTTTGCCTTGTGTCCAGCAGATAAATTATTATCATCATTATATTATCAAATGATTGTTCATTCTGTGCAATTTTTTTTCCTGTATGTAGTACTGAAGAGGTTTATATCCCCAGGCAAGACATATTTGAAGACACTTAACCAGATTAAAATCTCACAGATATTTCAAAACCATTTACTTGTCTCTTAAACAAATAAACAAATCTAAGAGGGCCTCATTTTCTAAAAAATAAGTCATTCTTTTGAAAGGGCCATTCTAATAGGCTCATTGAAGAGAAGCCTGACTAAGTTCTTTGAATCCAATATGTTTTCCTGATGTAGGTCTGCACGGTTATGCACATGTGGCAGCCACATCAGACTCTGGCATCAGCGGACAAGACTTGGCCAGCAGTGGTTTCTTCTCTGGGCACAAGCCCAGCCTGTGCCCAGTCCTGGCCACTGGGACTCTTGTTGCTCATTAGAGAGAGGAATCTCTTCTTGACCATAAAACTAAAGGGGTATAATTTCATTTGAGGGCCATCTATTCTTTATCCTGGATGGGTGATGAGACATCTGTCTTCTTAAAAAGATTGTCTAGCCCTCCCATTTAATTTAACTTCTAGTAATATATGGCTGCCCCAGACACCATCCAAATAAATGAGATACAAACTCATGCCAGGGTAAATAAGACATCAAGAGATTCTGACCTCTGCTTGGTCAGGCTCTTGCCTCATACTCTAGGGACATTTTCTAGAAGAATTGCAGGTACCTTCTAAGAGCACCTAATTCTTCAAGATGTTATAGAAATGTTTCTCAAAAAGAAGATCACCATCTCTAATAGAGCCATCTGGAGATGGGCTCAGGAATCCAAAATTTAGCAAGTTCGCTGGGTTGTTACTGTACATATTCAAGTTTGAAAACCACTGCTTTGGAGCAGTTGGTAAACTACGGCCACGGGTGAAATCCTGCCAGCTGCCTGTTTTTGTAAATAGAGTTTTATTGGAACACAACCACACCAATTTGTTTGCGTATCGTCTATGGCTGCTTTTGTGCTAAAACAGCAGAGTTGAACATGGCCCATAAAACCTAAAATACTTACCATCTGACCCTTTACAGAAAAAGTTTTCCAATCCCTTTCTGAAAAAATGCCATATGATATCTGTATCAGCCATAGTATGAGAAATAGGAAAATATTCTAGGTCTATTACCAGCATATTGTTTTCCCTCTCTTCCTTCTTGTGTACATATTATTTAAAATAATAATGCCAGACAGTCAGTACATATATATTGAGCATCTACTCCAGGCCAGGCACTGTGCTATGTGTTGAAAATAGGGTGATCCTTATGGAGCCCCTGTGAGGTTTGTAGATATGACTTATTTTATCAACTCTAAGTCACCATTGATTAAAGACATTATCATTTTATGCACTATTAAGAAAGAAAAAAAATGCTACCAATTAAATCATGACACAGTATTTCCTTATGCCTTAGAAATTTTTTTCTAATTACTAAAAACCTCTTTTAGGTTTATTTTTATCACTCTTGGCATACATAAAAAATTATATACAATATTACTGGTTAAGAGTTACACTTTCTTGGGTATTCTTCCAGGTTGCTGAGCCCCATTCTGCAAGTTACTTGCAGACACTCTCCTGATCTTATCAGAAAGTATCAATAAAGAGTTTTCAGACCAAGTTCATGTATGTGAAGGCAGTGACAACTATGTCACAACTGTCACCAGGCCAATAGTGTTTGTAAGAGGCAATCAATAATAACCCATTTTCAGATATGTTAAATGGCTTTTAAAATACATGCATCATAGAATTGATAAGATATAGGTTATTACTTGATGAATAAGAAGTCAAGGGATATAGGCTGAGTCCTAGGGAAATGGCCTCCCAAAGATGAGTTGAGGCAGAGCTGGCTGGAAGGAGCAAAAGGGTGTAGAACTCCTTCTCTGTGACAGGAAGAACCAAGGATGGCCTCTAGCTCTCCCCCGGTCCTCATTACACTGTGCCGCAGGTACACCAATAAGTGTCTGTTGCCACTTGAGACTGCGATATCCTTCAGTGTGCCAGTGTGGCCTCACTCATCTCAGAGCTCTGAGAGACCCAACAGAGGGCCTGGAAAAGAGCACATAGCCACAGTTCTTCTCTCTTAGTGAGCAGTGAAGAAATTTCCAAAGGCAAACAGGGAGAAGGGGATTCTGCAGCCAGAGCACCAGGGATGAATCCTTAGAGCAACCACGTGGGACCAAGACTGTTTGAGAGTCACAGATGGAAAGATGAGCCCCTCCAGGAGCTTGACTCAGGCTGGAATCTACTCAAGAGATGGACATGGAGGAATTTCTAAAGAAAGATTTGAGCCTGTGGCATAGCAGGGCTGTGTCTGCACCTGGACCTTGGACTCCAGCCACCATGAACACTAAAGGGTTTATGGTGGAAAACTCCAGATTGTATCTTTTCATTGTCACTATGTCAGGGAAGCTGCCATTCATGTGATTCTATTAGGAATGCCAATCATGGGCCTTGTCTTTTCCCCGAACGACCTGAAGAATGGGCATGGCCGATTTCTCCATTAGGCACAACAGGCACTGTGCCTAGGGCCTACAATACTTTAGGAGCCCAGGGAAATGTTTCGATTTCTGTGAAAATCAGAAGAAAAAAATGACTATGAACCAGGCTGGATTATAACCATCTTTACACCAACACAATTATAAAATATAATTTTCAGTATTCTTTTTGTGGAGAAAGGGATCCACGAAGGCAAAATTGTGGCAGGTCTGTGAGATGTCCATGAAAATCAAAATGGGCCCCTGAGGGTAGGCATGTGACAGAAGTCACTCCCATCAGACACTCTCCCAGGAACATGACTCTAGGGAGATCAGTTATGTTGACAGCAGGGCCAAGACAGAGACTGTCTGCCATTGGTTAAGGAGATACGCATAAGTTCAGAACTCTGGGAGGATGCACAAACTCAGTGTGGTTCGCAGTGGAGAGGGCAATGAGACTGGAGCCTGGGAAGTTAAGTTGTATTTGTTTCATTTATTTAGCCAAACAGAGAAAGAACAAAAACAAGAACAAAATAATAAAATAAAAAACTCCACCAGAGGCAAATTTAGCAAAATGAATTATAACTGTTGCTAAATCTTGGTAGAGGGGAGATTAATGCTTGATTTATTATTTATATATATATACATACAAATAAATACATATATAAAAAAATATATATATATATAAATTTTTAATTTCTAAAAAAAAAATAACAGCCCATACAACTCTGAACCAAAGATCACAGGAACCACTCTGGTCCCTATCCTTTCTGAGGCTTGGTGGCTTAGTTCTTCTTTTGATTCTGCAAACTACCACTATAATTAGGCTCTTTCTCCCCCTCTCTTCCTCTTAATTGTTTCTATTGCTTGTAGCCAAGGGATCTGAATTCATTCAGGTGCACAGCCAGCTGCTGATGGTGGAGGTGAATAATTTTCTAGGGTGGCAGGTGCCCATTAACTTGGCTCTCACTCAATATGGAGGCCCTTAAAATGCCAGTTAAATGTGACACAGGGGGGCTAGATGAGTACTGGTCCAGGTTTACTGGTCTACCCTGGCATCGTCTCCAGGCTGTATCCTGGCCAAAGACTTCCTCACGAAGAATGAGCCTGCCTGACTCAGGGAATTGGGGTCAGGGAATAGGAAGGTACAAGCAAAAGGGACAGTCACACTAAGTATCAGTCAGTGCAATGGGTACTTCTCCAGCATCCCCTGAAAACCCTGAGCATCTTGTGATTTAGGTCTGAAAGTAACAAACAGTGATCATATAATTTATCATCCAAACCAGGACACATTTAAGAATGAAAGAGGGTGCTCTTGTAACTACATTGGGACAACAGACATAAACGGGAACATCCTAAGCAAATTAAGACATGTGGTCACCCTAGTTATGAAGGCTAGTTAGATGCCTTGCCTAAGGTCACACAATTAATCAGCGGCTGAGCTGGGATCTGGATCTTGCTGGTTTCACCCCTAAAGAGAGGACATTTCTTGGGAATTCTGAGAATCTCACATGTTGTGGGCTGAACTGTGTCCTCCTCAAATTCACATGTTGAAGCCCTAACCCCCAGTACCTCAGAATGTAACCATATTTGGAGATCAGGGTTAAAGTGGTAATTAAGTTTAAATGAAATTTTGGGGATTGGCCTTAACCCAATATGATGGTGTCCTTATAAAAAAGGAAATTTGGACACACAAAGAGACACCAGGGATGTGCTAACACAGAAAAAAGACCATGTGAGGACACCGAGAGTAGGTGGCCATCTGCAAGCCATGGAGAGAGGCCTCAGGAGACACCAAATCTCCCGACACCTTGATCTTGGACTTCTAGCCTTCAGAACAGTGAGAAATAAATTTCTGTTGTTCAAACCACTCAGCCTGAGATACTTTGTTATGGCAGCCCTAGCAAACTAACAGACCATGTGTGAGAGTTGGAAACAAAGAGCAATGCCGGTGAGAACTCTGGGATTCTGAAATATTTGTCCTTCATCCCTGTGGAGATCAGTAGTAAAACCGGTTTTATCACAAAGGGTCCTGCGTGCTTGTATTCTTGGACAGCAAGGAAGGGGGAGGGTGCACGCTAGATTGCAGCTGTATCAGGGGCCAGAAACACCCAAAGGAACAGGATGAGTGGTGATGGTCCTGAAGAGGAAAGGGAAGGAGATTGGCTCCGTGGGTGGAAAGAAGTACTCAGGGAGCTGCCCGCTTAGCCTGAAGCGGCAGCCCCCCCATACCTTCCCTCCATCCCCCTACCCCCTACCCGCAGACTTAAAAGTCAGAAGGTCTGTGTTGCATCCCCCGCCCCACACCAGACACCAGGGAGATTCAATTACATTTAGAGACACAATGTCTGCCTCCCCTGGATTAATTTCCGGATCCTGCCAAAGCTTGTCCTTATCTTTTTTTTCTTGCTGAGAGTAAGAACCCTATAAAATCGTCTCTATCAGGGATCAAGAAACGAGCCAGGGCAAGGCAAACACAAGGATCAGGGCCTCGTGTCTCTCTGGGCCCAAACCTTACTTGTCTCCTCACACAGATTTGGGAGGCGCCCAAGCATGACAATTTGCAGTAGAACCTACAAACCTTCTTTCTATCTAAAAGGACCCTTTTTATCAGGGCAGTGGGTCAGAGCTTGACATCCTGTGGGCATGAGTTACATAATGGTATTAGCTCAAAGTCCCCAATACGCCAGGCCTGGTGCCATTCTGCTCTCACAGAGCTTTATAAAAACAATAAATAATAGCAATGACAACAGCAAGAGCTAGCATTCACAGAGTGCTTACAAAATGCTACCTCCTTCACTACATGCTCTTATTTAATCCTCCCAACAGCTCTATGAAATAGGGCTACCTACCTACCCATGAAGTGGATAACATTTTTATCCCCATTTTGCAGATTGGTAAACTGCGGTTTAGAGAAATTAAGCAACTTGGCCATAGTCGTGTAGCTGGTAAGAAGAAAAGCAAAAATCTCTTGGATGCTAACACCAACGTATTAACAATTATCTTAAAAGTCAGGGTGTGAGGTAAGATACCTTACCTTCCACGGGGTATCAAGTGATGCCCAAATTTTGACCAACACTGTGAGTTAAAAACGTGGAAAACATTCGTTGAGTAAATATTACTTGCTCACAGTTTTCAGGCATTATCTCATTTAATCTGCACACAGGTACTGTTATCAGCGTTGCCACTTTACAGATGAGAAAATTGAAGCTTGCCACGGTTATGCAGCAAAGAAATGGAAGGGCTTGAATTTGACCCAAGGTATCCTGAGTTCAGAAGCCGTGTTCTAAGCACTAGGCTCTACTACCCTTCCTGAGACTGAGAAGTTTTGCAGGCTGAGCAGTGAGCTTCAAGTGTGATGTAAAAGATATATGATGTGGTACAGCCGGAGCTGTAAGTGGTAAAACATACACGGGGGCGTTGCTCCTGGGTCTGAGATACGCTAACTCCCAGGTAAGAAGTATGTCTACCCTACCCAGCTCAAATTCCCCAAGCGGGCTGGACAGGGTTAGATTTCTCGGATGTTGTACTGTTTAATGTTCTTTCAAAGTGTGTTAGACCCTATCGCCCACGATTACTCCCAGGTGCAAAATTGTATGCACAAACAGTTGCAGCAGCAATTTACTGACTGTGAGCTCAATCAGCCAATTGTGAGCACAATTAGCTGCTCCCTGCTCATTTGGAAGGAGCTGGGGCGATGATTGCCTCTGCAATTAGCCAGTTGTGGGCAGCTTGGTTTGCTTGTGCAATTTTGCACCCTCAAACATGGAATGTGCAAAAGTGGTGCCTGCCAGGAACTTGATACTTTGGGCTGCAAACATCAGACCTGATGTCCACCCACCAGTCTCTGTGCACGGCCGTGAGGGCCTGCCTCCTGGACCAGTATGGAGGCTGCAGCCCAGGGAGAGAGAAGATACGATGATGGAGACCAAATGTCATGGAATGCTACACCAGCTGAAGAAACAAATCTTTCCATATTTTGGGAGCAGAGGGAGGAGAGAGATGAGGCGCTAACTCAGGTTGCCATAGGGAAAGGTGTGTTCAGGGTTGGGAAGACCTAAACATTAATAACTTGGGTCCAAGAGAGATCCATCCAAAAATTTATCAGCTCAGAATTGGGGAACCTTCTGCATCATCAGAATGATTGCATTGAGGAGTTGGTAGAAACCGGATTGAATGGGGGAATTGAAATACCACTTAAGTCACTGGTACAATCAACTTTTCTTTTCCATTTTCCTGTATCCTGCTTTAAAAAAAGAATAAATTCTTCCACTAGTGTTGGGCAGATTCCTAACCACCTGTTCCTACTGAGGGACACCCGGAAATCCAGAGATTTTTATCGCAGCTGTCCACAAAATGAGCTGCAGTCTGATTGGATTTGTTCTAGTTTTCCTTTAGCTATGAGTTGATTAAAAAGAAAAGTTCATGATATTTTAAGAGAAATTTTGCTGCATTGACAGGCCTTTCTACCTAGAAGCAGCACATCTGTAGGCTTGTGAAGGAAATCAGAAGGAAAAGTGACCCACTGTTTGGTTATCTCAGCTGTCCTATGAGCCTCTGTCACCTGACATAAACCCACTCTTTGTAACTGCTCTAAACCTCTCAGAACAGTGCAGCATTATTTATAATAGTCAATATGTGGAAATAATCCAAAAGTACATACAATAGGATATTATTTAGCCATATAAAGGAATGAAGTACTGATACATGGTGCAATACGAGTAAACCTTGAAAACGTTATGTTAAGTGAAAGAAGCCAGATGTGAAAGACACATATTGTATGATTCCACTTACATGAAGTGTTCAAAAGAGGCAAATCTATAGAGACAGAAGTTAGATTAGTGGTTGCCACCTGGGGGGAGGTAGGAATCAGGAGTGACTGATAATGGATTTGGGGTCCTTCTTGCAGTGATGAAAATGTTCTGGAATTAGATGGTTATATAACCATTCGAATATACTGTAATCATGGAATTGTATACTTTAAAGGGTTGAATTTTATGGTCTGTGAATTATATATCAATTTTTAAAAAATCTATTAGAGAAAATTTTCCCTTTGGGAGACTGGGAGTAGATTGAACCAGTATGAGGATGTCTTTGCATTGGCCTGTCCACAGGCCTCTCAGAGAACCCCTGGGAAATAGCCATAAAAGGGAAGAAAGAGCTCAAAAGTTACTTCTGATGCAGACTACAAGCCATTCATTCATTTATCAAAAACAGTTATTGAACACCTACTGTACATCAGATTATTTCGTAAGCATTGAGAAGAAAGACTTGATGTCTTCTTGATCTAGAGGTGGGGCAGGGTGGGGGGAAAATTTCAGATAAATAAGCAGGCCGCTACCTGGGTCGATATTTCCAAATTCCCATTCAAAATTTTGAGTCACATAAGACATTTTCTCGGATCAGAATGGAAAACAAGGATTTACAAGGGAGTTTTCCAGAGCCACTACGTTTTAGCCAGGACTAAGCCAACACAGTCAAGAGTATGGTTTGGTTCTTAATACTTCTCCTATTGAGTGTACTGAACTTTTTACTCTTTAACTAGATATTTGACATGATGTTGATTTTAAGCCAAGCAGGCCTGCAGACATACAGGTGGATCAGCCAGGAGGCATGCGTTAAGTATAAAGCGAGGTATTGGTGCTATAATATTAACATCCACCTTCTCGCATCTAAGTGGCAGCCCAAGGAGCTATATCCACAAAGAGGAACAGTCTAGTGGGAAGCAAATGTTGTGTTATTAATAGCTAGACAAGTTAACGACCCCAGTTCTCCCTCCACTCCAACATTCTGAGACATACTTCTTGAACATGGTATGTATGTGCATTGTCTCCATTTCTTCACTTCACTTTCCTTGACACTTGGATCTGGTGTCTGCCTCCATCACTCCATCTGTCAATCTCTGGTTGCTTATGCCAGAAACAGGTGAGTCCTGATGAACATCTCCCCTCCCCACTGTGCGATTCGTAGTTAGGATCTCTAACCCCATTGCTTCAATCTCCTAAATTTCTCTCAAAGACATCTCCACTTGTGTCACTTTAGTCCAGCCCACCACCATCCTATCCTGGATGACCTCAGAGACCTCCTCACTGGCCTGCTCGCATCCACACTTGCTCCACATCGTAACTGATCCAAATTAAAATAATAAAGTTTTGTCTCATCTGGCCCTTGGTTAAAACTCTTCATTTGCTGCCCAATATTCTTAGAGTAAAGATTAGAATTCTTTACCACGGGTCCTGCTTCACATGTGAGTGGGACCAGAATGAAAAGCAAGTATTCCTGAAATGTCAACACAATCCTCTTTTCCTCCCCATCCCACCACTACTGCCTCAGAGCAGGCTTTTATAGCACTATTAGAGTGGGATCACATGTGCAGGTGTGTGTGTGTGGGGGGTACATTCTGAAGTAAACATGAAAAACAAGCGTGTCAGACACAATGCTATAGGTTTGACAACTCCTCTTTCAACCTCTCTTCCTGGGCACACAGGAAGACTACATTTCCTAGGCTCCCTTAGTGTTTACTCAGGGTCATGTGACTCAATCTGGCCAATGCAATGTGAGCAGAAGTGAGATAAGCCACTGAGTCTTAAATTCAACTACATATTGAGATCACCTAGGGACATTTAGAACATACTGATGTATAGGTCTCAGCCCCTGAAATTCTGATTTAATTAACATTGGGCACAGCCTGGGCATTGAAACTTTTAAAAGCTCCACCGATTCTATCCAAGTTGCAGCAAAGTTTGAGAGCTGACGTAAGCCACTCTCAGGCCTGATCCTTAAAAGCATTCTGTTCTCTCATACCCTTCCATGGTGACCTCAGAGGCCAGCCAATCCAGATATTGGAAACTGTCAGCCCGGGAATCAGAGTGATGTGTGGATCTCTGTTGGACTTGTAACCTGAACAAGAAGTACGTCTTTATTTACTTTAAAATTAATTTGTTATCACGGCGTAGCCTCTCCTATTCTGACTAACGCAGTGAAAATGATATAAAGGCAAAATTACCTTTAACATTCCTTTAGGAATTGTCCTCAATGGAGTGACCAATACAGCCTGTTTTTCCTCCAGCTCTGAAACAGATCACTGTTTTTTCAGAAAAGTAATAGATGGAATTGTCAGCTTACATTTCAAGGGTATAGTGTGTGAAAACATGAATTACAAATACTAAAATCACAGTGAGATACTCATAGCATAAGAAGCAGGCAGAAATTGCAGCCTGCTGGAAGAACAGTCAATTCATGTTGCCCATCTCACTCTCTTTATGGGGCAGTGCTTCTTGACTGAGTCACAGTTATTCAGAAGTACCTGTGGAGCTTTGAAAATACGCCGTGGCCACAGCATTATAGATCGCGTGAGGGCACACGGACACCACAGCTACCTCCACAGGTTCTGATTCATGGAGATGAAAATGAATCTCATCCGCCCCATTAACAAAGTGTTTCCAAACCTTCATGTGGGTGTTAACCAAATTTGGCACCATGCGTGGTCTTTGGGCCTCCCAATGAGCTTAGATTTTATTCTTGATTTACCTTTCACATTCTTTTTCATCATCTTTAGGTGTTGAACAAACACAAAATACGAAGAGTGCAGATGAATCTCAAAAATATTATTTTTAACAAAAGAAGCCAGACATAAAAAGGACCTACCATATAGTTCCATTTGCATGAAGTACAGAAACAGGCCGACTGATCTATAGCAATGGAATCAGAACAGTGGTTGCCTGTTGGTGGGGAGGGTGTAGGATCGACTGGAAAGAGGCATGAAAGAACTTTTTCTGGGGTGATGGAAATGTTGTTTATTTTGATTGGAATGGATTTATACATATATACATACATATATCGTATATCAATTGATACTTACTGGATTGTACAGTTAAGATCTGTATATTTCACTATATATAAATGTTACCTTAATTTTTTTAATTAAATTAAATTTTTTAAAGGGAAAGGAAAAATAAAAAAATATAGTGAGAGTTATGTGCTCCTCAAGACTGATGACCATCATTGGCTGCTCACCATTTTTTTTCTGTTAGATCCTGAGGGCTGATGCTGCCCTGTGGTCCATGATCAATGCATGTCACCTTGGGTGGCCTTCACAAGCCTGATAATTTACCTACTACAGTCCCAGGTCACAAGAAATTAGAAACAAGTTGAGAATAAATTCCTCTTTGATACCATACTCCGCTGTACCCTAAACAAAACCTTGAACGAGTCTGGAAAAAAGCAAAACAGAGGAAGATATAGAGAAGATTGGCTAAAATGGCTCTCAGTGGAGGCCCTTCATAAAGCTGAAGGCTATAATGGAATGGGGTTACCTTCTATAAAATTATAGGAGAGTAGGACAGAGGAGGTGGGGATGGTTTCACTCATTGGAGAGAACAAGATAAGAAGCAGTCATGTTTTCTTACCAAAAAGTCTCCTCAGCCCCCTAAAGATTACCCAATGCTGGTTAAAGATCACTAGCTGGAGGTTTGTTTGATGGAAAGATATACTCTTTAGTGTTGAAAGAAGAGAAGGACATTTAAGCTATTAGGCTGTGCTATCAGTCATTCACACCTTAATGTAAAATACGTCAATCGATTGCCTTGAATCGGCCTCACTCAGTTCACTCGCCACCTCTAACACCAAAATAAGGCCTGGCTCACCACTTAGTCCTTAATGCTGACACTCTTCCTCTAGAATCCCCATTTATTTACTCATTGACTGTGAATTTTCCTTTTTACAGATGTATCGTCAGTAAACATGCACCAGGCACATAGTATGTGCCTTAATAAATATTTGTTGAACAAATAAATGGCTTTCTGAAATGTATAACAGTTTCAGAGATCTGATAGGAATCTTGATAAAGGGAGTTAAAAAATACAACCCTCACTGTAATGCAATTCCTAAATATATGCCATAAATTAAAACCGGGGCAGGGGGAGGAGTACGAGGTAGAGGGAGATGGTGTGGAAAGTTTCTGTGGGAGAGACAATTAGGAAAAGCAAGGTCAGATTTGGTGCTCCTTCCTTCAAAAATCTGCCTCCAGGGCCTGGTCAAAGTCAAGAATGGTGAATTTAGGAAAAGAGATCTGTTATTTGAATTTGAAAAAGCAGAAAGGGAAGGTCAAATAATTTGATTAAAAAATGATATGAAAGAGGCAATCAGATTAAACCATATGTTTTATGTTTTAAGATGTATTTTGTCACCAATAAGATCAAACTGATTCTGCTCTTTGGTTGGCCAGAGCAGAGAGCTAAAGAAGGAGTAAAAATGAAATAAAGACCCCCTCCAGTGGAGCACTAGCTCTCACGCTCATCCACACTGTCTTCCAGGTTGGTTTCTTCTGACTTAGTTTAGAGCCCTCGGAGCTGAAATTAGGTTGATATCTGAGCCCCAGGATGACAGCCTGGAGCTGGGTTGCTGCTTGAGAAGGCTTGGCTGTTAGAAGCCCCATCTCTGCCCACTTTTAAATAGTGCTTGAAACGGCTCCTTTTTCAGACGTAATTTCTCTTCTAATCACTTTCAGATTCTGCGGGGGAACTTTAAAAAGAGACATCTTTAGCTCGACTTTGAAATATGTTGTTTGTTTTTGGCTAATTGCAAATTAGCCGACCTTTTAATTGTTGATGTTTGTTATTACGGTTGTGCTTGGCGGTCTGTGCGGTTGCTTGGCAGAGTAAGAATGAGTATTCTGTGAATAAAACTCTGGTCCTTAAACTGATTTGAGGAGTGGGTACCCCAGCAGCAGTGTGGGTGCTGTTCATGTCTCTAGCTCAGTTTCAACCCTACTTTGTCCTGGAAAACCCAAAACACATTTGGCCCTGAGCACTTTTTCCCTCGATTTTTAATCTTGTGAGCAATTTAAAGGAAATTTAATCCATATGTTTCTGATTCATTTAAATCACAAAAACATTGGGTTTTGAGAGTTATTTGATGTCCAAATGCCTTTTGAGACTTTTTAATAAACTTTCCAAGTCTTATTGCTTTAAAAACACATACTCACGTTTTGCCAAGGGTGAAGGGATTCAGGCTCCAAAGGATTTGGATTGAATTTGAAATTCTGAACTCATAAATTATGACCATGTTAAGATAAAGCCTGTGTCTACACAATACCCAAGCAGCCCAATAGAAAGCCAAAATACTAGGTTGTTATCCAGATGTTGCATAACTTCTAATGCGTGGCAAAGCATCAATGAAACATCCGGATGGTTTACTGACTTTTTCTCTCTTTACTCAGATGTTTGCTGTTACAGGGTGAAGGACGTGGGCAGCAGCTGTCAATCTTGGCACACTGTGAGGGGTTTATTTCAGAAGAGTCTCTATATTCATATGCGGATCACAATGTTCACGGGATGGGGTGGGGGTAAGGAAAGAATCTGCTTTTCTTTTTAAAAGCAGGTTGTGTTGAGTAAGTTGCCAGATTTGGAAGGCTGAGAAAAGAGGCCATATAAATGTGTTTGAGCATTCCTCAGGGAGAGTGGGGAAAATAGGTGAGTGGTTTAAAAACATATTCCTGTATTTTTCTAAGTGGAAGGAATATGTGGATAACAATAAAGGTCTTTACGATCCTTTCTCCTAATAGAAGATCTAGGAGTGCCATGTATAAAAATAAAGATAATTTCAGGTATTTCATGAGATGAAGAAAATAATAATAAAATAGCAACAACTAACTTCTGTACAGACATTTAGTGAGATAAGGAGACTAATAATAAAGCAATAGTATTAACCATTTCTACTTTTTATATAGACCTTTCATGGTCTATATATATTCAATTACAATAATAATTGAAATAATTATAATACCCAACTCATATGACACTTTTGATAAGACATATACTGTTCTACGGGTCTTCAGATGTTTATATTTAATCCTCCCAACAATTTATGGGGTGGTTGGTATTCTCTCTTTAAGGAAGACTATTTACTTAGTGGTCACAGAGAATAGTCAAAAAGCTACACTTTCAACAATGCACATAGAACAGTGGTCCTCCACCAGGGATGATTTTGCATCCAAGGGGACATTTGGTAATGTCTGGAGATATTTTGATTGTCACAACTCGGGGTAGGGGGAGTATCACTGGCATCTAGGGAGTAAAGGCCAGGGATGCTGCTTAGCATCCAACATTATACAAGACCCATCCCCGCAACAAAGGATTAACCAGCCCCAAACGTCATTAGTGCTGAGGTTGAGGAAGATAGACAAAAGAGCTGTGAAAGCTTTTGACAGTCAAGGTCTAGGCTCTCGGTTGCTGACTTCAAGCAGATTCAGTCCCAAACCTTTTCAATACCTGGAGCACTGCATATTACAGAAGGTGAAACTTTGTTCAAGCAGTGGTTTCAAACTTGAGCTCTCATCAGAATCACCCGGAGCAATTGCTAAAACACGGATTGCTAGGCCCCACTCCAGGAGTTTCTGATTCAGATGGTCTAGGATGGGGTCTGAGAATCTGCATTTCTAACACGTGCCCAGGTGATGTTGGTGTGACAGGTTCGTGGACCACACTTTGAGAATCATTGCTGTAGAGCAGGAGGGCTGGTATATGAAGACATGAGGGCCTCTTAATACCGAACCCCAGGATTAGAAGGCACTTGAGATCTGCCCTTGTAAAACTTAAAGCATGAAGAAACGTAGTGGAGTACATGTTCTTTGCAGGCACCTCACTCTGCCCTAAAGAGGAAAAGACATTAGCCGAGCTGTACACACACAAGTCTTGCTCCCAAATTCACCCACAGAAAGGGTGGTTGACCTTCACTGGGGAGGAGAGGAGCTTGTGAAGAGGTGGGGATAAGGAACAGGCCAGTTGGATCCACCACATGGAATGAAACTTCAGTACTGGATAAGAACTGTCCCCAAACAAGTTGGGCTTCTTTTTATCAATCAAAAATGTCCTTCCTGACCACATAATTTGAAGTAGCCCCTCTCACCCTGCCTAAGCCAGTCTTAGCAATTCAACCAGTTTTGTTTTCTTCATAGCATTTGCTGTTATCTGAAACTATGTTTGATGATATTTTATTGTCTTTTCCCTTCCTTTGCCCACAGAATATAAGGTTCATGAAGGTTGGGACTTCATATTTCTATGTCATGGTGGTATCCCCAGAACATAGAAGAATTCCTGGCATGTAGTAGGCATTTTATAAATATTTATTGAGTGAATGAATGAATCTTGGCAAAAATTGAGATAAAACTTACGGTGTCTCCTTTTTCCACAATAAAGTCCTTCCCTTTCCATGCCTCATCTCTCTCCTGCCTTCCTCTGTCTCTTTACCTCACTTCTCACTCCCATTATTTCCTTCTTCCCTTTTCTCCCCACAGGGTCCTCACAGGCAAAGACTGATGTGCTCTTCTGAGTGGTCAGAAAACTATAAACACTAAGTACCCAGGACAGGCTTCACAGGCCAAGGGCACACCTTGGGCATTTCTTTGAAACTCACCTTACCCAGCTCTGGGAAACACCATAAAATCATCCTAGAAAGAAAGAAAGCCTACGCAATAACCTGGGGCACCCAGAAGTGACAACAATCATAGCTACAATAACAACCAAAACATTAATATCAAAAATAATGCCAACAGTAATAGCTAATGCTTATTGCGTCCTTATATCTCATCTGGTCCCTACAACAACCCGTTGGGTTAAATATAATTATTTTCCTCACTAATTAAAGGAAGAAATTGAAGCTTATAGAGGTTTTGGAATTCTCCCAAGGATAAGTCACTGGTACATGGAAAAATTGGGTTTTGAATTCAGGCTTCTGAATCCAAGGTCTGTGTTCTTAGCCAAAATAAGAGATCAATAAATAGTTGCTGATTGATTGATTGATTAATTCAAGCAGATTTCCAGGTTGAGAGTTGTCACCATCTGTCCTCATCTGTCATTAGGTTGCCTTGTGAAATGAAGATTATTTATCTTTTTGGAGCCAGTCCTTGTCACTGATCTTTCAGTAAATCTCCTGTCTAACCTGTCATATTAATGCTTTTTTTGCCACTGAAAGTTTACTGAGTAACAAAGAAATACTTGATTCCAATTACAACACCAGAAAAGAGACCATCTCCATGGAATACTGTGCATTCTACAGCTTACAGATGCCCAAATGAAATTTCCAATGGAAGGAAAAAGACAACTAAATCCAGATGTATAGTAGGTATCTTTGTCCATGTAGCTTCCCAAAGAACCATAAAGCAACAGGACAATTTCAGTTACAAAGTTAACTTTACTCCTTGTCATTAGATCTAGATTTTCTAGGAGCTCTACAACCCTGTGACCTTGGTTCCTGGATTATGGCACTGGGGTAGGTAGGGTTGGCCTTCTGGTAAAAGCAGTAGCAAAGCCCACTGATTGACTTTAGAAACTCTAATCTTATCTTTATTGGATACTTGGCCAGACATGATTTGAATGGAGAAGACATTCTTCTTTAAAATGCTAAGACTCCTGAAAGGATCAGCATTCTAACCCCTCCTTGCCTTGTCCACTTCCTGGTCATCTCTTCTCCATAGATCTTTCCGGGACCCATGACTTTTCTCCCTCCACCCAATGGTTCACACCATTGTGGCTTACTGACTTCCTTCCTTCCTTTCATAACAGTCTGTCTCACACCATTTTCTGCCTAGCCCCACCAACTGAGAAGATCTTGTTAGCTACTATTTCTGTAACTTGTTTTATAAAACAGTAGTTATATTGCTTGAATGTTCTTAAACATTATGCCCTCCCTATTCTATTTTGTTTTCCCACCACTGTTCTACCAGCTGCTCCTTGGATGATCTCATCCATTCTTGGTTTAACATTCAGTGAGTTGCTGAGAATCCCAGACACTTATCTCCAGCACAGATTTCTGTGTTGAGTTGCAAACACCCAACATATGCCAACTGGTGTCTCAAGCATACCACAAACATACTGTTGCATTACATTCTGCCCAGCCTCCCTCTTGAGGAAGAGTGGCTCTGAGCTAACAACTGTGCCCATCTTCCTCTATTTTGTATGCAGGATGCCACCACAGCATGGCCCAATGAACCGTGTGTAGGTCTGTGCCCGGGATCCGAACCCACGATTCCCAGGCCACTGAAGCAGAGCAGGCGAACTCAGCCACTACACCACCAGGCTGGCCCCCACACTCTGCTGATTTTTGCTCAACATTTCTCAAGCTTCCTCCTCTTTTCCATCCTTATCACCATTACCTTAGAGGAGACCACCATCATCTCTTCCCTAGACCACCACAGGTGTTTCCTAGCTGATCTTCCTGACCTCAGTCCTGTCCTTCCCCTCAAACTCATACTCATCAGAGCATTTTGCCTGAAATAAGTCTTATCTTGATATTTGTTTGAAAACTTTCAATTGTTTCTTATTTCTTAAAAAGCAAATTCCGAGCTTCTTAACACAGCATGCAACACCCTCTAAAATCACACATATTCAAAGTGTACAACCTCTTACTTATGGTTGCCCCATTTTTCATGCTCCAGCAATACTGAACTTTCCAGAATTCTCTGGATACTCCTCAATATTCATACCTCTGCATCTTTGTTTATGCTCATTTCTTTACCAGGAATACCCCCTCTCCTTTTCCCCCTTGATTACCTCCACATCTTTCGAGTTCAAGTGCAGAATGCCTGCTTTCTAGAAGGCTTCTTTGTGTACTTTCCTGCCAGTTAGGTTAAATTACCCTCCTCTGGTCTCCCATTGTGTTGCCTGCTTTTCTGAATCCCAGCAATCACCACACGGTATCATAATTTTCTATCTATCTATTAGCACCATAATACAATGAGCTTCTTCAGAACAGGAATGTGCATTTATTTTTATATCCCCAGGCCTAGCATATTTGCCTCACATTCAAGAGCATGACGTTTGGAAACAAGAAAACCAGGATTTGAATCTTGGTTCTGCTACTAACTAACCACATCGATGACAGTCCTTGCATTTCTGGGCTTCAGATGTCTCATATGTAAAGCGGAGATGTGAATGGTACTCAGCTCATTGTGTTACTGTAAGGATTCGATGATAAATGCATGCAATATAATTTACACAGTTCCTGGCACATGGTAAAGATTAGATATTAAATATTCAATAAATGGTTCTTATTATTATAATCGCAAAAAAACATTTTAAACTGAGCTTAGGATGAATCTTTTTAAAGGAGTAGTGTCTTTCAGGAGTGACAAGGGTCTTGCTATTTTGCACACCCACCAGGAACCCCTGTCAGGTCCTAATAGGCTAACATGAGTCTATGCGTACTTTGAGGCTCTGGCACTCCTGGGGAAATGGCACAAAGAATTAGGCCCATTCAGGTCCCTGATCCAATGTGCCCTCCCCAAGGTGGCCTCCCTGACTCCCGCATCTAAGATTGCAGCCCCTGGCATTCACTCTCCCTTCTCGCTTTGTTTTCTTCATTGCACTGATTGCCACCTGAAATTATATTCTATTTTAAATTGTTAACTTTTTATCATCTGCCTCCCCAGCTAGAATGTCCATAAAAGCAATGGCTTCATCTCATTCTCTGCTGTTCCCCCTAATCCACAATACATAGTACCTGGTACAACACAGGTGCTCAAAAATATTTCTTGAGTAAATGAATACATCAACATCTGTTAAATTTTTTGGTTTCAGAATTGTTTACATCTTTAAAAAGTATTAAAGACTCCAATTTTATGTAGGTTTTATCTATCAACACTTACCACATTAAAAATTAAAATTAAGGAAATTAAAATTAAAGCTGAGTCTCAAAGAGACTCAGTGATTTCAGAGAGGGACCAAGCTGAAGAATTGGAAGAGGTGTCTCCTACTGAGGCAGAAGAATTGGAATAAGCAGGGGGAAAAAAAAAAGCTTTAGTAGGAAAGGAATGTTCTCTCTCGAAGAGATGCCATTGAAGTGAGAGATGGGATTTCTGTGGGAAAATTGTTTCAGAATTTAAAAATTGAATAAAAGATTTGAAAAAGTGAAGAGTCACTCCTGAGATCTAAATTAGTGTTCAGAAAGACCACTTAGAAGAAACATCTTACAAATTGGTACAAACATAAATACTTAAGAATTAAAATTTTAAAAGGAGATTCAAAGATGAAACAATAGGAGACTCAGAGGATGGATCCAGGAGTCTTAAGTAATTAGCAGGAGAGTCAAAAGGAGAACAAAAAATGGATGGGAGAAAAGCAATAATCAAGTAATAGGAGAAAACTGTAAATTGGAGTGTGTGCTGGTCTAGTCTTCAAATTGAAAGAGTTCACTAAGCCCCAGGCAGAACTAATGAAAAAAGACAAACACTCGGGGTGTCTTGTGAAATCCCCAGACTTCAAAGATAAAGAGAGATCTTTACAAGTTTTCAGAAAGAAAACAGAATTTTTAAATGATTTTTACCCACAGCCCTGAGGCTGGAGTAGCGTTGGGGAGTGAATGTTAAACATTTAAATAGCTGTATCCTGAGTTGGCGGAGAACAGGGCTAAAAGACGAGACAAATAGGATTTAGGAAAGCAAAAGAAGCAGAGGGCTGGGCAAGAACAGTTAGTTGCAGAAAAGTTTATCTGCCCTTCCAGGACAGCAGCAGAATTATTTGGGGGCTTTTCTAAGACAGTGTGTACCTTGAGGTCATGGCTTTCCATTTGAAAATCATTGCATGCTGAGCCACAGTCACTTCTGAGAGTGTTTTCATTTGTGCATATCTTCATTCATTTATTCGCTCAACTTGTGTTCATTGAGTAGCTACTAAGTCCCAGGCATAGGGTTGAGGCTCTGGGGATGGAGCTGTGAACACGACAGGCAAAGTTCTTGCCTTTATGGAGTTTATATTCCAGTAGAGGAGACAAATAAGCAAGGGAATACATTAGCAGACAAGATAATTAAAGACTGAAACCTATATTGTCTATGAAATAAAAGTGATGTGGAGGAGAGAATGTAGGGCCGTCGGTATGGGACAGGGCGGTCAGAGAAGGAGATGACGTTAACCAGAGTCCTGAAGGACAAGAATGAATCAGCTAAGGAACAAGCAAGGGTCAAATGTCTCCAGCAGAAGGAACAGCAAGGGGAAAGGCCAGAAACAAGGAAGGTTTGGGTGTGTTTAAGAACATAAAGAAGATTGTGGAGATTAGAGAGGTAAGTCAGCAAAGGGGAAGGAGACAACGAGAAGGCAGTGACAAGATGACGTTGTGAGTGGAAACAAGTCGAGATCCAGGCTGCAGAGGGTCAGCTACTTATGAGCCTAAGACCTTCATGGCTGCTGGAAGGGGTGTCCATCCCCCAGCTGGCTCCATCCTGAATCAGGACTGGGGCCTGGGGTGGGAAACCCAGAAGTGGGGGTGGAGGCTTCCTGGGGTGGCTGTCACACCTAGTGAAGCTGTCATCGTGGAGCATTAGCATAAGAAAGGGAGGCCCCTTGTGTTTGGGCTTGTCACCCTGCGGTGACAGGGTGCACAAATGTGGGCAGGCACAGGGAACAGAGGCCGTCAGCATCTGCAATGACAATGTTAGGTACCACAGCTGTCACTCTGCCGGGGCTGGCCCGCCCCCACTACCCACGCTGCCATTAGAAACAGCAGCTCCTCGCCCACTGCTTTTATTTCCACACAATGTGTCAAAGTTACTTGGCAGGTCTTTGCTGAGAGACATGGGCAGGGCATACCTGCTCGCTGGGGCAGAAGAGTATGCAGCGCCCCACCTCCCCTCCACCCAGGATTTGGAGGCCCCTCTGCCTGTGCCCCCAGGAGGCTCTGCCCTATATGCTGTGGGCTTAGACACACAGGAGCAAGTTCCTTGACTTCACCTCACTCTTCCTTGTTTACCTGCTGAGACTAAAACACACAGGCAAATAAATACCAAGCTAAATGGGACCAATGATGATTTATTTAAGAAATGTTTATTTATAAAAGACTTTTAAATGACTCAAGAAATAAGGCTTGTTTTGTTTTGTTTTGTTTATATCAAGACCTCCCTTTGCATCTGGCCAACCCTTCTGTTATAAGCAAGAAACTGGACAATGGTGTCCAAAACGCTATGAAGCTTGGAAAATATAGAACAGAATAAAGATGGTTGGAGAGCACCAGTATTTACTGAGAGTTTACTACAACCAACAAAGCGATAGTAGCAAAGACACTGCTGAGATAATATTGCTGGTAACTGCAAACGTTTATTGGATGCTTATAATACTTGACTTTGTATTATCTCTTTGATCCTCACAAAACCCTTGAAGGAGAAACACGGGCACAGAGTGGGTAAAAAACTTACTCAAGGTCATGGTGAGTAGGTGGCAGAGCAGGGCTCTAACCCAGGTTGCCTGCCTCCACAGCTTTGCTTCTCATTTACTCCTCAGGATGAGCCAGTGAGCCAGGAGTTAAGGACGAAGAAACAGAGATCAAGTGAGGTTAAGCAGCTGGCGCCAGGATTCAAACCAGACCTCGCTATTTCACTTTTCCTCGCAGCATCTTGATTCTTCATTTTACACCAGATGCTTAAGGCTCTGGCTTCCCTGCGACCAGCTTCCCATTTGGATCTTTGATTTTGTTTGTATGTGCTTCTTCCAGATGTTTGACAATAAGCAGACCTCAGCTTTGGAATGAAGCAAGGTACAAGTGCAGGCAGGAACTGGAATTCCAGCTTAAGCAGTCCTGCGTCCATGGACTACCTCATTTTTCTGAGGCTCATGCTCCTCTCGTTTGCAAGACAAGGGCATTGAGGCATTGAGAGGGGACACACAATTTTATGCCTGCAAAATTCACACAGTGGCAGAGCAGGCAGGTCCATTGGGACCACTCAATGCAACCCCTCATTTTACAGCTGAGGAAACAGGACCCCAAGGTTGAGTAACTGCCCTAAGGTCACATAACCTATTAACGGCAGAGCCCCGATGGGAATCCCCAGACCCTGTTTTGGGCCTGAAGATGCAAGCAGAGTGGAAAAACAGATGCAGATGTCTGTGTGTGCCTCTGGGATCTGGGGTCTGGGTGATGTCCATGGAAACCACCCCTGAAGGCACTTCCTCGAGCTTGCCTCATGCCTGCAGTGCCCAGTGCAACATCCTGCCCAGTGCCAGCTCTTAGGGGCTATTCATTGAAGAGCTGCTGTGGGGCCGGTGTCCAGAGAAGCTCATGGAGGTGGGGACTGACTGTGAGGGGCAGAGTCCTGAAGGTTGCTTTCGGAGCTGCTATTCCCGAAAGCTTTAGGGTTCACAGCAGATCTTCAATCACCAACAGCAACCAATATCTGAGTGCTTACTGTGTGCCTGACAACCCAGGGTATTACAATTTTCCCCAAAGGTGGGAGAGGGTACGAGCAAATGAATTTGTAAAATGTGAGTTTAATCAAAGTGGGCTTTTTCTTTTCTTCTTGGGAATTACAAGACTTCTCAGAACCTTTAACATACAGATTAGCATCCTCAGAAAGGGAGAGAGCGTGCAGTGTCTCCTGAACTGTTCTGACCATGGAACTCCCTTTTTTTCCTCCAAATTCCACTTAAGGCTGTTCTGAGGACCACTTTTAGAGGATCCTGGATTAGACCAAGAGGGCAGGTTGGAATTCAGGGTCCTCATAAGGGGCCCAGTCTCAACCCAGATACAGCTAGTACTTAGGTTTATGGTAAAACAGACCAACAGCAAAATAACTAATGCCAGACCCAACCCACTGTGTGCTGGAGCTCCTGTGCATCTCTTACTCAGACTGAGATGAGTAAGATGTAAGAGGAAGATGAGTAAGAGTAAGCAAGATGGCCTGCAGCCAGTTGGGGCTTTTTCGGCTGGAGTCCTCGGTTGGTGAGCGCAGCTGGAAGGGCCGGAGAATACTGGGACAAACAGAAGCAGCTAAGGGTGCTTTGCAGCAGCCATTGGATTCTGAGACAAGAGAATCTATGCACCACATCCATCGCACTTGGGGTTCCTAATGATTAGCCTCCCACAAGAAAGAGTAAAGCAGAGCAGAGATCACTGCAAAGGCACCCCTTCCCCAAAAACTTACGCTTCCCCTTTGCTCTTCCTTTCTTTCTTAATGGGTGGATCCCGTTGCTATGAAGGTATTGCAGAAGGGAAAATTGCAACCTCTCCAGTCACTGCATGAGTCTGGAACTGTAAGAGTTAAATGCCATAAGCCATGTGTCTTCAAGCTAATGTGCAGAGAATTACACTGATCACACTTTATAAATCTACACAGTTCTCTGGTTGTGCTAATGGCACTTCTCTCAGCATGAAGCTACTCAGTATGAGAGCCTAGGAAGTAAGCCCACATTCTGACTCCTGCCCTCCCCTGCAAAAGCAGGATGTAGTTAGGGAAGAGGTCTCCTGCTAAACACCAACATGCTGTTATTTAAACCCCCTCTTGCTTCCAGTTCCCTGAAACGTGGAATCATAGTCCCTCTAATGAAGGTTTGCCAAGAGAATCAAGACATCAAACACAAAAAGATGGGCAATAACTATATCATCCATAAAGAGAAGCTTGGAACAAACAGGGTGGGGGAGAAGATAAATTCAGCCTTGCATTGTAGCTTCTCGGGAACTTGTTTTCTTTCTCTTACCGAGCTGGAAGGTCTCGAGGGCAAGGACTGTCTTATGCATTGCTGTATTCCCACTGTGCCTGCATAGTGTCATGCACACAGCAGGCACTCAATAAATATTTGTTTAATGACAGAGCTGAGATCCAAATGAAGACTATTCATGCAGAAAGCTCTGTTGCACCCAGTGGTTGATATAGCAGTGGCAAGGAGAATGGAATGAAGGTGCAGCACGTGTGTAATTCAGTGACTCCTACTAATTGCAGTTACCTGGGTATGTTGGTATGTAGCAAAATGAGATTTCAAAAGATTGGACTTGGTTGCTCAGAGTACACAGCTACACTAACAAGGCAGATACTCAGGTCCTCACATCTGCTCACCACAGGACTTGTTCTCAGATCAGATCCTGCTTTCCCCAACCCAGTTCAGCAATTGACATTTAGCGCCTTTTTCAGAAGGCTCTGTTCTGGTCTAGTCCTTGATTGGGTTAAAGTACAAAAATCATCCATCCCTCAACACTGATTCCCCCCCAGAGCGGAGTCTGAAAATACACTTGCTGCCGTAAAAACTTGGTGGAGAGCTACTATTGTGAGCTGGTCGTTCTCCCTTTGCCTCTCTGAACCCATTATTTGCTCTTCTCCTCCCTTCTCTGTGCTCTGGATTGACCTCTGTGAACTACACCACTGGCATCTCTCACTCTCTGGCTTCCAGTGGGAGTTGGTCAATGAAAGGCACCAGCAGGTGCCTGGAGGGCGAGAGGCGAGTGAGATTGTGATATTTACTCCCCCAGATCCCCCTCTGCCGGGCCATTGCGCAGTAGTGCTGTGTTCCTCCACCGAAAGCCGCAGCCACAGCCTGTGCACCCTCTGACGGCTACAGCTCTCTCTCTCATTTCTGTTAAGAGCCCACTCCCATTGTCTCCTCAGCCTACGGGTTACAATGCTTCCACCTACTGCTACTCCCTAGCCACTCCTCCGTCATTTTTGGTCTTCCTTTACCATGCTCACATTCCTGTAAATAGTTCCTTAAACTCTCCCCAGCTATCCTATCTTAGCATGCCCTCTGTTTCCTATTAGGACCTTGACTCTATACAGTGGGGCCACAGGCTTTATTTTTCACTCCATCATATTTACCCAGTCTATATAACTGAGATTATCTTTAGTTCCGCCATTTTTCTACTAGAAGTAGAATTTTATGTTACAAGCTAACTCTATACCCTTCATCCACCAAACTTTGTCCATCTCCTCACTCCAGCATTGAATCTTATCATTTGAGGTCCCAGCTGCTGATTTCTTGAGACCACGATGCTGTGCTCAGCTGGCCTAAACCATTATCCAATTCTTAGGCTTCTGATGCTGCACTTGCCCCACAGGTGGGAGTTCTTTGGAAATGACATGTTTACACTATGGATCTTCTGATCCATGAACATAATAAATCTCTCAAATTTTCTTTCATATCTTGAGTAAAGTGTTGTAATTTATCCCTGTTATTGCACATTGTATTCCTAAGCGATTTATAATTTTCATTGCTTTTATAAATAATATGTACTTTATACAATGTTCTCTAATTGCTTATGATACATATGAGTTCTTTTTATTTTTATATCTTGGTTTTATATACAGCAACCTTACTGATCTCTCTTATTAGTAGTAATGATTTTATGTAGATTATCTTAGAGTTTCTATGTGAACAATCATATTGATTAAAATTAATGACCTTTTTGTTTCTTCCTTTTTAATAATCCTGGTACCTCTTATTTCTTTACATTGTTTTATTATGCTGGTTGAAGCTTCCAATGTAGTATTGGACAAAAGTGATGAGAATAGGCATCCATGTCTTCCTTTTAACTTAAAAAAAATGGTTCCATTTGTTGCATTAATTATGATGCTTGCCATCATTTTTCAGAAGATACTCTTTATCAGATTAAGGAATTATTTTACTGATTAACTAAGAGGTTTTTTTTTATCTTAACACACACAAAAATGTTAATTCCTTTATCAAATTTCATTTCTATATTTATTTATATTATAAAACACTTCTTTTCTCCTTTTTAGTGTGTGAACGTGGTGAATTAGATTGAGACACTCTCAAATTAAACATCCTTCTATACCTGGGGTATAATCTTACTCTGTCATTTTGTCACACATTCACAGATAATACAAAGCTTGAAATGGCAATGAATATGGTGAATAACTAGAATTAATCTCCAAGCTTCTCCACCCTTCAGTACTTGGCAAAAAAATGGGTGCTTGGTATATATTTGTTGAATGAATGAATAAATAAATGAGTTACAATTGACAAGAATACTCAAAAGGGTTGAAAGAATGGATCAGATCTAATACAATAAAAGAAGATGATAGAAATGTAAATTACTGCACCTACGTCTGTAAGTCACCTGTGAAAGGAGAGGATAGGAAAACACGGCTAAGAAAAATGTGGTTGAAATAGCTAAGGAGCTTAAGTTGATGGTAAGCTCACTGTGAGATCTTCACATGATGAGAAAGCTGAGCAACAAATTCAATCTTGGACTTCATTTATAGTGTCTACAGCTATGTAGCTGTTCACTCTTTTGACACCAGTATCCTGTGCTATAGGACTCTGGAGCATTCTATTCACATTGCAAAATAGCTGTTGCTAACAGCCAGAATCAGTTTGGAGTAGAAGAAGCATTTGGAGACCATGAAGGAACTGTTGCTGTTTTGTAGGCAGTTCATAAAACTTAGGATGTTTTCATAGCTTTATTGAAATAATTAACACATCAAGCAGAATTAGATATTGTTGTAGAATTCCAAAAGGTCAATTAGAATGTTTAACAGGATAATTGGATTTGCTTAATATAATGAAAACCTCTCAAATAAGTGAAGTGCTTTGTAATGAACTGAACCACTGTACAAGGTGCTGAGTCCTTCTGTATTCATAGCTGGGCTGCCGTTGATATATAATGTTATGGAGAAAGGGCTCAGCCAGGGCAGAGCTCTGAGAACGGCTGCTCAGGCCCCTTTGAATTCCAAAATTATGTGAACTCACCAACAGGTAGTTACTAGCATGTATCTACACATCTCATGTGATACAAATAAACAAACAAAAAATCCTAATCAGCATGGACTCCATGTAATGTCCCAACAATGGCTTGTAGGATGTTCAATAAATTTAGTAGCAAAAAATACTGCATCTAATTCAAAGACATAATCTGTCTGCTGGGTAGTCACATTGAAAGTTTTACTCCAAAACATTTTCTAGGACAGAGGCTAAAATCTTTCAGCCTGAGAGACATATTCAGCCCACATAAATTTTGTTTGGCTGTCATAATGGTTGTGTGTGTGTGTGTGTGAGACACACATTTAAAAATCTCCTTTGAAAAAAATATATATATACTCTTTTCAAAATATATATATTCTTTTCAAAGGGGAACAGAGAGAGAGAGAGAGTGTGTGTGTGCAGAAAACTTCAGGTGTATACAATACAACAGTAATAAAACTATTAATAAACTACTATAGCATAAAACTACTAATAAAACAGTAATAAATCTATTAGCTATAGTCAGATAGTCCCAATTCATCAGAAATACAAGCTTTGCATGTCTTAACAACTAATCAATGTGCTGATATAAATCCACTTTTGACAACTGAGAACAGCTGTTTTAAGAAGGCTTCTAGTAGATATTCATTTTGCATTTCCAATAAGCCTTAGCCCTGCAGCCAGATATGCTTGGGCTCTGCCTGAAGTGGCTGGAAGGGAGGAAAGAAAGGACTTCAGTTCGCCTTTCCATCGGTGCACGTCTGAACTTCGAGAACAACTGCACAGGCAGGAGACTTCCTAACCACCTGTAGGATTTTTCCCTAGAGACACGACCACACCCAGAGAGGACTTGAATTTCTGAACTTTTTTAAGAGATGACACAATTTTTAGATGATAGTTATTATTGCACAACTAATTTTTTTTTTTAATATAAGAAATCTGGGGAAGGAAAACATCTTAGAATTTCCCAAATCTAATAAATCAGTTTTATTTTCTCTTCTTCTCAAGTTCTTCTCTTAAGCAGTTGTAAGTTAACATAGTTTTAACTATAAATTATGGGTATGAATTTATATTATTTTTCCATTAACATTATAACCTAAGATGTTCCAATTTGCTGTTGTCTACAAAATTATTTTTATAATTATAAAATAATTACTATGTACTAAATCAGATGTTGGCAAACTTTTTCTTAAATAGCCACTTAATAAATATTTTAGGTCTTATGGGCCATGTGGTTTCTGTAACAAATACTTAACTCTGCTGTTATAGCACAAAAAGAGCCATAGACAATATGGAAACAAACGGGCACGGTTGTATTCCAATAAAGCTTCCTTTACAAAAACAAGTGGAAGGTTGAGGGCTGTAGTTTAGACACCAAGAGCATGATCCACAAAAGGGGAAAAAAATCATAAATTAGATCTCATCAAAATTAAAAACTTTTTCTCTGCGAAATATCCTGTTAGGAGGATGAAAAGACAAGTTGCAGACTGAGAGAAAATATTTGAAAACCACGTATCTGACAAAGGATTGACATCTAGAATATATAAAGTAATCTCAAAAGAATAAAAAACAATAAACAATCAGTTAGAAAACAGGCAAAAGACATGAAGCGATATGTCACTGAAAAGGATATACAGATGGCAGATAAGCATATTAAAAGATGTGCAGCTTCATTGACCATTATGGAAATAAAAACTAAAACCACAGTGTGGTATTACCACACACCTATCGGAATGGGTAAAACTTTTTAAAAAATTGTTACAAGACCAGATGCTGGCAAGGATGTAGAGACATTAGATCACTCGCCGCTTACTGGTGGGAATGTAAAATGGTACAGCCACTCTGGAAAATCGTTTGGCAGTCTCTTATGAAACTAAAGATGAAATTATCATATATTCCAGCAATTGCACTCTTGAGCAATGAAATTTCATGTTCACAAAAACCTGTACATGATTATTTATAACAGCTTTTTTCATGGTAGCAAAAAAACTGGAAACAAACCAGATGGCCTTCAGTGGATGAATGGTTAAACAAACAGTGATGTATCCACACCATGGAATACTACTTAGCTATAAAAAGGAATGAATTAGTGATACATGTAGCAATTTGGATGAATTTCCAGAGAATCATGCTGAGTGAATTAAAAAAAAAAAAACACTAATGGTTATATACTGTATGATTCCATTCATTTAACATTCTTGAAATGACAACATTATAGAAAAAGAGGACAGATGGGTGGTCACTAGGGGTTAAGGTTGGAAGATGAGGTGAGTTGGGGGCAGGAAGGAAATAGATGTGATTATAAATAGGTTATTGAACTGTTCTATATCTTGACTGAATGGTAGATACACAAACCTACACATGTGATAAAATTGTATAGAACTAAACACACACACATACAGGAGTACAAATAAAACTGAAAAAATCTGAATAAGGTCAGTGGATTGTATCAATGCCAAAATCCTGGTTGTGATGTCGTATTTTGATTTTGCAATATGTTATCACTGAGGAAACTGAGTAAAGAGTACATGGGCTCTCTCTGTATTATTTCTTGTAACTGCATGTGCGTATACAATTATCTCAAACTAAAAAGTTTAAATAAAAAGAGGGAAGAGGGGATGCCCAAAGAAATAGATTTTTATTTCCAGTGACAAAGAGGTGTGAACATGTGAACGGTCCCAGAACACAACGATTAAAGGACCCACAGCCATGCATGAACTAACAGGACTAGTCAGTGTAATGGAGAAAATATTTTTCAAACATTACACTTGTTCGTTTTAATTCTTCTCTGAAATCATGTGTCCTTGCAGCCTCTTGCTCTAAGGTAGAAATTTGTCACTCCAGAGAAGACATTAAACTTGAAATTTAAGTTTGAGAAAGACAGAGGATGTTCTATATTCTTTTAACATATCAAGAACCAAACCTAGGGGTATCAAATATAGAGTGTCTCTCTCTATTGAGAAGTTGAGAAGTGTTGAGAAGATTCCTGTCCTGCTGTGTGCCCCAGGAGACTAACTCAAATGAGATCCATTAACCAATTCCCTTAGTCCTTGGCTTCTAATTGGGTTCAGCCAATTGGAGGCCAGGAGGAGGGCAGCAGATAAGAGGCGAGTGAGGGTGGGTATTTGTTCCCAGAGTTCCCTCATTGCCAAGGCATCCTGGGTGGGCTGTGTTCCTCTATCACAGTCATAGCTCCTGCTAGACCTCCCTCTCCATACAATTATCTTGTCCACTTCTGGGGACTGGCCCATCCCCTTACCCCTTTAGACCTAGAGGTGGTATCATCTCCCCATTGTTGCTAGCCCCAGGATACTGCACTATCCCCTGTTATTTCCTTAAATCCACACCTTTGGAACTAGTCACTTTGTTAAACTCTCCCCAAACTTCTCTTATCCTGTTTAAGGGTGTCATCTCTTTTATTCAGGGAACTGGAAAGATAAAATATCCCTTCTGTACTAATACAGCTGGACCATAAATCTTGTTGCTCTAAGGTAGTGTGATAACTACTTAGGGGAAATGTTAATAAAATTCTTCTGGTTCCAGTGTGTGGACAGAAGGGAATCAGAGGCAGTCTTCCCACTCCCAATCCTCCTGCCACCAATTCTGGGGTACAGACGAGCATCAAGGAGGAGGCCACATCAAAATAAATCCGGTGACACTACTGTAGTCAAGCAGATACTTAATAAATGATATGTTGGACAACTCGTTATGCTGGTCCCCCATTTAGATCTTCATTTTTGTCTATTATCTCATTTAACCTACAGTGAGGATAGCATTATAATCTCCATTTTGCATATGACAGAATACAAGCTTAGAGGCAAGGAAACTCACCTAAAATTCACAGCAAACAAATGATGGAGACAGAATTTAAATCATGGTCTTCCTGACTACCAAGCCTGGCCACATTTTATTTTCCTGTAAATATCAGATTCACTAACTAGGGTTGCTACATTCGTCTGCTTGAGCTGCAGTAAAAAAATACCACAGACTAAGTGGCCTAAACAACATAGTTATTTCTCACAGTTCTGGAGGCTGGGAAGTCCAAGATCAGGGCGCCAGCAAGATAGATTTCATTCTGAGGCCTCTTCTCTTGGCTTGCATGAGACCACCTTTTCACTGTGTGCTCACATGACCTCTGTGTATGCAGGAAGAGTAAGCTCTCCCATCTCTTCTTAAAAGAACACTAATCTCATGGGATCAGGGCCCCACCCTTATGACCTCACTTAACCTTAATTACTTCTGTAAAGGCCTCATCTCCAAATACAGCCACACTGGGGTTAGGGCTTCAACATATGAATTTGGGAGGGACATGAACATTCAGGTCATAGCAATTACCCAGGTTAAAAAAAAAAAAGGAGTAACCAGAATAACTTGTTTCACTTTTAGAAGCTCAAAAAGTATACCTATTATAAAATGTTTCAACTCAAAGTTTTGTGTGCTCTTTAATATCTCTCCAAGAAATCCAGTATTTTCCTCATACTGGATTGGGGAAAGGGGCTCTCCACTTCCCCCTTCCCCAATTTTTCAAACCCCAGGGGCTCAAGCAGTCCAAAGTAGACCACAATGGAGTAGGGAGCCCCTTGGCATGAGGTCAGTCTATGATGCCCATTTCTTTTCATTGCCATCCAGCGATGCTGTTGAAAGCTGGTTGAGCATCCACATTCCCAGGATGCTAATGGCATCCCAAGTCCAGAGGAAGGACTGGAAACCATGTCCATCATCACGCTCCATCACCAGTCTGAAGGTAGGGAAATTGTCAGCTTTCTGCTGATTTTCTGCTAAAGTCACCAAAACTCAACCTCAGAACGTGTCTGAACTTTGTCTTGCTTCTATAAAGGAAAAAGGAAGTGGTTGAAGAAAGGATGGAATTAAAAACAAATCAGCAAAAAGAAAAAAATATTCTGGAACAGCTGTGTTTTAGAAAGCAAACCTCAGAGCCATGGTTTTTATCTTCAATAGACGTGCTCCAATATCCAAAAATGAGGATGAACCCATCACATATTTATTAAGAAAATAACTCAAAAGAGCACCTTGGTTCTACAAAGCAGAGGCGTTGTAACATTATGGGTCAGACCTAACTCATAAGTCAAAAGATTCTTGGTCCTCTTCCTACTCAGTAACTGAGATACATCTTGATTAATCAATCCAACTCTCTCTCTTTATCCCCCTCCTTCTCTGTCTCTCTCTCTCTCTGTCACACACACACACACACACACACACACACACACACACACACCACTAGAGAAGACACTTCTTAACTCTGGGTGGCAGAAAGAGGAAATAGAATTACAAGATCTTCAGTAAGAGATGAACCCATCTCTGTCCAACCACTGTTATATAATTGCACATAGACAAAGAACACTTGAGAGCCCTCCAGTCAGATGGAGATCAAGAGGCTTAGGCAAAACTTCTGAGTGCCAATGTCCCTAGCTAGGTGGTAGGTTCTGGGGGCTACAAAGAAGGTCGTGTCTTTGTCTGTTATAAGCTCCAGAAGAGTGGGGATGACAGCCATGGACACACAAAGCCAACACAGTACAATCAAGGAATCTAAAGAACAAAGTGATCTGGGGGACCAGAAGCAGGAGTTTCTAACTGCCTAGTAGCACTTGAGAAAAGCTCCTCAAAGGACATATGTTTAAGATAAGTGTTAAAGGATGGATAGGAGTTCCTCTCCCATAAGAAACATGTATTTGCATTGCTTGAGGAATTTACTGAAGTAAGCACATACACACACACACACACACACGAACTAAACACATATGAAAGTTTACGTAGCCCATAAAGGTAAAGGATCTACTCTTTGTTATTTAGCCAACCCTTCGTGGCACTGAGATCAGATGAAAATTTCTCCCAGGAGTCTTCATAAAGAAGACAATGTATGATACAATAAACACCATGTTACAGCATCATTAAAATGGATATAACTATAAGCTTCAAAGCTCTGTTTCTTATCAGAACCTCAACAAAGACTATCAAAAGGCCATTCATTGGCAGCAGATCCACAGGGAATCAGTAGAATGTCCAGGTGCCTAGCTTTCTATTGCCCTAGTTTATTCCAAGGGGACATTTTAGAATATTTGGAAGAAGAGGTGGAACACAGACCCTCTAAGCAAGCAATCCTTCTTAAATATGACTTCTTTCCAGAGACACTGTAAAAGAAACTGAGAGCTCATGATCACTAGTTTGTACTCATTGGTAAATGCTTGTGATGAAGTTATCCTGTGTTACATTTTGAGGATGGCTCCAAGTGCCATAGACTATCACACTCAGGAGAGTGTTAACATCATTTTGTGAAAATCAAAGAGGTGGAAGGACATGAGCTCCAATGGGTGGGAAGAACAGTCAAGAATCTGGTCTGATAGACCAGAGGAAAGGTGATGAGTGCCATGCGCAGGGGAAGAGCAGTGAGGAAAAATGTGCTACAGAGACTATCCAGGTTCCTCTTCTAGCGATAAGATAGCCTCTACCACTTACATTCAACTGTTGGCAAGGAACTCATCACCTCCCAAACAGTCCAAAAGCCCATTCATTTAATAAGCGTTTCCTAAGCATCTGTTGTGTATCATAAAATATGCCAGTTACTAAGATATTGGAGGGACATAAGGCCTAATTTCTGCCCTGGAAAGATGCAAGTAATGTATAATAAACACCTCTAAGTCTTGCCTCTTTTTGTAGTTCCATTGTTAAGCATGGGCCAGAGCAGAGAAACCCGCACGCCTGGATGGAATGCCTAAGGTCTTCCACAGAGATCACGGAGATGTCCCCAGATTCCTAGACACTTTTGAGGGTGAGCAGTGGATCCTTGTGCACTTGGCATAATAAAATCTCACCTCAAGGAAGACAGATGAAGCATTATGAGGTCAAGGGAAAACATCTCCACCTGCTTCCCCAGTCCCAACCCTTACACTGATAAAGCCTCTCTCTAATTAATCATCTGTGCTGGTAAATGTCCACTGATCCTATTAAGCAATAGGGCTGGGTAGAAGTGATGGGCCAATGTCGCTGCTAAGACTTCCCAACCCTCATTAATAAATTTAATAGCAGCACCAAGAAATCTCAGGAGTGCAGTAGGTTATAGGCTGTGACTTTCCTTGGGTATAATTTTACGTTCTTGCTCTATGCAGAAGTAATGTATTTATTCCAAGTTAATTTTTTTTTTCTAAAGTCAGTTGTGCTCCTTGGATGCTATCCTAAATTGACAAATTCCAGGCTGCTGGAGCTTGTCATCTGAAGGAAGAAAAATTAGAGAAGCCAGTAATCAATCTGTATTGTGTGAAGATTAACATGCCTGCCCCTCGGGTTAACCAGACCTAAATGCAAATCGAATTGAAATGTTCAGAAAGTGTTCCTAATCACGCATGCTGTGATTATGAATCCTGTGTTTATTTATCACTCTTTGAATCACCAAACACCAGGCAACTGGAAGAAACAGAGGTCAACAAAGCTGAAATGAACTATTATCCCGGCTGGGTGGTAGGGAACGGATTAACTGAAGTCCAGGTGGCTGCACATCCAGAAAAGATGCAAATGTTTCCTCCATCAGAGGGCCTGAGCTGGTAGTCTTGTCCTAGTCCCGGAGATGGGCGGCCGTTCGTAGACAAATCCAAGGGTGATGTGTCAAGGGCACGGATGAGTTATGTAAACAGCGCCCATATTGGCCCTTTCTCAAACATCAGGCCACAAATTTATTTCAAGGACTTTGGGGAAAAGAGCTCTGGAAAGTGGATACGCAGAGATTGATGGAGCATCACACAGTTGGACAGAAATGGGGGAGCACAGCTCAGCTTAGTGGCCTCACTGGGTCACTTGGTGGAGTTCCACATCTCTCCAGCCACTGTGTGTGTCTGTGTGTTTGTCTGTGAGTGCGTGCATCTTCACTTCAGTGTGGGTGCATGACGTTCGTGTGAGTGTGGGAATGACTCCATGTGTAAGTTGAACATGTATGTTTCACATATGTCTGAGTGAATATATGGTTTGTGCTAATTATTTATGAATTAGCAATGCCTAACTTCAAAGTAGGCTATGTTTTAAAATTTAACCTAAGTCAATAGTTCAATGCCTTAAAACATGTTTTCCCAAAGAAATAATGCTCCCACCAAGACTTTAATTTTCTCAGAAGTTCATAATTTACCTGAGAGGCATAGTGGGTGGGCCCACATTGTGAGTGGGCCCAATTATCACACCATTAGGACAGGATTCAACTAATACAGCATCAAGTTTTTAATGCCACTCTAAGCGGCTCAGACTTCTTTATGTGGGTCAGTGGTTCCAAGACTTTTGTTTTAAGGACCAGAATTTATTTTTAAAGGATTGGGGGCCTAGCATTTAGTGACCAACTTTTTCTTTTGCCTAGTAAGGACTTGAACAACAAAAAAAACAGCAGTAGCAGAAACAACAAAAGAAGCTACTCTCATTATTTCATTAAAGGAAGGATGTTTTTAGCACCAAAAAGTAGGAAAGATATAAATTTTAGTAAAAAAAAAAAAAGGGGGGGTGGGAGGGAGGTACAGTTCTAACAATTTAGTAGATTTAGCTTTAAGAAAGCCTGACCACATAAACTCTACTTTTTCACTGTTTTTTGCTGTGAACCTGTGAAACCCCTTCACGGCCAAGCGTATTATTGCTCAGACATGGGTTTGAGAAACTGATGGCCTCAGGGAAGCCTAAGCAGTTCCATAAGTCTGGGTAGTGTTTTGCAGTAGGGGAGCAGGAAAAAAATCACTTATCTTGCTTACGGATTCTGTGAGTCAGGATTCGAACAGGGCCCTGCAGGGATGGCTTGGTTCTCCTCCGCAATCACGGGGGTCTCCGACACAAAGGCAGGGGCTGGAGCCATCTGAAGGCTCGCTTATTCACAGGTCTGGTGGTTGATGCTGGATGTCAGCTGGGAGACTGCAGCTCCTCTCCTTGGTCTGTCCACGTGGACTAGTTTAAGTTTCCTCACAGCACCAAGGCTGGGCTCCCAAGGGACAGAAGCTGTGTCCTTTTATGACCTAGCCTTGGAAGTCACGTGATATCATTTGGTAGAGTTGTCACAAACCTCTGCCCAGATTCAGGGGAAGAGGAAACACAGACCCTACCTCTCAGTGGAAGAATGTGTGTGTGTGTGTGTGTGCGTGCGTGTGTGTGAAGCCATCTTTGGAACATGGAATCTGCCAGAGTCCATCCTGAAAATCATTCCCTCACAATCTCGCTCTCTTTCTCTCTCTCTCTCTCTCCATATGTGTATACATATGTGTATATATATATATATATATATATATATATATATATATATGATGGGGAAAGAGAAATTTATTTTAAAAAATAAACATAAGGAGGGGCAGGCCCTGTGGCCTAGTGGTCAAGTTTGGCACATTCCACTTGGGTGGCCCGGGTTTGGTTCCCAGGCGCAGACCTACACCACTCATCGGTGGCCATGCTGTAGCAGCGACCCACATACAAAATGGAGGAAGATCAGCACAGACATTAGTTCAGGGCAAATCTTCCTCAAGCAAAAAGAGGAAGATTGGCAACAGATGTTCACTCAGGGTGAATATTCCTCAGCAAAAAAAATAAAGAAATAAAAACAAGGAAGACAAAAAAAAAAACCCTCTCTTTTTATATCTATGTATATATATTATATATATATATATATAACTTGGTTATGGTTAATTTTATGTGTCAACTTGATTGGGCCACCAAATGCCCAGATATTTGGTTAACCATTATTGCAGGTGTGTCTGTAAGTGTGTTTCTAGATGAGATTAACACCTGAATTGGTAGACTGAGTAAAGCAGGTAGCTCTCCCCCATGTGGGTGGACCTCAGCTAAACCATTGAAGCTCTAAACAGAACAAAAGGCAGGGTAAGAGAAAATTCACTCTCTGCCTGACTACCCTCCAGCTGGGACACTGGTCTTCTCCTGCACTCAGACTGGAACTTACACCATCCGTTCTCCTGGTTCTTGGGCCCTGGGACTCAGACTAGAACTACACCACCGGCTCTCCTGGGTCTCCAGCTTGCAGATGGCAGATCGTGGGACTTCTCAGCCTCTATAATCATGTGAGCCAATTTCTCATAATAAAGATGATAGATAGATAGATAGATAGATAGATAGATAGATAGATAGATAGACCAATGACAGATAGGTGATAGACAGATGACAGATAGATGATAGATAGAGATAGACATATCTCCTACTGCTTCTGTTTCTTTGGAGAACTCCGACTAATACAGATTTATGTATGTGTGTGTATATGTGTATATATATGTATATCTTGTAAACACACACACACCATAACCTTGCATTCAATTTCAGTGGGTCCGTCAATTCCCTGAACACCAGTATGAACCCCAAGACAGGAGCCTTGCCCATGGTGTTTCTTCGTAGCGTAATATTGTTGTTTTTCGTATACAGTTGCACCAATTGCACTCTAGTGGAATTGTACTTAGAGTCAAAGTCAAATCCCAGGACCTCTGTGGCCCAGTTAGTGGTACCACATGTGTCACATAACCTCCCTAGGTTTTTGTTGGCTCATCAGTAAAATCAGCATCATCATATTTGTTTCCTAGAATAGTGGTCCCTTCTTACTTATTTTCTCTTTTGGCCTTTCTTCTCCATCCCCCCTTTCCCTACTCAGCAAGTATTTTGCAGCTGGTCCCAACCTTGTCCTCCTCTACCCACTCCTTTTCTCTCCACCACAAACCTCACTGGCCACAGACCCTGCCCAGGAAATCATCCCTGGCCTTACTTCAAGGGAAGATGAGGCAGGATATGAAGTCATGCCACCACTTCAAGCCCCACATGCTAGTTATGGACTAAGGGAGATGGAGCTGAGTAAAAATAAGTTGCAATTCCATGACACAGGTGGAGGGTGGTTGTTAAAGGATTTACTACACCTTCCTTTTGTAGTTTAGAGAATTTATTAGGATAAGCAGGAACCCAGATATTGACTTCATTGAAAATGTGATATGGTGCAACCAAATAAATGTATATCAGGGTCTAACTACACACCTTACAAGCTGTGCGATCTTGGGCAAGTTACTTAACCTCACTATGTCTTAGTTTTCTCAAAGTGAAGATAATAATTGTACTTATCACAGAAGATTATTATGAAGAATAAATGAGATAATACATTAAGAGCCCTTGGCACAGCCTAGCAGAATGGTTCTCAAACTTTAGCATACATCAGAATCACCTGTAGGGCTTGGTAAAACAGATACCTGGGTCTGACTCTCAGGGATGCTGATTTATTAGGTTTCGGATGGACTCAGAGATTTTGCATTTCTAACAAGTTCCAAGGTGATGCTGATGTTGTTGATCTGACACCACATTCTGAGAAGCACTGGTCTAGTGCAGTGTTATCCATTGTGATGATGATGATGATGATGATGATGATGGCTATAAGAGATTCCAACTTTATATGAATAACAAAGTAAAATATAAATTTGTTTTACATGACTTGTAAATGGCATTTTAGTATGCCACATGTTATAGTCTGGCAACTATTGATGAATCTTCTATCGTATTTCAAATATGTTAGACTTTACATTTGGCACAAAGTTCTTAGGGTATGAATCATATGTAAATGAGTCAGGTAGAATCCCTATGGACTATTAGTGGAGAAAAACCTATGGCCTATTAACGGAGAGACGAGATTTTTGCTGAGAGAGGAACAGAACCGGGCAGAGAGTAAGGAGAATTTGGGCCTCTTTGGTTTTAAGGGATTTCCTTTGCAAAATGATAGGATTGAATTAAATTATCTCTAAGATCCAGCCCAGTTCTGCCAAGCAGAGATTCTATAATTAATTACAATCTAAAGAAGACTGAGCACACAACAGTCCTGTCCCCAGAAGCTACTTGCTGTTCAGAGCCCTTGGCTCAAGCCCCGGGGGGCCTTAGCAAAGAATGTTTCCTACCATCCTAGACCAGCATCACTTAACAGTAGAAGCTTCTATGGGGCCTGAAGTAGCTGGCTGCTTGTTGCATGAGGGATGGGCAATTTCCTGCCCCGGAAGTCTGTGAATGGAGGCAGCTGGCCCCTCTTTCTCCCTTTTCTGAGACCGAGATAGGAAACTTGAGTTGAATGGATTATTTTTAGGAAATGCCTTTATAAGCCTCCCATCCAAATTGGAGAAAAGAGAAAGGCCTAGAGTCATGTTCTTCCATCCTCCCCATCCCACTCGGGAATGGGTAGGTGTGGTAAGACATTGCATCCTGGTGGTTGGGCTGTCACGACACCAGATCCCAGAGAAGTTCCTGCTCCCATGGCTTGATCCTTCCTGATATGAGAGGTCTCCATGTGTACTTGGGATGAAAAACAGTTCTGTTTTCTCTTTTTGATTGTCTATTCTTGGGACATAAACAACAGACCAGGCCTCCTAGTTCCTTGAAAGAGAGGCCATTTGTAATTCATTTGTGGGTACCTGGCATGAGAGCTGACACACAGCAATACTCAGCAAATGTTTGTTGAATGAATGAATGAATGAATGACCATCCATCTTAGGAAGACATAGGTGTTGAATTTCCCTACTAATCTCCTAAAAGCCTGTATATAACTTATATTGACAACTTACTACATGCCTGAAACTATTCTAAGCACTTTCAGTTCATTCTCAAAATAGCCCTATGAGGTTGAGAATTATTATTATCATCCCATTATACAGATGGGGAAACTGAGAGTCAAGATTACACAGTCAATAAGTGGCAGGACAGAGATTTGCACCCAGGCAGTCTGCTCCCTTGGAGAGCACTTTGGATGGCTCTCTGGCTTCCATCTAAATATACACAGGCCCTCAGGCCACTAGTAGACACCACTCTGGACACTCTCCGGTTCCAAGCTTCATGACTTGCATGCTCCATGGATCTGCCTTCTGTCACCTCATCTACCCACACAGAGAGACACAGCATGAAGGGAAGGGGCCAGCAGCATGGAGGACCTGGCTACAGAGCTGAGGTCTCAGGAACAATGGGAAGGAGAAGGGGTAGTAACAGCGCTTCAGTCTATCTCTCTTTTTCGTCCTGCAGAGAGCCATCACATGTCCTCATGGAGGTTCTCCTTAGCAGCAAGATTCTGCCTTCACTTGTCTTCTCTGCAAAGAAGCCTCCAGGGAAAAGGCATTTGTTCAATTTCCACATTATTTAATAGCTCTCTGGCAACTCCTACCAAGTCTCAGTAGACTCATTAGTCAAATGAGGAGAATGAACTAACCCATTTGGATAGGCCCAAAAAAGGCATAACCCCAGCCAGATACACAAGATCACAGATATACAGGCTCAAGTTTTTAACAGAAATACAATCTTTTCCTTTATTGAACAGCACTTACTTGGCAATATCTCTTTATTATAGGTCAACAGATTACTTAAAATAGTGAAACAAGTCCAATTCCCAGCATACCCATTAATAATAATATTAAGTCTGAAACCAGTAGCAAAAAATATATATATAAAATATATGTCTGAAACCAATATTTATACACACACACACACACACACACACAGTCATGCATTGCTTGACAATGGGGATACATTCTGAGAAATGCTTCCTTAGGCAATTTTGTTGCTGTGCAAAGAGAGTATTGACACAAACCTAGACGGTACAGCCTACTACACACCTAGGCTATATGGTATGAATCTTATGGGACCACCATCACACACACAATCTGTAGTTGACTGAAACACTGTTGTGCAGAGCATGACTGTATATATATTCTCAGATCCAGCAGGCATTTTTTTTTAGTTTGTGGTCTCTGAATGGCCAGGAAAATTTCAGTTCCCTCTTTAGCAAGTAAAGCCCCTCTTTGTGCTGCTTTGACCAGCTTTACGTATGCCCCCCGCTTTTGTATGCAGTTACAGGGCAGTGAGTCACCCTCATCCCACAGCAAAGCCCTGAGTTGCCACCTCCCTGATGGCTGTCCACAGCACCAAGTCCAAGTTACTGAAGTCCCAGGGTGGCTTTCATTGACAACGTCCATCTAAAGAGTTTAACCCCTAGGTCAGAATGCAACAAGATGTGCGTGCTGAGCAGCATAGGCCATTTCTTGGCATCTACCGTTTCTCCTTTTGATTCAGAAGAGGCGGGAGCTTTGGAGGCCACCCCTCTGGTTGCTTTCTGAAGCCTGAACCCCTAAATCCAACTTTTCCTCCTTATTTCCACACCCAAAGATGGCCTCCTCCTGTGTCTGCCTGGAGTGAAATTCCCTGAGGAATTGCATACTTTAGAGGGACTCAATTGTTATGTAGCCTTCCAGTTAATCACTGTACACTAATCTACCTTCCACAAAGCTTGGATATTCTAGGCAATGATTATAACCAGTGTCTAGACAGGGGATAAGAAAAGTTTTCATGTTTTTTCCCTTCCCAGGGTATAGACAAAAATGACATTAGTTATCCGAAAGTCAAGCTACCTGTTGTTTAGCTAACAATATCTAATTCCAAAGATACTCCAAATCCAGTTTAAAGAAATTCACTATCCAGTTAGCTGTCAAGTCAGACAGATTTTCTCCATAAAAGATGCATTTAACTATTTCTCTACTGAGCTAAATCAGTGGTTTTCAGCCCTGGCTGTGTATTGCAATTACCTGAGAAGCTTTAAAACAAGTCATGATTCCCAGCCCTATCCACCAAGACCTTGTTCTAGGATGGAGCTCCCACACTGGTATTTGTCAAGATTTCCAACTGGTTCTAATGTGCAGCTTGGACTGAGAACCACTCTCGAACTAACCTAACTTTGCTGTATGGTAATCTACCACAATTACCACATCTGCAAAGATCGTGTCTCTCTTGTATCTATAGATGGACTGTTATTTACTTGCCTCCCATGAGCATTACAAACTGGATATCCAAACCCTAGTGCCTTCAGAAATCTTAGAGACACTAATGAATTAGCCAATTTGTGCATCAGATGATGATGAGCGTCCCCCTGGATTAGGGCAGCTCTTCACATCCTTCATCCATCATATAACAGCATCCTCATATAGGTCTTCAATTCTGACTCTCCCAGGGTCAGACCTAGGCCAGAAAGTACTGAGCATTTGTGTAATGAATAGAAAAAAAAAAATGCTGTCTTCGTCATTCAGTAAATCGAAAATGCCTTTTCCACCTATTTTCCTCCTGGGCAGGAAAAGGACATGAAGATAAATAAGACACGTGGGTGGGGACCAGATGAAAAAGGCCTTGTTATGGATGTTCAGTTTCATTCTGAGGGCAAGGAGATGACATTGACGAGTTTTAATTGGAGCAGGGCGTGATACGATCAAAATTTTTTGTTTTACAAAGATCACCTGCTGTATGTGGAGACTGGAGAAGATGAGGGGAGATAGTTGGGGTTGGGGGGCAGATAGATGGTTATTGAAGCCACTCTAGCAAGAGATTCAAGTGTCTTGAACTAAAGAAGTTGTTGCCCAGAAAAAGTTATTGGGGGAATATATTTAAGAAGTGAAAGTGACAGGATCTGGTGATGAATGTGTGTTTGTGGCTGAGGAAGAGGAAAGAGAAGTCTCCAGCTTTCTGGCTGGAGTAACTACATGAACGGTGATGAGGTCCATCAGTTTGGAGGATACGGGGGGATAGGAACAGGTTTCTGAATGAAACACTGAGTTCTATTTTGGATTTACTGAGAGTGAGGAGCTGGGGGACATTCATAATAGGATATTGAGCCTATTTCAAATTCCCATCACACAATCCCCTCACTCCCTCAAAACTTTGGCTTCTTCTGGGATGACGCATCCACTGTCTTTGTAACAAAGGGAATAGAACTGGTTCTAAGACTAAAGAAATATTAGAAAATGTTTCAGAAAGAAAAAAAATAGCAAATGTTGGGAAGGATGTGGAGATTCGAACCCTTGTGCACTGTTTGTGGAAATACAAAGTGGTGCAGCTGCTGTGGGAAACAGTGTGGCAGTTCCTCAAAAAATTGAGCATGCAATTACTGTATGATCCAGTAATCCCTCTTCTAGGTGTATACCCAAAAGAATTGAAATCAGAAACTCAAAGAGATATTTGTACATCCCTGTTCACAGCAGCATTATTCACAATAGCCAAGAAGTGGAAGCAACCCTGCTGTCCATCGACAGATGAATGGGTAAACAAAATGTGGTATATACACACAGTGGATTATTATTATGCCTTAAAAAGGAAGAAAATTCTGACACATGCTGCAACATGCTTGAACTTTGAGGACATTACGCTAAGTGAAATAAGCCAGTCGCAAAAAGACAAATGCTGTATGATTCCACTTTATGAAGTACCTAGAGGAGTCAAATTTATAGAGACAGCAAGTAGAATAGGGGTTCCCAGGGGCTGGAAAGAGAGGGGAACGGGGAGTTAGTGTTTAATGGATACAGAGTGTCAGGTTTTCAAGACGAAAAGAGTTCTGTGGATGGACGGTGGTGATGGCTGCACAATATAAATGTACTTAAAGCCACTGAACTTACACTTAAAAAATGGTTAAGATGGTAAATTTTATGTTATGTGTATTTTACCACCATATTTTTTTAAAATAAAAAGGTGTAGAAATTGATTATTTCCATTAAGCCCCTATTCTGTGCCATTCTGAACTCCCCGCCAACCAGGCCTAGTTATACCGATCATTGTTTTACTGACAGCAGCTGTTCCCAAACTTGCCCTGATAATGGAAGCCCAGCCAACGGCTGACTTCTCTACCCACTTCTAACATGTTAGAAACTGAAGGAATAATTATTTCACACGTTCAGACCGAGCAATGACTTACTACGGGCTCAAGGCCAGGTTGAGTGGCAGCCTTCTATTTCTGAAGAAATGATAGAACTCATCCCTCAGTGAAAAAGTGGAACTTTCCAGGTTTGAAGATCATAGATCCAAGAGTCACCTCTCCATCAGAGCCTGAACATCTGAGATCCCAGCCTGGTCCACACTGCAGAAATGGGGGGAAGGACAACTTACAATGAGGCAGTCACAGCAAGAAGAAGCGGTGCTAGATAAGACCGTGACAGTCCACCAAGAGGAGTCTCGTCTCAAGATGGGAACCTCTTAGCTGATGTGGATGCTAGTTCAACCACAACAGGTGTTCTCTCATTTAAGTGATGGGTAATTGCGATTATTACCTTCGCTCTGGAAAATATTAAAGAGGAAATGTCAGCCCATGTAGTCGGGGGAGAAAAATATAAGCCAAGTAAGGTCAGAACTCCACTGAACTGAACTTTCAAGAAAAGGAAGCTCAAGTTTAGGGTCCACAAATATGTGTTTGTATATGTGTGTCTGTGTCTGTGTGTGTATACACACACATATCTGAAGCACAAGAAAAAGATTTGGGATAAAGGCAGAGACTTGGGAGCCAGAAGGAGAAATGGCATAGGGAGGGTGATCATTTGGGGAGGGTGTGTTGAGCAAGACGAAGATCTAGAACAGAGCTCCAAGGAATCCTAACACATAAGGAAGACAGTGGAACAAGCATCTACAAAAGAATCCGAGAAGGAGCAGGCAGAGGAGGGGGAGGAAAACAAGGGCCTGTGGTGTTGTATCAGTTTTCCAGGGCTGCCGTAATCAAGTCCACAGCCTGGGGACTTAAACACAGACAGATATTATCTCACAGTTCCTGAAACTAGAAGTCGGAAATCAAGGTGTTGGCAGGTTCCCTCTGAAGGCTGTGAGGGTAGGATCTGTTTCATGACTTCCCCAGCATCTGGTGGTTTGCTGGCGATCTTTGGCATCCCTTGACTTATAAACACATCACCCTGATCTCTGCCTTTATCTTCACACGGTGTTCTCCCTGTGTGTGTCTGTCTCCAAATTTCCCCTTTTTATAAGGACACAAGTCATAGGGGCCACGTCATTTTACATCTTATATCTGACATCCTTATGTCTACAATAACTCCATACCCCAATAACATTCTTAGGTGCTGGAGCTTAGGACATCAATATATAAATTTGGTGGGGACATACTTCAGTCCATAACAGGGGCTATGGAGATCCTCAGGGGTGAGCTTTTCCACAAGGACAGAGTGTTTGACTCTTTCAGTGCCGCTGAGAAGTCATCTAAGATAAAGATGATAAGGTCTTGTCGATCACAGCTCCCTCTTGACCTGCTCTGCCTCCTCATTTAGCTCATCTGATCTCAAATCTTAAAATGTAACAAAATACCAGGTGGAGAAATTTTTCCAAAAAACTAATGTGATTCCTGCGCTCCTGTCCTCACCAATATGCTCCCCTCAAACCAGTTCTTCTGATACGATCATCACAGTCACACGTTGGTTGAGCCTTAACTATGTGGCATGTTCTATTGGAAGGATTCAAGCATAGTCTGCCCTATTTTCAAGAGCTTTCCTCTGTTTACCCAAAAACCACAGGCCAATGTACCCATAATACTTCATGCTGCCCTCCTTTTATCAATATATTATATCTGGCACAGAGGCCTTCAGGAATGGCTGTTCCACTATTGATCATTGTTACAGTCTGTCATCTTACAGAGAAATCCATCAGGAATAATGGAAAACCGTTTGCAGCTTTTATTGACCATTCATTGGCCTTTGACTATGAACAGGAACCAGCTATGGGTTAAGCCTCATAAACTCCATGTAGACTTTCAGTAATTGAAGCTCATGCAAAACTTGCATTTTAATACCACAGCAAGATTGACAGGTCTCTGGTAGACCAGAAAGGAGTTCCGAGCTGTGTAAAAAAGGTTTGCCTCCTGCTCCCCATCACAAATGGCTGGAAGTTGCTTTGGGATAACATGGTCCCTTGCCATAATGAATAGAAATGTAGGGTCATCCTATATACTCACTAAATGGTTTGTCGTCATCAACGGATATGTGTTGCCAATCCATGCATGCACTAGGTGTTTATTGCAGACCTACTATGTGCTAGCACTGTGCTAGTTTCTAGGGATGCAATAATTAAGAAGATAGGCACAATGCCTCCCTTAATGTACATCCTGGGTTAGGAGGATGACAGACAAATAACCAGCCAATGAAAATAGAGTGTGAGAAGTAGTTTTGGTAGAGTCCACACAGGTGCTCCAGAAGAGCATCTTGGTGAATGCCACGATCACCCAGCCAGTTGTTCCAGCCACAAATCTGGGAGGTTGCTTGCCCTCTTTCTCCCAACATCCTATCCACCACCAATCCTGTCAATTCCGGCTCCTAAATATCTCTCAAAAACTAAACGTGTGTTTTCTAGATGCTACTGCTTCAGTTCAAACAATATTCCATAAATATCAATTTTTTCAGTTTTGACTTCTGATATGAGCTGGAGAGTTTGTACATTAATTTGCTAATATTAATTCCCTCATTCAAAACATTATTGAGCACTTACTATATATTAGGTACAGGAGATGCAATAGCGAAGAAGGCATCCACGGTCCCATATATGACCATACAGAATCCCCAATGGAGGATTATGGCACCAAATCAATCAATTCATGATTTAATCAGAAAGCTAATTTAAGTGAATTTGCTTCATGTGCTGCTCTGAATATACAACCCTGGGCCTCCTGGCCTATGCTGCACACTCCTTAAATTTTTCAGAATGGCTTTAGTTGTTCTCTCCTCTGTTCTTTGTGTTCCTGCCCCACATGGATTTATACTCTTTAACACCATTTATTCTGCTAACTGACTTCAGCCTTTGAGGATCCAAAGAATTAATGTCAAAATCTGAAGGGCAAAACTCTGGTTGGCCTGGTTCATGAGGTGGCCACTGTGGCTTTCCTGGTGACAAATGTGACATGTGGTGATAGAAATGGGGTGCTGCCTAAATCCAGAACTCTCACCAATCACTGAGAAGAAATAAGATATGTCACTAGATGAAGGATGGCAAACACCTGGCTTGTTTACAGCCACTCCTGTCCCCATGTCAGACATAACTAATTGATCACAGATCTCTTTTCCTGCTGACCCCAGAGATGACCTTAGGTTTTTTAATGCTGCACTCCAGCAGCCACTACCAATCAGTCAGGCTTGGGATCTGATATAAAATTTGTCATCTCTACTTTAGAACCAGTGATCAGAGAATAAGAAACTTCATGAAACAGAAGCAAAGGACTAAGGCAGAGCCAAACAAAAAAAGAGGGATTCCAGGATGGAAACTACAGCTTCATGGTCTTTACCATTTGCAATCTCAGGAGTGTCTCCCCCCATAAAAGTTACACAATCACCAAAGGATGATTCTTCTTACCTTGCTTGAGAAACAGGCTCATCCTGGACCAATCTCTGTGTCTAGAGGGGTGGGGTCCTCTATTGGCCAACTTGGGGCAAATGAGTATGGTCCTTGATTAAAAACCTCACCAGAATCCCCACACAATAGCAGAGGGGCATTGCTCAATAGAAAGAGACTTGGGGTAGACCAGATAATTAGCGCCCACTCCAGAGGAACAAAGAGTGTGAAGAAATTGAGAGAAGGAAGAGCTCTCATCTGATTGGGGGTCTTAGAAAAGGCTTCATGGAGGCTGGGACATTTGAGAACAGGGTCGATAGATAGGTGCTGCTCTCCAGCTCAGAGATGGGAAGGAGTGTGAGAGGTTGGCACAGACTAAACGATGTACATGGAGAGACTGAACTGTCATCACGACTCTGTCCTGCCCATCTATAATCTAATGATTTGCCCAGGACTGAGCCAGCTGGGTTGGCTGCAGTAATCATATGTGAACAATTTTACTAAAGATCACACTCAGTTAATTTGTATGATTAGGGAATTAGCAATTGCCTTCTCTGATCTCAAAGATTATTCAAAACACAAAATAGTCTAAGAATGAAATTGGAATAAAAGTGGCATGCTTTTAGGTATAAATTAAAGTTCAGCTGAATATTGCCTATAATAATGCAGTGTAGAGATTTATAGTAATAGAGCATTCCCTCTAGGGTTTCACTACCTTCTTTGCTTAAGGTACCTGCTCTCTCTCTCTCACGCACACACACATGCACACACACACATACATTCTCTTTGCCCTTTGAACTGGAACAGTGATTCGTTCCCAGTGATTAAATTAGTGTAAGTAATAAGATATCATAGATCTGATTGATTTCTCTGGCAATGGTTATTAACCAGCCCAATTCAGAGCCAAGCAGGACCATTATTCTAAACATTGATTTCTGAACAGGCATGCAGGGGAAGGAAATTCTCAGCTACAGAGATATTCCATAAGGAATTATCAGATAGGATGATATATAGTGAGGATTCTCAGACATGGCAATGAACCTCCTGGAATCCTCAAATACCATGATATACAGATGTCAGAGCCCCCAGGGAGACTGAGCGATGCTGTGAATACACTTTAGCAATGTTCTCAGGGAATACTTCTCAGATGCACCATAAAATGTAAGAAATGAGAACTGTATTGTATGCTAATCTTTGTATTTAATCCAACAAATATATACTTAGTCATTTCTCTGAACTATATTTGCTGGAGGTTCAGGAGACAAGAAGGAAACATGGCCTCTACCTTCAAGGAGCTCACAGTCAATATGTTATGTTTCTTGCAGAAGCTTTGAAATGCCCTCCACTCAGAAAGGACAGATACTTGGGATGTGGCTACTTGATCAGAGGGTCCCCCTTTGCATATAGGCTTCCCTCTTTCAACAAAGAGTCAGAGATGACCTGTATATCAAATAGAAGATTTTCACAGAAAGGTGGGGGCATCTCTTTGACCACATACAAGGTGCACAGAGCTGTAATTCATGGCATGAATCTCTCTGAGCTCTAGAGAAAAATAAATCTGTTGAATAAATGGAAATTCTTCTTCCCATTCTCCAAACTCCTATGGCTTCTTCTGTCCACTGAGCAGAAGGGAAAGGAATTGGGGAATGCTTTAGTGTGGCTCCCTTCAAGGGTATCTACACTATATCCAACAGCCAGAAAAAAAACCAGATACTTCAATCCAAATCCAGATATTGAAAAGTATTTGAGTTTTATATGTATTCTTACCTCCTGTGCTAAGGATAACAAGCTGGCAGAGAGTAGAATTTGTAAGAACAGGCTCTGGAAGCAGACTTTCTTGGTTTGAATCTTGGCTCTAACACTTTCTAGGATATATTAATTAAACTCATCAGTTCTCAGTTTCCCCATTAACCCTCAACGGGGTTAATGATAGCAATTACCTCACAGGTTTGTTGTAAGAGTGGGGGAGGTAATATATGCATGTAAAGTGCTTACCAAGTGCCTGGCACACAATGATGCTCAAAAATTGATACACTAATTGGTCCTGACCATTTGTCCTCAAGAAGAAAAGATATGGAATGGCCTATAACATTACAAGGTAATAAATGAATCACAGCTTCCTTTCTCGTTCTTTCTGACTCCAGAGCCACAACCAGCACCAGTGAGAGAAGGTGCAGGGAAACAGTCTTCATCTGAGTGTTAGGAAGCACATTAGAACATCAGAGTTGTGCCACATTACAATGGGCTGCTGTGGTAGGTAATGAGTTCCCTGTCCCTAGAAGTATTCGAGCAAAGGCTTGAGGACCAACTGTAGTTTCAAGGATTTCTGTCCTGTATTTAGGAGTGAATTGGGTCATATGACCGCTGGAGTCTCTCCTAACTTATTTGACTGTGATTCAATGACATAGTATGCAAATACTTCACTCTGGCCACCCATAGAATATTGCTGAAGGAAGAAAGAAATAGAAGTGAGACTATGGGAGGACTAGGGTTCTATTAGCTTCAGCTCTTAGCCTCAGCACCCAGCAGAGGGCTGGTGAAGAGGAACATTCAGTGACTCTTAATTAAGCCAAAAATAGAGAGACTGCAAACAGAATTAGTGGATATGGATGTCTCAGGTTTTTCAGAATGCAAAGCTCTTGAGTTTCCTGAAAACAAAATCCACAGACAGCTTCTTGGACCTCTTCCTTTTCTGTTCGTAGGAGCCACACACACCCTCTACCCCACCTCGTGCTTTAGAATTGTAAATGAGATGCATTACAGTTTTAAAAGTGTGTGTGTGTGTGTGCTCGCGTGCGTGTGTGTGTGCGTGTGAAGGTTGGTGTGCCTATGGGACTTTTCCAAGTCCCGAATTTGTCTGAATGCCATTGATTTTTTTGCCTAATTGTTATTCACTATGCTAATTTTCCCCACAAATCTCACATTCTATTGATCAAAAAGTAATAAACTCTCCAACAAACAAAACAAGCATTATTGCAATGTTGGGAAAACATCAGTTAATATCAATACCATATTTACAATTATCTTTAACCCAAATTTTACCCATGATACAGTGCATGAGCAGCTTCAGAGACCTACAGGATAAACGAGCATGTGAAAAATCCTATTTGTTTTTTCCTGACAGAGCAAAGGGAGGTAAGTGTCACCAAGAAACTCTTGAAGATGTCCAGTGAGGAGTTGGTGGCCAGAATAAATGTCATTATCCCAATGGAGATATTATCCTTTGCTTTGTTTTTCCTCTTCCTGTTTCTCCTTTCAGTTTAAGGCACTGTGTTAGTCATTGTGGAAAGTACGAAGGTGAGCAAAGTCATCTTTTTCTGTGTTCAAAAATTAATGTTTCAGGGCCGGCCCGATGGCGCAGTGGTTAAGTGCGTGCGCTCCACTGCAGTGCCACATGGTTCGCGGGTTCAGATCCAGGGCGTGCACCAATGCACCGCTTGTCAAGCCATGCTGTGGCGGCATCCCATATAAAGTAGAGAAGGATGGGCATGGATGTTAGCCCAGGGCCAATCTTCCTCAGCAAAAAGAGGAGGATTGGCGTCGAATGTTAGCTCAGGGCTAAACTTCCTCACAGAAAAAAAAAAAAATATTGTTTCCTTGAAACAAAATGTAATTATTTAGTAGGAGCTTATAGTATTGTTGATTTGGCTTACCCATTGCAAGTCATTGGGCCACCATTGTGAGTGTCATTGTTTTGTCTGCTCAACATTTCTTCCTCTGGGATGCCAACAACATCCTCCTTCTTTTGGAGAACTTCTACTCCCCACATTCCAACCACTGATTGCAGGAGAGCTGCCAATCGGAGTACTCCACCTTCGTGGCCATATTTCATTTGTCCAAGAGTGGGCACCTAACCCAAACCTACGCAATCAGCACCATCCTTGAGATTTTTCAAACTGAAACTGGGAATAGTGAAGGTATAAGTTGGGAGGCATGAGAAGTACCAACAACTGTGATTCCAGCCAAATAGAGGAAGCTGACCTGAAAGGATAAAGCTGACAGGCTGAAAGAAGCATAGAAAAGAGATGAAAAAGTGGAGTCCTGGTGACATCAAGACACTCATTCCAACTGGCCCTCGACCTAGTTGAAGACTCAGTTACATGAGCTGATAAATCCTACAATAGTTTAAGCTGGGTTTCTGTCACTTACCACCAAAAGAGTCCTGTCTAATACAAGTCTAATACAAGCCTAACACAAGATGAAGGAACTCAAGGCAGATGACCCAGGAGAACTCAGAAAGAGGGCCCAGTACAGAACGCTATTTCTAAGACATGGGCATAGAAGTTAGGAAGAAGGGACAACAAATAAGATTTGGTGATGGGCCCCTCCACACACATGTCCCTTTCTTCTATATAAATTGCCACTTCTTTTTTTCAGATGAGGATTGGTCCTGAAAAAGGAGATCAGAAGCTTGGGAGCTGGACTGAACCTGACTCCCATATAAATTTTTCCATATCATCAACCAGTCTCTGGGGCAATTGAAGAAAAAGCCATCAATACCACATTTAAAGTTCAGGACACATGATATAGTGAAAGGGGATGTTCCTTTATTGTTCTGTTTTGCTTTGAATGAAACAATCATGGAGACTTTTCCCAAGGTGCTCTCGTGTCTCATAAGGAGCATTTATGAGGGTCTCTGGGTTCAATTTTGGTTATATAGTGGCCAAACCAAGTTCCCCAGACCTGAGTCAATGTGTCTTGCAGGAAACTACATTGGCCCCATGGGCTACAGCAAGAATGGGCTTTGGATACCTGAGATTTGGGTTTAAATTGCAGTTCTCAAACATTCTGAATGTGCAACCCTGGCAAGTTATGAAACATTTCTAATCCTCAATTTCATGGGGAAGATAGTACCATGCCTGTGGATCAGACATTCCCTAACATCCGGGATAATCGTGCTGGTCAAAGCTCTGTGGGCAAGAAAAGCCAATTCATACCTGGAATAAGTATTCCTGTGAGGATGAACCCTTGTCCCTTCTAGAATGGAAGAGGATCAATATAGTTACTGATGCTGGATGTATGGTATGTGATATGACCAGTAGATCACGTGATCATGGAAACACTCTTGCACCAGGTGGTCTGTTGGAGTCCATGAAGGATAGTGCTGTAACAAGGGCTCAGAGTTCATCTCTGTTGCTGGTAGTTTGGGCATTCAGATGTGACAGAAGCCAGATAAGCCTTAGTTATTGGGACCCCATATTAAGCCCATTTGGAGCCTCCATCGCTCCCACTATGATTCCTCATTCACCTGTGTGCCAGTTCTGGGATGGTCAATGATGAAGCCTGGCTAATATCAACTGGCCAAGTCATTTTGTCTTGGCTTTTCAAAGTTTATTCCATGGTGAAGGTTTTGACAAATGTGAACATTGACATGGGATACAAAAAAATCTTCAACTTTGTGCCCATTGCCTTATATTCATCCATATGCCTCTATCCCGTACATCCTAATCTTTGATTTTTCCAGTGAGCTTTATATTTGCCCCAAATGTGAAATATTAGATTTATATACATTTAATTTTATCATCATGGGGTGGAGATGGCTATTATTAGCTTGGCATCAAAACCAAAAATCTTAAAGGAAAGATTAACAAATTTGTTCATGAAAAATGAAAAATTTTCATGAACAAAAGTCTTAAAGGAAAGATTAACAAATTTGTTCATGAAAAACTTCATATGGACAAAGGCACAGTCAAAAATGAAATATTAAATAAAACTTAGGGAAATATTTACAAGATATATGACAGAAAATGACTAATATTTTTAATCAATAAAGAGATCATATAAATCAATTTTAAAACAAACATTCAAATAGAAATCACGAGAAAGAGCATGAACAGGCAATTCACAAAAGACATATTCAAAGGCAATACATGGAGGAAATGGATACTCCATCTCAGCAATAGTCAAAGAAATGTAAATTTATACATCAACCTACCTTTTTGTGCCCATCAGACTGTCAAATCTTTGACATTTGAGTATAAAAATACTCAAACTTGTATTGAGTAAAAAGATCAGTATTATCTACTGTTGTTCAGGATGTAGGGAAATTTGCACTCTTAAACTATTGTGGAAATATGACCTCAAACAATCTCTCTGAAGGACAGTTTACCAATATGAATCAAAACTAAATGTTCACACACCTAACTCCAGCTAACCTGCTAGAACCTCATTCTAAGGAAATGATCAGACAATTGTGTAAAGATGTACACACATGGATGTTCATATGAGGGTTGTTTGTAACAGCAAAATTGGAAAAAAACCTAGAGGTTTACCTATAAGACTGGTAAATAAATTATTGCTTTCAAAAAATATGCAGCTTTTAAAACAAATGCAATAGAGCTATATATGTTGACACAGATATGTAATAATACTATACCACGAGGTAAAAGAGACAGGTTACAAAACTCTGTGTGAGTGTATCTGAGCACACATGCACAGGAAAATCTAGAAGGCTATATCCCAAAATATTGGTAGTCCTTATTGCTGTTAGATGTGATTATTTTTTACATATCTATATTATTTAAATTTTTACATTTATGCTTTATTTTTTAAGTTTTTTTAAAAATTTTATTATGGTAAGAATACTTAACATGAAATCTACCCTCAACAAAATTTTAGGTGTACATTATTATTGACTATACGTACAATGTTGCACAGTAGATCTCAGGAGCTTATTCATATCATGTAACTGAAATTTTGTGTCCGTTGATTAGTGTAACTCCCCATTTCCCCCCACCACTAATCCCTAGCAGCCAATCCACTCTTTGATTTTACGAATTTGACTATTTTAGATGCCTCATGTAACTGAAATCATGCAGTGTTTGTCCTTCTGTGACTGGCTTATTTCACTTAGCATAATATTCTTAAAGTTTATCCATGTTGCCACATATTGCAGAATTTTCTTCTTTTTTAAGACTGAATAGTATTCCATTATATGTGTATACCACATTTTCTTTAACCACTCATCTGTCGATGGATATTAAGTTGTTTCCACATCTTGGCCAGAGTGAATAGTGCTGTAATGAACATAAGAGTGCTAACATCTCTTCAAGATCCTGATTTCAATTCTTTTGGATAAATACCTGGAGGTGGGATTACTGGATCATATGGCAGCTCTATTTTTAATTTTTGAGGAACATCCATAGTGTTTTCTCAGCAGCTGCACCATTTTGCATTCCCACCAACAGTGTGTAAAGGTTCCAATTTCTCCACACCCTCACCAAAATTTGTTGTCATTTGTTTTTTTTTAATAATAGCCAAACTGACAGGTGTGAGGTGATATCTCATTGTGGCTTTGATTTGCATTTGCCTGATGATTAGTGGCATTGAGCATTTTTTCGTATACCTGTTGGCCATTTGTATGTCTTCTTTGGAGAAACGTCTAACTCAAATCTTTAGCACAGCATAGGCAACAAAAACAAACAAGTGAGACTACATCAAACTAAAAAGCTTCTGCACAGCAAAGGAAACAATCAGCAGAGTGAAAAGGCAGCCTATATGATGGGAGAAAAATATGTGCAAACCATATATCTGATAAGGGGTTTATCTCCAAAATATATAAGAAAATCCTATAATTATGCCTTATTTTTATAATGAAAAAAATCGGTAAAGATATTTTCATCTGGAATAGAGGATAAAATTAAGAAGGATAATGTTTGAGGGTAATCAAGCCACAGATAAAGAAAACTCGAGAACGCAATGACAAAGAAGAGGTCACTGCTGTGGAGAAGGTAAAGAAAGGAGTCTGGGGAGAGGCTGAAGATGATTATTCAAACTTAAACACTCTTGCAAGAGAAATTTCACCTACTAAAGGACAGACCTCTAAATCCTTGTCTTTTTCAAGCTCCCCAAAGAAATCCTGTGTGAAAAAAACATCCATTGGTCGGTCACACATCTTTAAAGAAACACATCTAGAACTGGCACATACATATCACACGCACGATGTGTGTGGGTCCTCCATCCTTTTCTCCCTAGATACAAGAGCTGGTCCCTTCTTGACACGGCGATTTCACACGCAGAAATCGTTTCCTTTGCAGAAAATTTCCCAGAGTAGTCCAAACTCAAAACAGAAATCTGTGAAAACTTCCCAAGCATTAAATACAGAGAAAAAAAAATCTGTTTAATGCATAATCATTTGAATGTATATAGATAGAGATATACTCTTTAATCACGTCTATTCTTTATGCCTCTTCATGCAAAATTCTTTTGTGGCAGAGGCATTTTTCAAAAATACAGATCCTCTTTTGTTTAATTAATAATCCCCCCAGACATAAATCACCCCAGCAGCACCCTCTCGAAGCAGCCCTGTGGCAATGACCTACTTTAAGAGTCTTTCTTGTATAGCTTGGGTTTACTACGTATTTTGAAAATTACTGCTCAACAGCCATTTCGGGACATCAGCATTTTCCTTAGTAAGTTTACCAATGAGGACCCATTTTCCCACCTGGGAAGGAAGAATCATAGAATAATAGAACTAAAGTAAGAGATAATGAAGAGGGACTATTTATTTCCCTAGGAAACTAATGATAAGGATAATAATAATAATAAGGCTAACATCTACTGAGCACTGTACATGCACTCCCTCATTTAATTCTCGTAACAACCCTATATATTAGAGACACTATTATTGCCCCTACTTAACTGATGGGGAAACCGAGGCACAGAGAGATTAAATAACTTCCCCCCAAATCACACAACCAGCAAGTGGCAAAGACAGAATTCAGACTTAGGCAGTGGCCTGTCTTCAGAGTCCGTGCTCACTGTGATGCCGTGCACACCCCTTTGATGGGCAAAAAACTGATATTCATTTAGTGCCAGTGATGTGCCAGACATCTGATAAACATTATCACGTTTAGTTCTCACAACGACACTACGTTGGCATAATCCCTTTTTCCAGAGAAGTAAATTGAAGCTCAGAGAACAACTTGGTGAGATTTGTCTGGTTTTTTTTTAGTTATTGTGATAAGAACACTTAACATCAGTTCTACCCTCTTAACAAGTTTTTCAGTGTGCAATACAGTATTGTTAACTACAGCACAGTATTGTACCTCGGATCTCTAGAACTCGTTCGTTTTGCATAACTGAAACTTCGTACCTGATGAATAGCAACTCCCCATTTTCCCTTCCCCTCGGCCCTGAGCAACCACCATTCTGCTTTCTGTTCCTGTGTGTTTGACTACTTTAGATACCTCATATAAATGGAATTATACAGTATCTGTCCCTCTGCGACTGGCTTATTTCATTTAGCATGATGTCCTCCAGGGCCACCCATGTTGCCGCATATAGCAGGATTTCCTTCTTTTTACGGCTGAATTATATTCCATTGTATGTATAGATCACATTTTCTCAAAGCACGGTGGCTGAAAGATGGAGCAGGTCCAGAAGCAGAAAAAAAGGCTGGGAGGGAGAGCTGGTGCAGGGCATGCAATGACCAGGTCTAAATGGTCTCTATGGCAGGATGGGAATCAGTGAGGAATGAAAAGGAGTTACTGAGGGGAAGAGGCTGTGGACATGACATTTGCCTTTTCCTTATTGACCCTGGTCTTGGCCCCAATCCAGGTTATAAACTAGGGAGTTTGTGGCTTCATCCATCCTATTAATTAAATAAAACCTTTGTCTTACCTTGGAATGACACAATTTCCTGCATGGTGCACTAAATCCTGTGAGTATCATCTCTGGGGGAGAAAGGACCCCATGCTTCTAGAGCCACCTCTCACCACATCCTCTACGACCCCATTGCACATAGCTAACTCCACTTCAGCCCAGGAACTACAAGGATCTACAGAATGGAACATTCTAGAAGAAAATAGACCCAAACCTAAACTCCTCTTTTCTACAAAACTGCCTTGAAATATTGGCTTGAATTTGAGAAGACTAAAATAAATGCGATGAATGTTATTTGAAAAATCTAGGCTGTCGTTATGCCTTGCATTTGTTTGCCCCAAATCCATTTTCTATTAGATTATTATTAATTAGCATTTGTTTAGCATCAACTATATGCTCAAAGCCAGACTAATATATAAGGGAAGGATGGGCCACAAGCAGGATTTCTCTCAACAATGCACCACCCACATTTAACCCCTCAGAGGAATTACACATACTCCAAAACAATGTTCTGACAATACATTTTCAAGAAAATAACTCAAATAAAAAGAATCACTTTCCACCAGTGGGACTTTGCTTGCATTCGACCAGATGGGACAGGCAGTCTTGAGCCAAATAAAAATTTTAAAGGAAAAAAAGTGAGATTTCACACAAAGTGACTAAAAATGTATTGGACTCAGTCTCCTGAAAGTTGTAAATAACTGAAAATAAAAGTGAGCATAGAAATTATTTTTCAATGATTTTATTGCAAGAACACTTAATAGAGGTATAGATGAACCCAATAAAAAAAGTGCAAATATGAAGGATGTACCTAGATAGAGAGAGAAGCATCTCTCTGAACTGCATGATAAAAAATTTGAAAAAAGACCTGGATGGAGGCCGGCCTGGTGGTGCAAGCAGTTAAGTGCGTGTGCTCCGCTGCTGCGGCCCAGGGTTGGCCGGTTCGGATCCCAGGCACGCACCAACGCACCACTTGGCAAGCCATGCTATAGCGGTGTCCCATATAAAGTGGAGGAAGATGGGCATGGATGTTAGCTCAGGGCCAGTCTTCCTCAGCAAAAAGAGGAGGATTGGCAGATGTTAGCACTGGGCTGATCTTCCTCACACACACAACCAAAAAAAAAAAGACCTGGATGGATTTTTGCCAAATTTGGAGGATATGAGTGGGAATTGTCTGTGTTGTATTGTCTTAGTTTGAATTCCCCCAAAAGTAGCCCCTGAGGATGGGGTGGGAGTTCATTTTCTGGAATCCAGGCAGCACAGTGAAGGAGAGGGGCAGGGAGCAGGGCCAATAAAATGTGTATACTAAGCAGGTTACACTGTGGGCACCGGGGCTCAGTCCGTCTAGGGACCCACTGAAAACATGTGTTATCCCACTGAGGGGAGAAGCTGAGGTGTTTTTCTACCAACTCCTGTCCATCCTTGGTTACAGAGCTCCTGGAGGGGTTCCCAGGCGCCTCAGGCTGCCCCGTGTGTGGCCAGAGAAAATCCTTGGGCAGGGAGACACAGGGGCATAGGAAGCTGCATGTATCTCAGTCTGCTTTAGCATATATATATATATATACTAAATAGATAATATATATATTCAATATATAATACATATGCTAAATATATAATAGATATGCTAAATATATAATACATGTATACTAAATATACAATATATATGCTAAAATAGACTAGAACACAGCCTCCTATATGTACATGAATACATAGATGTATTCTAATGAATATGTGTACAGCATATATATATTACATAGAGAACACGTATATTCCATAGAATATAGGTCATTTAAGGAAGAGGCTGCTGGGGACAACAAGCTCATCCATGAGTAGGACCTGGCCTGGCTGCAGCAGACAGATGTGGTCACGGCAGAAATGAGCCAGCCATCCTCAGGTGTAGGCTATGAGCCTGGCCGGGTTGTGACTCTCAGTAAGTGAGTCCTATGCCTGTTTCGCCTGCAGTCTGGCTGAGTGCTCTCAGTCATTATCAGGGAGCAGCAGAAGGCTCACGGTTCTGGGTGTGGGACTACAAAGAGGGACAGATGGAGACCATGCTGGATTGATGCTTTGAGATTGATCCTCCTGCCAGGTGGCTGCTTCCCCTGACCCAAACCTTTGACTTAACCCCACTTTATTAAGTTCTTCTGACCCCGAACTATGCTCTAGTACCATTCCCACTTCTTAGCCCCAGGACCAAATTAAAAGGTATGTTTAAAATTCTAAAGTATGTATATTTATATATATATATACAAACACATATATAAAATATTATATTAATATACCACTTTCTGGTCAAGACCAAAAATAATCCTGGAGAAAGAGATTCAAATAATATAATCAACAAGTTTGTCTCAAGTGGACTTTTAGAAGTAACAACACTTCCGATTTCAGTGGCTGTAGGAAAAATTATAGGTTAATGGAGCAACTCAGGTCACGCTTGCCCTTGCTTTTCCACCATAAAAAGTTAAATTATTTAAAAAAGAAACGTTCTCTTGAGTGGTTGCAGGTCACCTTGGATCAGCGAAGTTTCCCTTTAGAGTCTAGATGTGAAATATTAATAAGTTCGCAAGAGACAGGATTTATCAACTCAAGAGTGTTGTCTGTCTTACCAGCTCCATCCTTCGCCTCTCCCTCTGGGAGAATTTTCTCTTTAACAGCCTAGCTACTAGGAGTTTGAGAATCAGAGTCAGAGGAAAAGGGGAGAGAGGGGAAGAGGCAGAAAAAAGAGGGCAGGCCCAAGCTCTATGAGAAGGATAGTAGGACTTGAAAGAAAAGCCCCAGCTCTGTTACTGGGGTTGAGAGAGTTGGGACGGTACAGAAAGGCTTTTGAGAACTGTTGCTCTGGGTTATGAATTCAATCTTCCTTATTGTTCCTTGAGAAACAGGAGTCCAAATGACAATTCCTATTACATATTTTGAACCGCCTTTCTTTGGACTATTGTTGATGGTGAGGCATGAAAAGGTTGGTCCACCTGGTTTTGTTCAGTCTACCTAAATCAGAGCCAGCCCTGGCGGTTTAATGGTTAAGATTCAGCACTCTCTCCCTGCAGGGAACCACACCACCCATCTGTCGGTTGTCATACTGTGGCAACTGTGTGTTGCCATGATGCTGAAAGCTATGCCACTGATATTTCAAATACCAGCAGGGTCACCCATGCTGGACAGGTTTCAGCAGAACTTCCAGACTGAGACAGACTAGGAAGAAGGGCTCGGCCACTCACTTTAACAAAAAAATTGGCCATGAAAACTCTATGAACAGCAGCGGAGCATTGTCTGATATAGCGCCAGAAGATGAGATGATGTTGCAAAAAGATCCGGCAGGGTTCCAGTCAGCTGTACACATGGTCCTAGGAGTTAGAATTGACTTAACAGCAGTAACAACAAACCTAAATCAGTGCTACTCAAACTGTGGTCCCCCAACCAGCAGCAGCAGCATTACCTGGAAGGTTGTTAGAAATGCAAAATCTCAGGCCCCAGCCTAGACCTACTGAACGAAAATCTCTGGGAGTGAAGTCCAGGAATCTGTGTTTCAACAAGCTTTTCAGATGATTCTTCCACACGTTAAAGTTTGAGAACCACTGACCTAGGTAATTTGGTGGCCTGTCTGGAGGCTCTAAGAGTTTCATCCCTGAGTCCAGGGAGAAGATCTGCTTCAGAAAGTTTTGAATTCCATCCTCTGAGCACATCCACAGCCCCAGGTGTGCCCACCTGTAACACAAAGCTTTTCCCAGCATCCAGAGTGCCTCAGATCCTGTAGGTCCACATCCCATAAGGCCTCCCTCTCAGATACTGCAGTGGTCCTCGCTATGGATATCGCCCCAAGGACAATGGTCCTCTGTATAGATATCCCTCCAAGGATAATGGTCCTCACCATGAATATCCCCTGAGGGGGTAGAATTTGGCAGAAGGAGGCAAAACTACATTCTGCCAAAGGTAGAACTTAGCAGCTTCAGTACTTTCAAATCTTTCTATGTCTTTGAGGATGGAGTGTGCTTCCTGCAACTCAAAAACTTAGTGGCTCCATGGACTAGCAGAAAGAGCACTGTACTTTCTTTCAAAGGGCCAGGTTACAAATCGCTGTTGTACCACTGTACTGGTTGAATGGTGTCCCCCCAAAAGATACATTCAAGTCCTAACCCCTAGGGCCTGTGACTGTGAACTTATTTGGAAATAGGATCTTTGTAGATGTAATTAAGTTAAGGATCTCGAGATGAGATCATTTTGGATTTAGAGTGGGCCCTAAATCCAATGACTGATGTCCTTATAAGAAAAAGGAGAGGAAGATTTGAGCCACAGAGACCCAGGGAGGAAGGTCATGTGAAGACAGAGGCAGAGATTGGAGTTATGCCACCACAAGCCGAGGAATGGCCAGAACCCCCAAGAGTTGGAAGAAGTAAGGAAGGATTCTCCACTAAAGCCTCTGGAGGGAGCACAGCCCTGCCGACACCTTGATTCTGACTCTGGCCTCCAGAACTGTGATAGAATACATTTATGCTATTTTAAGCCACCAATTTTATGGTAATTTGTTGTGGCAGCCCTAGAAAAGTGACATAACCAGTGGATATAAGCATGCCCTTAGACTTACCCTCTCAGACTGGATTCCCTGCATCAGAAAATCTGAAAAATACTCAGGTTTACTGTACAGTTATACCACAAATGAATTAGAATTGTTGCCTATAGAGTGGGAACTGAAAATAAAGGGGATTAATTAAATAATCGTCCTTGCATGGACCAGCGATGATACCGTACCACGAACCGTATCTAAGGTTCACAAATGGTATGAAATTCAAACTTTGCCACTTACTGTCTGTGATCTTGGAAAACTTACGTAAGTATAAGTAAACTGTGACTCCAAATTTACCTATAATGAGGATATTAACAGTGCTGGCCTACTGAGTGGTTGTGGGCTTTGAATGAGATGATTCAAGCACAATCAGCCCTGCTCTAATGTTCATTTTGAAAATGGAATTGGTTCCAATGAGACTGATATATTAGGGAGTGATTTGAGCATCTCCCGAATTCTGTGTTTATTTATGTTTAATTTTATCTGCAAGAAACACTTAGGTGAACATAGAAAACTGCATCCTGCTGAACTGAGCTGTGTAGGAAAACACCACACACACGGGCACACACCTCAAACATCTACTCGTTCACTCAGTTCACCACGTGTGTTATGAGCCACACTCATCCACACCTGGGGTTCAACTTTCCATTCCACGTCAGACAATTCCTTCATAATCACTCTCATGAGCTGTCACCCAAAGCCCACTTTCACGAGCAATCCTCAGGTCTCTTTAAAAGTAAAGTGCCAGGGCCGGCCCCGTGGCTTAGCGGTTAAGTGCGCGCGCTCCGCTACTGGCGGCCCGGGTTCAGATCCCAGGTGGGCACCGACGCACCGCTTCTCCAGCCATTCTGAGGCCGCGTCCCACATACAGCAACTAGAAGGGTGTGCAACTATGACATACAACTGTCTACTGGGGCTTTGGGGAGGAAAAAGGAGGAGGATTGGCAATAGATGTTAGCTCAGAGCCGGTCTTCCTCAGCAAAAAGAGGAGGATTAGCACGGATGTTAGCTCAGGGCTGATCTTCCTCACCAAAAAAAAAAAGTGCCATATTTATGGCAGTATTTATGTACGTCTTTAGCACTTAACATGTACAACTGTGCTACCATTTTTATTAGGTTCCTTTCTTTTTTTTAATCTGTCACTGATAAAGTTTTTGAGTGTTGTGCCCCTAATCCCACTGTCCCCATAAGCCCTGTGGTTTTTATTCCATGATTTTGCATAGCGCAGTGATTTTTAAGAACATGTATGTCGTATGCTGCCTTATAGTAGAACTGACTGTAAAGTGCATGGTGCAGTGCCGAGCCCCCTAAAACACTCAATAAATGCTAACTGTCAGTATTTATTTGACGAGGGAGTGATGGGCACATAATAACCACTCAATAAATGTCTATTTCCTTTCTTTCTGTAATCAGCTATATAAAGATTCCTAATCGAGTTAAACCATAGATAACTTATGGCATAAAAAACAAGAGACAATGGGAAGTAATTATCTTCCGGCTCAGACCTCAGACTTAAAGTTAGCACTGAGAATATCTTGTTATTTCTCTTAATTGAGTACAAATTCTTTCCAAATCTGTTTTTTAGCAGATTGGTTACTAAACAAAAATAAAATCTCTGTTTCTTATACAAACTTAACTAACTTTTTGAACTCCACAAAATTACCATTGATGTCAGAATAGAATGTCAGGAATTCTCCTATTTTCTTGAAGAGTTTTCAGTTCACTTGTCCCCAGTGGGGAGAGGGTGTGGAGATCAGAGAGGGGATATTTTCGTAGAGAGATTAGAGTCCAGGTTCAGGATTTTGATTGCCTTCATGTCAAATTGAGAACTTCATCTTTTTTTTTTTTTTTTTTGAGGAAGATTAACCCTGAGCTAACATCCATTGCCAATCCTCCTCTTTTTCCTGAGGAAGACTGGCCCTGAGCTAACAGCTGAGCTCATCTCCCTCTATTTTACATGTGGGATGCCTGCCACAGCATGGCTTGATAAGCAGTGCATAGGTCCACGCCCGGGATCCGAACCTGCAAACCCCGGGCCGCCAAAGTGGAGCATGCGAACGTAACCACTGTGCTACCAGGCCCGCCTGAGAACTGCATCTCTTAACACATCCACTCTATTTTCTGCAGAGCTCACCTGGGTTCTGCCACCTACTGGCAGACATGTTTTCCACTACCTGATTTCCTAGGTTTATCAGAGCAAATCTCTCCAAAATCCCAGCAGATATGTGTTTCTGTCTACAGTTTGCTTCTTAAACAAACCACGCGATTCTTTCCCGCATTGAAGAATTACAGTGAAACTCCGATTCTGGGGTTTTAAAGGTTCTAGAAGAGGCCAAGCAGCCTTGTAAAGAGACCAGGTTCTCTCACCACTTTCTCATCTGGGTTCTCTGGAGATAATGCATTTAGGATGTCTTGAGCTTAGGAAAGCCTAGAGTCCAGAGTCAGCTGAGAAATCTGGAAGATAATTATACGTCACAAGTCACTCTTCGGCCAATTCTGGAGTCCACTCCTTTGGTCGCAGTGCTTGTAGCCTAGTAGGGACCCATATCTGTCTGTACTTCTAGTTTGGGGAGCTCCAGCCCCACTGGGGGTGAGGAGAGGACTTGTCATCCTGGGACAGACAGCTGGCAGAGATAGATGCATGGACTCTCAAGACCCCTAATAACATCGTCTTCTTTGGGATAAAATCAAAGGAATGTGTCTTCACCTCCCAAGAACCATTAACTCGCTATGGAACCTCTTAGTTATGCCCCAAATGGAAAACATACAGGTATAGTCCATTAACAGAAGAAAAACAATCTTGAGTTACTGGTCATGACCATCTGTGGTGCTCCACAGTTGGTATAAAGTATTACTTGTTCAAAGAGCCCTTTCACATGGGTGTCCCCTCTCTCACACAGCTCCCCTCTCTTCTCTAGTACCCCTAGAAGATCCCTGGATTGTGCTCAAGGATCAGCCTGAGGCGCCTGTGTTTGAGCTCCAGCCTGGCCTGTCACATCCCTCAGGGCCCCCCTGAGACCCTCACTGATGCCCTGTCTCAAATAGTGTTATTTTGATGTGTTCATTTCTCAATAAAGTCTTCATCTCATTACTCTCCTTTTCCACCAGAAGTAAAAGATGAAAGAAAGAAAGGTCACAATTACTGTCTAGAAACTCAAGAAAGCTGAAATGAAACCTCTTAGCCTTTGAAAGAAGCAGCATGGGAGAGAGAGATAATTGTCACAAGAATCAGATCTGAGCTGTTTCTTGCTGCTTCCAGGGCTCCCCTAAGCTGCAGTCTTCACTCAGATCCTAGATGGTTCCTCTTCCTAGCTGCTCACAGTCTCTGCACAACATAGCATGGGAGGAAGGAAGCCAAATGAATCAATGATGATGATGATGATGATGATGATGATGATGATGATGACTATGAGATGACGATGATGATGATGATGATGGTGATGATGATGATGATAGGCTAATATATAATAGTGCCAGGTACTGTTCTGGGTCTTTGCCTGAACAGTATTGACCTAGTTAGTCCTTATACAACCTTGTAAGGTAGACGCTAATATTACCCTATTTTTTTAGATGAGGAAGCTAAGGCACAGGATAGTTAAGCAACTTTCCTAAAATCCCACAGCTGGTAGGTGAGGGAGCAGGGATATGAACCCAGGAAATCTGGCTCAAGAGCCTTTAGTCATAATCACTAAGAAAAACTCACGGAGCGTGACACATCTGTGTTAGCATCCCACCTCCACCCTCGGCCTGAATGTTGCTGGACTATAATTTACCCTCTTCAAGCCTCTGTTTCATCACTCATAAAATGGAGATGTCAGTAGGAAAATTTATCTTGGAGCGTTGTTGGGAGGAGCAAATGAGACCAGGTCTGTAAAGCTTGTGCCTGTCAAAGAGGCATGCACGTGAGTATTCACCTCCCCCATGCCACTCTGGTCCTCTACACAGAGCAAGAGCTGGTTTATTTCTCTTACACCTGCCCCACCCCAGCCCCAGCGATGCTCAGCCATACTGAAATACAAAACAAAAAAGAAATTTGAAGAAGAAATTATTCTTCTCCACTTTCACAAACCCCGCTGTCATTTCTATCCCACTTCCCTTGAAACCAGCATACCAAATGGACCCTGTGCAGCTTGCCTTCAAGAGAAGGGCAGGTGAGGGGTATTCTGGTGTGTGGTCAACAGAGATGTCACCTGGAAGATGCTCAATTCCCCAAGCTCCCAGTGACAAACAAGACCAAGGGCTCGTAAGCTCCACCACGGTGGCGCCAATCTGGCTTTCCAAGCTACTTACTCAAGTAGTTTTGTCTCCTCTTGGTATCAGTTTCTCCATCTGTACAATGGGGCTAATATTTGCCTTGACTGAGGTGAGTTGTGCCAGGGAGGATTAAATGAGACGATGCTGTCTACTACTACTTAATAGAATATCATTGCATCTCACTGTGGGGAAGGTTAAGGAGGGTGAAGACCCCAATGTCACCCTCCACACGAGCTCCTGTTTAGCGCTCCTTCTATACCAGGATCTGTCCCCCCAGACACCATCACCTAAATGACCCAAAAAAAGTCTCCCCAATGCTTTTGTGCCTTGAAATGCATTTCTGGTCTTGTGAAGATTCTGACGGAATTGCCCTGCATGTCCACGTCCTAGTTATGAAAATGGTGAACAGTTTCCCCATGTCTGTCTCTCAAAACGGAGGTGCAAGTTTGGACAGGGTGTCAGAGGGTCCCCTGAGCTCTCAGGCAGGGCAAAGGCCTCGTTGAAATCTCAGGTCGCTCTCAGGCATAGGCTTAGAGGAGAGAGACCCTCTCCGTGCTTCCTGGCGAGCTGGAAGGACACTGGAGCTCAACCAAAGTCGGTGTGGTGTTCCTTTGTTTGAGCCCAAATAGCATTAAAGGTTCCATTTCCTATATTTGCCTTGGTTCCTGTGTTCGGAAAATCTGCCACCTCGGCCTCCACCTTCCTTTCCCCTCTGGCAGCAGCTGACCCTGCTTCTACCAGACAAAGCTGGGTTTTCACTACTTACAGCCCCACGTGGTGAAAGCGAGGCAGACGCTAGGCCGCTCCCTCAGTTTGCCAATCTCAGAGGAAGCTCCTCTGACCTTCCACTGTTATTATTACTATTATCCTCATTACGGGGACCTCACCATCCTGGGCCCGCCCTGCACCACAGCTCCTCACTTCCCAATGCTCCATTGTTCACGGTTTCCACAGTCACTCCTCTGCCCTGTCCACTTCCGCTCCGGCCTCACACATCACACATCATATGTACAAAGTCCATCGTGTAACCCCAAAGCCCCCGGGCCGTCCCCCAAGCCACGCCCCTCATCTGCCATTGCAGCAGGCATCCAACTTTCCGTCGACACACACAGCCTCTGCCTCTGATTCACTCTCTCCCTTCTTCCCCTCTTCCCGCCCCACGTTCTGGCTTCACCCCCACCAGTCTGTCAAAAAGAACTTCCTGTGAGCTCCTCACACTCCTGGGTCTTGGTCTCACATAGGAACTGGAATTCCCACCGCCCACTACCTTGCATCAAGCCCTTGGTGTCCCTGAACTGTTGGAATAATTCTCTGTGCTGGTCGCACCACCTCCAGGACTTGCTCTGCGTGGGCTACCAGAGTGATCTCCTTAAAACTCAACGTACACCAGGCTACTCCTCTGCTTACAACCCTTCGAGTGACCCCCATTCTCTAGGGAATAAATAAATTCCTTGGCATAAGAACCAAGTCTTTCATATTTGGTTCCTACTGAGATTGATAACCTTACTCCAGCCACTCCCCACAATGTCCCAAAGACACTGAGATTCTTATTATTTCTAAACATACTATTCCCTTTCCTGACTCCTGACTCCAAGCCTTTGCACATGCTATTTCTCCTGCCAGGATTGCCTTGTACTGGTCCTTTTCTGCCTGGCCAACTCCTTTGCGTGCTTTAAAACTTAGTTCAAAGGCAGCTGTTTACAGGAAGGCGTCCTTGATTGCACTAGTCCAGGGGTCAGCAAACTTTTCCTATGAAGGACAGAGTAAATAATTCAGGGTTTGTGGGCCACAGACAGGCTCTGTCACAACTACTCAACTCTGCCGTTATAGTGTGAGAGCAGCAGTAGAAAAGATGTAAACAAAAGGGATGGCTGTGTTCTTACAATACTTTATTTATGGACACAAATGTTTATTTCATATAATTTTCATGTGTCATGAAATACTACTCTTCTTTTGATTATTTTTCAACAATATGAAATGTAAAAAACATTTTTAACTCACGAATTACAAAAACAGGCATTGGACTGAAATAGCCCATAGGCCATATTTTCCTGACCCTGGCACAGAACAGTCCCTCCTTCCTCTGCATGTCCACAGAGTCCCACAGTACCTTAAATGTGGCATTTTTTGGTGCTGGATGGTCTAATCCCTGAACATTTCACCCTGTCACTACACAATGAGTCATTGAGGATAAAAATCACAGTGAATTTCCATCTCTATGTTCCCAGACCCTAACTTGAACACAGGAGATGCACAATTCTAAAACACAGAAGATGCACAATTAATGTTTGTTGAATGAAGGAAGGGCCTAGCAGGAGTGGGAGGAAGTGAAAGTGACAAAATTCAGGCTGCCGTGTCGTGCATAAATTGTTTCTTCCATTGACTTGCAGAAGTGAATCCTTCATTCAGAGGAGTTTGTCTGTTCTTCCTTATGTGACCGGGTCCAGAGTGGCTTAAAATGCAGGCTATTAAAAAAATTATAATGCTTTTGCTTCTCTTTTTCAACAGATCGTTTCTGAACTGTTAAACTGGGGATGTGTCATAGACCAGGCTCCCAAGGAGCCACCTCTGAGATGGATGTTCATGCACAGGCTTCTTCTTGGGGAATGATCTCGGGGTCAACATCTGTGAGGGGTGCTGGAAGAAAGATTGGGCAAGGGAGAAGATGAACTGAGATACAGTTGCAATGAAGCCTGAGCCAGTCCTCTAAGGAGTCCTGAAGCTAGGATAGCCCTTCAGAGGCTATCTTGTGCCAGATCGGAGTGAGCAGGCCAGACCATTATACCGTGCACTGACCAGCCGTTGGATGTGGGCTGCCCCAGAAAATGCTGTGACCCTGGGCCAAGAGGCTGTCTTTGGCTGAGAGAAATTTCCAGACAAGGATTCTGTTGCAGGCTCTCAGCTGCCAATGCCACCAGCAGCTGTGAGAAGGAGGTATAAAGGATCAGAGCATCCCTAGGCTGCACAATCCATAAGGTAGCCCCTAGCAACATGTGGTTATTTAAATTTAAACTAATTAAAATTAAATAAAATTTAAAAATAAGTCCCTCAGTTTCAACTACTTAATAGCCACATGTGGCTGGTGGCTACCATGTCAGACAGTACAGATAGAAAACATTTCCATCATCCTAGAAAGTTCTATTGGATAGTGCTGCACTAGAGAATGGGCAGTGGTGGAAGGTTTCTAAAATAAAACAGTAACGGATGTGGCCCTCTGAGAAGTCAATCCAGTTAAGAGAATTAAACTATATGGCGGAAATGATAATTTCTTAATGATAATTAAGAGAACTCTAGATAATGGGTTCATATTGGCCACAAGTCTCAACCCACTCATCTCTACTCGATTGGGCCTGCAGAGTTCAGCCCGCTGTCATACTAGGGAACACCGAAGTCCCCAGGCTACTGATATCATGAAACCTGGCTACACACTCAGTTGTTCAGTTGCATTAAGAGAATACACATTTTTGGAGCGGTTTGGGTCTTCCACATAGATGAAGGACAAACAACTGGTTAAAATTGAAAGTATCTACTTATTGGAATGCTATTTTTCTACATAACAACAGATAATTGGTTTGACCCAATTTCTTTCTCTATTCTGTTGTCATCATTTAGAAGTCAGTCTAGAACAGAAAGGAAGGATGGGTTTGTTGATTGTTTGGATTCATATCCCATCTCTGCTACCACTAAACAGCAGTGTGACCTTGGGCATGTCACACATGTCGTCACCCTGGTTTCTCGTTTTTCTCAGTCATAGTGTGAAGATTACAATCTCCTTGCTACCTACTCCACACGAGTTTTGGGAGGATAAATGGAATAATGAAGGGTAGATTATTTTATAAACTAAGTGCCCAGCTAATATAAAAGGGAAACAACTCATTTAAGGCAATGAATGGTCCAAACCAACTAATCAGTCTATGTGTCCGAACTGCATACTTGGCCAAAAGTGATCCCACAGCAGCTGCACAACAGAAACAGTCAGACAGTTGTCTGGGATCTACAACAGTGCTTCCCAACCTTCATTTTTTGGTGTTTTTGCAGCACTCTTTTGAAATGTTAGCTGCATGCTTAGCACAATTAAAATCTCTAAATAGCAGATTTTAACAAGTCAACCATGACAACAGCACGATCACTCCTACATTATGAAGATGCCTCAGAGTGTCTATAAAAGCCCCCATATTTACTGATTGTGTTTGCTCTCCCTTCATTACTGTGACACTGCTGCAGTACACAGTTCACTTTTCTGACCTTGCTCACTAGGTGACGTTCTCATGCATTTCAGGAGAATGAGGTCTTGCCTTGGTGCTGGCTTGGCATGAAGCTACAACTCTTAGCTCTTAATCATAAGTCTTTATACCCCATCATAATTCCACTCAACTTAAAAATACATGCACAGCGTAATAGCCACAAACTCAGTTGCAGCAAAAATGTATGTTACATGTTGATTAAGAATTTGACATCATGCCTGCAATGGGGTAGATTACACCCACAAATCATGGCATCCTATTTAAGAACTATGGCTCTCCAGGAGCCAGAATTTCAGAATTGAGGACGAGACACTAAAATCTACAATGTAGACTAATTTTAGAACCAAAATCTGAGAACAGGTGTTGTGTCTTGTTTGCATTATAGCCCTTTGCCCATCAAAAACTGTTTTTATGTTCATCATCCCTTATAAAGACCTACAGATCTCTATTGTCTGGTGACCCCCCATCCACCCCGACATTACCTCTATGACATCATTTCCATCTACTGTCCCTTTCATTTAATCTACTTCAGCCACTACATCTTCTTGCTTTTCCTTGTGTATGCATGCTCCTGCTTCAGCGACTTCAACCACATTCACTCCGCCTGGAATGATTTTTCCCTAATTATCCATGTAGCTCGCTCCCCCACCTCCTTGTTCAAATGTCGCTTTCCCCACTAGGCCTCTCCTAAACATGCCAGCTAAAATTTTTACCCCTCATCCCAGCATTCTTTACCACCCCAACCCCCACCAACCCCCCACTTAGCACTTACCACTCTCTGAAATACAAATACGATATTTATGTTGTTTATTGCCTGTCTTCCCCCCACCAAATGATAAATTCCATAAAAACAAGGATGTTCATTGCTGTATTCATAGCACCTAGAAGAGTTTCTGGGACAGTTAGGGCACAATGAATATTTGTTGAATGAATGAGTAAATACCATTTGGCCTTAAAATATAACCCATGTCAAGGATAAAAGCAAGGGCCAGAGAGAGTGAGTGGTTTGGCCAAAGTCACACTATTTAGCATCAGTCAGGCCTGGACTTTAATCCAGATTCAGGTTTTACAAGCTTTGTGGCCTTAGGCATCACCAGACTGAGCCTAATTGTCTTTCTTTCCCAAATGGGCATAGTACTCCCTGCCTAAGCCCTTGCAAACATCCTGACCAGAAAGTACAGAGGCAGCAGGGGATGGCCAGGAGGAGGGAACAAGCTGGAGGAAGTTTGGGTGGTCTCGAGGAACCACAATGGTCAAGCGAGTGAACCAAGGTCCCCAGGGTGGAGAGAGGAGCTGCCCGGGCACAGACAATGACTGCGGCCAATGCAGCTCCATGGGATTCTCTCCCGAGGACCCCTGGACCTTTCCACATTTCCCTGGGAGGGCGTGCTCCTTTTAAGTAAACACGGAGGACTGAACAGTCTCCAGTTTCCACCCACTTTCGCTTTCGCAGGGACACATGGCACAGAGCGGGCCTTCCTTTGAACCAGGCCCAAGACACCCACCTAAGCAGAAGCAGATTGCCTGGTTCACATACACCGACAGAGCTGTTTTCTGTGGCTCACCCTCCTGTGGTTGTTATCGTTTTCCTCTTTTAGAAATGGCTGAGCTGTCACCCCTCCTTTCCAAGGTTCCACATTCGTACCAGGAAGTGTGGCTTGAGATCAGACCTGAGCTGGGCGTTCACCTCGATTTGACATTTCCCCTCTTGCAGTGGTGTTACTTGGGGCAATGTCAAAAAGGATGAAAGAAAACAACATTTTCACTCTGGCTTGAAGTTGGCCACGTTTGCAGGTGCTCAAGTTGCAACCTAAAGGAAGTGCGAGTTTGGGGTTTGTGATTTGAGCTGAAAAGCCAAATGGCTTTTCGACAACTAGCAGCGAAAGGCCCAGAAATGTTGATACCATGAGAAAAGAAGAAGTAAAAATACAGAAAAGTTGGAGAAATTAAAATAGCTGCAATATTTATTTTTTGACCCCTCTATGGATGGAATTTTCTTCAGAATCTCTTGAAACTCTAATATCCTCTACCTCAAGATAAAAGGCATGTTACTATTTTAGAAACAATGTGAAAACTTTATTTGGTTCACCAAGATTATCATGTACTATTTTCCCTAGAAAATAAGTACAAATTTACTAACTGAATGCCTTTTAAAATTTTTTAATTGGTATATACATAAAGTTATACTTTGCTAAAATTTGAAGAATCTGCATACTTTATATTTGTTAATACTTGAGAGACCATAAATATGATGAAATTTAAGAACAACCTTCACACTTAGCTGCAAAAATCACTCAACTTCACGTTGAAAATTCTCATAGCTCCTCCTCATACCCACAGTATAAAACAATAAAGAAAATAGTCCCAGAAACTCATTAACATACACAAAGACATCTGATAAAGCCTCTGCCTTCTCAGATTCCCACTGGAATGCCCAAAAGACTGTAAACATAGACCAAAGTATACATCAGCCCCAGAAATATTCTAGATGGGAGGGGAGACAAAGAAGGATGGCAGGACCCAACTTCCTCTATAAAATGGCAGCTCGTCTGGAGAGAGAATGGAGAACATGCAACAGAAATCCACTTGTAGGGCTGAGAGCCACAGATAAAGCAAGGCAAAGGACAGCGGGGGCACCCCATGGTGAGCCTCTCTCACCACAAGGAGTGAGCAACATTTTGTTTTCACCACAGCACTTGGTGGTCCCCGCATCTTCTCCTGGTCCCATCAGTCACCAGATGTAGACCACCAGCTGGTATGTGAGGCCAGAGAGTGGGACACTGTGCTAGCCGACTTCAGGATGCCACGTCAAACATGGAGAAGACATTATATGTTTTACCGACAAAGACCTCTTCTGCACCACCACCAGGTTCAGTCATGATTCTAGCTCTACCTCCTTCCTGAATCACCAGAAGCTTCTGGATGTCAGAGTCAGGAATGGGAATTGAGAGCAACCTGGACATTTCTCTTCTAACTTTCAGCTTAAAGGATTGTGTAGAAACTTAGGGGAACTTATATGACGAATTTTTATCATGTCTGGTTTGACTAGGAGTTAATGCTGGACAAGCGTTGATCTTTAATGGCAATTCTCCAATTGTATAGAATCTTTTTTTAAGTTGTAGAGTCTAGGAGCTTGTCCCTAAGATCTTGATTAAGTGGAATGAGAGGAACGCCAAGGAACTTTCAATTTTAGGAGAGAATCGAGAAGATGCTTGTAGCCCATGGCCAACATGTTGAAAAGCAGTGCTCTAAATAGTTTTGTAAAGAGTGAAAAGATGCTGAATCTAAGGAAAGATACTCCAGTTCAAAAAATTGTGAACATTCAGAAGAATCAGATTAAATAACTAAAGGACAAGGCAAAAAAAAAAAAAAAAAAACTATTATTCTTGTCCATAAGAAGAATCAAAAAGACATTGAATTTATGAAACTACTACAGTCAGACACAAAGATAATTTGAGATCAGGAAAAATTGCAGAGATAAACAACATGATTACAAACGTTTAAAATAAAATGAAAATATTTTGAACTTCTGGAAAAATGACAGACTAAGGGTGACGAAAAGGTATTCCTTCTCATAACAAACTGATGGAAATCCTGGATAAAGTATCAGATTTTTTTGAAATGTTTAGAAGTCCTTGAAGGGAAGAAAAATAAGCCCCAAGATACTGAGATAAGGGAGGGAAGTGTATGAGCTGATGCTACAATGGTGCAGGAGGTGTTCAGGTTCAGGTAACAGGCTTCAGGAGCCCGGGAGTTTTACTATCTACAGGAGAATGGAAATACACAACTCAAGGCCTGTACAAGGCAGGGGGTAGAATTAGCAATGTATATAAAGCCAAGATCCTCAAAGAGTTCTTCAAACTCTGAAGTACCAGAAAATCCTCAGGCTTCACCATGAAGATTCAGCAAGGGAGCTTCCACAACACAGACCCAATGGATTCTGACAGAACAATTAATCATTGCTGAAGATGAGCTCAAAATCCAAAATCACAAATCAAATGAAAAGATGGATAACAACTATGGAGGGCCATCAGGCAAAACAAATAGAAGAATTAGGAAGGAATAACTTATTATCTAAAAGAGATGACTAAATAAAATATATCAAAAATGATTGAAGAAAATGGTAATGAAAGAAAAGATAAGGATGAAAAAAGCAAATTTAAAACATTAACTTCTAGAATTTAACTTCATAATTTAAAAATATAGACAGTGAATTGCACAGTAGCCTCTTAAAATATTAGCAAACTGAATGCAATAATGTAATATATAAATTAAAATATATATTCTATATATATAATGCAATAATGTAATATATAATTTTATATATATACACATATATATGTATATATATGTGTATATATATACGATCATGTTGGAGTTTTGCCAGAAATGCCAGCCTGATTAAACATTAGAAAAACCTATTAATGAAATTCACCTCATTAACACATTAAAGGAGAAAAATCATATAAGCATCTCAAAAGATGCCAAAAAAGCATTTGATAAAATTTAGTAATCTTTCTTGATTTAAAAAAAAAAATAGTCTTAGCAAATTAGGAGTAGGGAAGGGGAAGGAGAACTTTCTGATACAGCATATATAGCATATCTAGCTAAAAGGTCCAGTACACATCATATGGAACGGTGAGAGTTTAGCAGCATTCTCTTTAAAGTCAGGACAAAGAAAAAGAAATGCTGTTATCATTGTACCTACTCAGCATTATATATAAAGTCCTAGTCAATGCAGGCAGGCAAGGAAAAGCAACAAGAGGTATAAAGGATTAAAAAGAAGTAAACATTGTTGTTAGTCACATAGACAACATTGACTATATAAGACAATAGGGAAAAAAGGTATTAGAACTATCAAAAAATATTTATCATTATTGCCAAATACACAGCAGTATATTAAAATTAATATCATTCCTATAAAAATAATTAGCAACTGTAATAAAGTTAAAAATCTTATTCTTAAGAGCAACAAAAGTTCTAAGATATCTAAGAATAAATGCAACAAAGGGAATGCAAAAAGGCAAGAAATCTATAAATAAAAATACAAAATTGGGGGCCGGTCCCGTGGCGTAGCGGTGAAGTGTGCGTGCTCTGTTGTTGGCAGCCCAGGTTCGGATCCTGGGCGCTCACCAAGGCACTACTTGTCAGGCCATGCTGTGGCGGCGTCCCACATAAAGTGGAGGAAGATGGGCACAGATGTTAGCTCAGGGCCAGCCTTCCTCAGCAAAAAGAGGAGGATTGGCATGGATGTTAGCTCAGGGTTGATCTTCCTCACAAAAAAAAAAAAATACAAAATGGTATTTAAGAACATAAAAAGAATTCTAAAGACAGAGATAAATACACGATGTCACTGGATAAAAGAAATCAATTTTATAAAAGAGACAATAACCTCTAAATTCACTTATAGTACACTTTTCCAATAAAAATCACAAAAGGGCTTTCCATGGCAATTGATAAGCTGTTGTTAAAATTCACATGGAAGAGTGAAAGATCAGATTAGCCAAGACAATTTTGAAAAATAAAGATGGGTGATTTGCCTTACCATTTATCTGAGTTATTATGAAGTCTGTGGTAAACAGAACTGAGTAAAGAGCGCCAAGAAAAGTCTACCAATATATGGGGGCATTAAAAAATTAGAGTAGAAAGGATTTATTTAATGATGTTGTAGCAACTCACCATCCAAATCGAAAAAACTGAAAACATAGAATCCCTACCTCACACCGTATACAAGCATAATCTCCTTATGGATTAAAAATCTAACTGTGAAAAGTTTAAAACCTTGAAAAGAAAAAGATAGGAAAATATCTTTGTAACTTACTGGAAGGGAATATTTTCTTAAGCAAAAGATAAAAGCACAAAACATGAAAGAAAACATTGACAACTTGCTAAATTAAAATAAAAAGCTGTTGTACGACAAAAGACAACATAAGCAAAAAGAAAAGAGAAGCTGCAGATAGGCATAAGTTATTTCTAACTCATATAATAAAAAATAAAATCCAGAACATATAATGAATACCTATAAGTCATTTTTTTAAAAAGACAAACCAATAGGAAAAGGGCAAAGGCTATAATCAGAAATTCATAGAAGAGAAAGCAAGACTAGCCAAAAAGCATATGAGTGATGATCAGTTTCTCAAGCAATTAGAAAAATGTGAAATAAACCACAATGAGATATTGTTTTACAACCATCAGATTTAACACAAATTTTAAAAGCCCAACAATACCAAGTGTTAGTGAAGATGTTATGCTTTAAAAACAAACAAAAAAGCCTTTCTTTTCCAGGGCCCTAGAACATTTATAAAAGTATCATTACATAATTAGGCCTTGATGAAAACCTCAAAACGTTCCAAAGAGGAAAAGTCTCTTACAGTCTATTCTCTGACCACAGCAGAGGAAAACCAGAGACGTGTTTCTAGAATATGAACCAAGAAAATAGCCACTTGGAAATGTGGTCTAAATATGAAAGGCAAAACGTAAAAACTTTCAGGAGAAAACCTAGGAGAATATGAAATATATAAAACCTCTCCAAAGCAATGATTAGGTTGAGTAAAACATCATAACTGAAAATTCAGAATATTTTGAAAATTATCATAATAAAAGGAGCATTATAAAACTTGAAAAGATGATTTAAAATATTAGGACTTCAAATGTCTGTTTCCTATGTTATTCCATTGGTCTTTCTTTCCACATATATCTAAAACTTAAGTTAAAAAAGAATGAACAGTTTATACAAACACATATACATATGCACACATGTTTGCATGTACACTTGTACATATACACATATATATACATATACACCCACGTTTACACATGTATGTGTGTGTGTGTGTGTATATATATATATATATTCATGCACTTAATACAATCTTTGTTTTGTGTAGATAAATACCATAGAGAAACACTTAAAGAACATAGGTAATAATAGTGATACCTCTTGGTAATGATTTTACTAGTGCCATGTAATTTGTTTTTTATTGTATATTTCCTTAATTTTCAAAAATAAATATATATTAGCTTTATAATTAGAAAAACAAGACTAAATTCACTAATTAGAAAAAAATCCTTGAAAAAATTTTTACAGTAGAGAATGTCCAGGTTTTAGTTGTTTTGGGGTTTTGTTTTACTTTTTTTCTCGTATTTGCCAGTTAGACTTTTCCTAATATTTCTTCACCTCCTGAAATTTTCTTCCATTAGATTTTTGATTCTCATTTCTCTTGTACTCACCCTAATCTCTTCTTCAGCAGTAGCAGTTATATGAATATAAGATTTTCTCCTCAGTCCTGATCTTCTCTCTGATAATGTGTATTTCTTTGTCTTTTTCCCCACATTATAGAAGAGTTTTGCCAGTCTGTCCTCTACATCACTGACTCATTTCTCCACAATGTGGAATCAATTATTTTGTGCTTATAATCTACATTTAATCCTTCTATTGCACATTTTTCTTTTCTTTTTTTCCAGCTTTATTGAGATATAGTTGACATATAACATTGTATAAGTTTAAGGTGTCCAAGGTGTTGATTTGATACATTCAAATATTGCAAAATGATAACCACCATAGTTTTAGCCAACACCTCCATCACATTATACAATTACCATTTCTTTTTTGCAGTGAGAACATTTAGGATCTACTCTCTTAGCAACTTTCAAGTATATAATACAGTTTTACTAACTATAATCACCATGCTGTACATTAGATCCCCAGAACTTATTCATCTTATAGCTGGAAGGTTATACTCTTTGACCAACGTCTTACCAATTCGCTTACCCCCAGCCCCTGATAAATACCATTCTGGTCTCTGTTTCTATGAGTTCAGCTTTTCTAGATTCCGCATATAAATGAGACCATGCAGTATTTGTCTTTCTTTGTCTGACTTATTTCTGTTCCAATCCTGTACCATTTTCCTTATCTTTTCCATTCCGTTTCAATCTCCAGTACTTTTGCCCAAGTCTCCCTCTCTCTATAATTCCCTTTTCCCCTTTCACGTCACTTCTTCTGCAAGGCCTTCTTTGACCTCCATGGGCTTGGTGAATTGGGATCCCTTCTCAGATCCTACTGTGCCCAGAATATGTGCCATCACAGCAGTGATCACAGGTTTACAGCCACCTCTTCACATGTCTGCTTTCTCCATCCAATGCTAAGTCCCTCAAGATCAAGATTTGTATCACAGCCATTCTTAGCGGTGGTACAGAGTACATTTTCACCAACACTTGGTATCGTCAGACTTTTTAAATTTTGCAAGTCTGACAGTTGTTAAATGATGTCTCATTGTGGTTTAGTTCACAGTCCTCTAATTACTAGAGATATTGCAAGTTTTGGGCCATTTTTATTATCTCTTCCATGAATTTCTGACTATAGCTTTGCCCTTTTTCCTATTGCTTTGTCTTCTCCTTATTGATTTGTAGGAATTCATTATATTATTATATAGTCTGATTTCATTACATAAAATCCCTTATACATAAATGTATACCTGTTTACACATATACATATATATATATATACACACACACACACATATATATATATCCCTTATGTATACAAAAGCTTCTCCATTTCTGAGGCTCCTCTTCCTTTAGCTCACATGTCTTTTGTTATACAAAAGCTCTTTATCTTACTAAACAGATCAATCTTCTATGTTTTGTTTATGAAAACTTTCCCTACTGCCAGATCATACAGATGTTCTCCTGTATTTTTTCTTGATGATTTAAAATTTTTGCTTTTTATATTTAGGTCATGTTTCAAAGTGGTCACTCCAAGAAGTGTTTCTGAATTAATGAACCAGGTAAGCTCTGCTCTGTACTTGAAGCACCTTGGGAAGTCAGGGAAAGATCTAGACCAGGATCTGGCTCTGCCTGTGAGTTAGACAGCTTTTTCTAGGTTCTGCTGTGTAATAAACAACCTCCAAACATTAGGCTACAAAACAAATGCTTCTTTGTCACTCACATTGCATGTTAGCCGTGGCTCTGAGACCCTGTTCCAAACTGTGGGTGAATTTCAGGTCTGCTCATTATGGAACCAGGCTGAAGGAGCAATCTCTATCTGATTGCTACCTGCTGATCTCATGGCAGAGAGACAGAATAAGAGGAACGGTAGAAACTTTCAATGCCTCTAAGAGCTTCTACTCAGACATAACAAACAGGTCATTGGGCAAAGTCAGCCATAGACCCAAAGTTAATGGGATGGAGAAAATATTTTGTCTATAGGGAGGAATAACAGGGCAAAGGGGATGAAAATTGTAAATAAATAACACATTCTACCATAACATATCCTCTCAAACCACATGATCAAGAATCTGTTTAGTGGTACAGAAAGCTAATTGTGTGTTTGTTAGAGATAGTTCAAAAATGGAGTTTAATATCCACTGTGGGTCCCCTGGAAGTATTGATACAATACAAAAGAGCAAACTGTGTTGGCATCCCCAGGTTAGTCCCCCAGCTGCGGCTCTTACACACGTGCACTGCTGGTGCAAAGGAAGGTAAGATCTCCTCACTTCATTCCTTGAACCAGTTCTACACTCCAATATGGCCAAGTCAATCACCACATGCCAACACCCTGGGCCCCATCCTGGCCAGGCTAGAATCGGCCCCAGAGCTGCAGGTTGAGTGAAGGGGATGATCAGAGACGGAGAAAGAAGAAAGAAAAACACAGGTCCCACTGGCAAGGGGAATGCTGGTTGGCATCCACAAAGTGAAACGGTTCTGTGGTTTGGCTTGGCTGATTTTGGCTTAACCTGCATCTATTCATTACCTCCACCTGGCCAGGCTGCGACCCACCCTCACTCTATCTGCAGCAACAAATAATGTAGATAGGCACGCCCGAGAAGCTGCTTGTCAGAGTTCCCATTTCAGTTTCTCAAACAGCAACACCTCCCTCGAAGCAGCACTGCTGGCTGCCTATGACCACTCTCTGCCCTCAATAATTAGAATGGAATCTGAGCTCACCCTGGAATGCACAGGACGTGCGGAAAGGGCCCGGCAACATGGTTTCTCCAACCATATGTCCCAGCCATAGCAGAAAGGCACGTGGGGTGGAAATATGCACGGAGACAGCAGCTGGGCAGCGGGGGGAGTTTGGGGGGTTGCCCAGAGGGCCCTGCATTTGCCTGCTCTTCTGTCTGCACTAAACAGCTCAGAGGATTTAGCCTAACGAGCACGTCTGCATTGCTGTAAGCATCTTGATCCTTTGATTTAAGCAGTGGTTCTCTAAAGGTGGTCCCTGGTGGTCCCTGGATCCATTGACTGGGAACTTGTCAGAAATGCACATTCTCAGGTTCTACCCCATATTTTCTATGTCAGAAATGCTGAGGATGGTTCCCATCAATCTGTATCTTAACAAGCCTTCCAAGTGACTCTGGTGCGTGCTAAAGTTTGAGAACCTCTCTATGAAAAGGTAGATTGGTCCTTGGGTTCACTCCAGCACTAATCCTAATTTGGGGAAACATTTATGTCCCAGGAGAGAGCCACTCCAATTACAATCCCCAGTAAAGACCCAGATCAAAATTTCTCATTGGCAACCACCACCATTAGGTACAAGTCAGTTAACACAATTCAACACAGAGGCAATAGGCACACTTCACAATGCGAAGAGGAGGTGGCATGGCAAAGTAGTTCTGAGCATGGGACCTGGGGGTCAGATTTCCTGCACGTGAATCCCACCACTACCACTCTTGTAAGTGATCTTGAGCAAGTTACTTAAAATGTCTAATGCTGTTTCTCCATCTGTATAATGGGTATAGGAATAGTATCTTCTCTGAATCAGTGTAAAGCAGTGGTTCTCAAAGTGTGGTCCCCAGACCAACATCATCAGCATCATCTAGGAGTGTGTTAGAAATGCACATTCTCAGGCCCCACTCCAGACGTACTGCACTAATTATCTATGGCTGCATAACAAATTACCCCAAAACTTAGCAGCTAAAAACATCAAACATTTATTATCTCAGTTTCTGTGTGTCAGAAATCTAGACACACTTGCCATATGGACCTCAGCACAGGGCTGCCGCATGAAATGGCAGCTTCTCCTCCCAGGGCAAATGATGCAACAGGGAGCAAGAGAGAGGGACAGAAGCCACAATACTTTTTATGACTTTATTTCAGAAGTGACATCGCATCTCTTTTGCCATATTCTAGTCTTTAGAAGCAAGTCAATAAGACCAGTTGACACCCAAGGGGAGGGAATTACACAAGAGCATGAATACCGGAGGGAGGACCATCTTAGAGGCTGCCTACCACACTCACTGAATCAGAAACTCTGGAGGTGAGGACCAGACACCCGTGTAACAAGCCCTCCAGGCGATTCAGAAACACGTTGTTTAAGAATTCAATGAGATGATGGAGGCAAAGCATCTCACACGATGTCTGGCACAAGAGTACTCAATAAAGCTTATCTGTTTAGGTTATTGTTATGATTACAGAGGGGAACACCTGACTACAGTACTAAAGCTTTCTGCCTGCATAGCCAAATATCAGGTGTCCTATAGACCAGCAGTTCTCAAACGTAGCTAAACCTCAGAATCACCTGTGCAGCTTTTAAATATCATGATGCAAAATGTTCAACGTAGACAATTAAATCAGAATCTCTAGGGATGGGACCCAGACATCAATCTTCTGTAAAGCTCCCTAAGTAATTCCAATATGCATTTAAGATTAAGAACTACTGAGACAGATGCAGAAAACAGGTATCTAATGGCTTTCTTCTCTATCAGTCTACCTTCTCAGAGCTAGAGTATTGGGAAAAGAATCATTGATTTGTGGTTGAAAATCAAACAACAGAAAACCAAACAAACAAAAAATCAAAACAAAACATCAAACATGCCAACAAGCAAATCAACAACTAGGCTTTAATGCGCATATCTTAATAAGTTACTTAACATTCTTCCTGCTCCCTTGCCTGTAGCCCCTTCCCATTTTACTCCTGCCTCTGGCGAGGAACTTTGCTGTCCTGCCAACCGAGAAAGTAGAGATGGGAAGGTGCGTGTATTTGCACCATGGTATGTGGCTCAGATGCTGGGCTGGTGCTCCTTACAAATCAGAATGTTGGCAAGAAGAAAGACCCAATGTGTTCTCTCTGGCCTTGAAGGAAAATCCTGCAGCCACTTTGCTCCACCTGAGGGAGCTGGAAACCAAGCTGCTGGGCAGGAGGGGCCCCGGGCCCCGGGCCAGTGCAGAATCTGGAGCCACAGGACCACTCCTGCCATGAGGTCTCTGCGGAACTGAGCCCACCCCATTTGCCTTCTCCTTCCTGACTGGCAGATCCCAGAGCCTGCCCACATCTGTCCCCAAATCTACCCTGACACAGAGCAAGCTTATGTAAGGGCAGCTTCTCCACCCCACCAGCAGGGCCTGGAAGAGATCAGCAGAAATATCAGCTGTCCTCCAGCCAACTCCCCTAACTTGCCCTTAGGGATTAGATTTTGGGAATCTGAGCTCTGGCGGTTCTGGTTAACATCGTGATCCAGCTGTGCTGACCAGGGAATTATCAGATGCTCAGATGCCACTCCAGAATATTCTTCTTGGAAGCTCCCACCAGAGGGCTAATTTGGTCAAAACTGTACCTTTCACAGGACTGTTTAAATAGAAGCAAAGGAGACACAAGCGGGGAAAATTTTTTTAATTAAAAAATAATAAACGTCCACTCCCACAGTTCTCATGAACCAGCTCAATCTTTCATGACTCAAGAACCAAAAACACTGCTGACAGCTGCAGGGCAGTGGGAGAGGAACAGGCTTGGGAGTAGGGAGAGGAGAGCTGGTAGGGCCACAGACATCACGAAGGGGAGCAAAACCTCCAGCTTCCCAGAGTCCTGGTCCCCTTCCTGGCTCTAACGCTATGTCACCCTGACAGGTTCCTCTGTGCTTCCGTTCCTTAATTTCTAAAAATGGATTATGATTATAAGGGTTGTTTAAGGATTAAATAAGATAGTTTATGCAAAAGGACTTAGTGGGTATTTGGCACACAGTGAGTTTCTTTCCTAGGAAAAGAAAGGGAGAGAGGAGCAAAAGAAGAGGGAGGTGGAGGAGAATGAAGGAGACAACCGGAGGAGCGGGGGGGAGGAAGAGGAGGGAAGAGCAGGGGGAGGATGGGGAAGAGAAGAGGAGAAAGAGGAGGGGTGCAGGAGGGGGAGGAGGAAGAGAGGAAGCTGGCAAGCAGGAAGCAATAAGGCCATCCTTGGTGGGAGTGGGGACCCCACAAGCATCAGGAAGCATGCCAGCCTGCACTCTGGGACTCTCTCAGGTTAAAATGGCAAGCACCCAGCACATGAGCCACTCCTGCCCTCACCCATGTCCAAAGCAGACATCCCTAATCATCCCTTTCGGGCAGCCACTACTAATCAATCAGAGCGGACATGGGAGAAAAAGCTGACCTACATGTCTTAGGCTAGACTCCTGATTTAGTGAAGGAAACCTCCATGATTCATAGAATATCTACGTGTCCAAATTTCTCTCAAAACTTCCTTTATAACTTTTACAGCTCAGTCTTCATCCAAATGATGTCAGAAATACACAGCGAGCACACATAGTCTCCTGACAAAAAAGCGACAATCGGGGTATGGCGTCGGCTCAGCAGCACACCCCTGGGGTGGCTGACTCTTCGCTTCCTTGACGCCCTGTTTGGGCATCCCATAGGCAGCCTCTCTCTTGATTGTGGCGGCCTCTGTCAAGGAAACAATTCTGTGTCCACACAGTGCCAAGTCAGGTCCATGGTTATTTTCATGAAAATAATGTTAACGACAGAGTCACGAGCTAGATCAAATACTTTTCACATTCTCTGCAAGAAGTTCTCCTTTCATGACCTCTGTCACAAAAGGGCTGAGGCTGACAGTTCCAAGGCAAACTTCAAACCCCAAGACCCCAACAGAAAAGATCTTTCCAACTTGACGTCTGTAACAATTTCCTACCTCAAAAGTGCATCAGCACACACACACACCATACAATTAAAAATAAAATCGGGCTGGATAGGCAGACATTTGCAAATGATTCATGATTGATTAAAACCCCTTGTTTAGAAAGAAAACAAAAATCTTCCATGACAAATGTTCGCTTCCCTGGCCAGAGGTGTGCATCCAGAAACGCTCCTTGCCTACCGCCTGTGAAAACCAGAATCCAGGCCTTGGCAGCCTGAGGGGTTCTCCTTGCCCACTTGCGATCAAATGTAGGAAAGGACACCATGGCCTACTTTTTAGGAAACCTGCTGCCAAATCCAAAAAAGAAAGGAAAAAAGATGGAGGGAAAAGGAGCTTCGATTCTGGAAATTATGACTTGCTGACATCCTTCTTCTCCTTCCTTACAATCCGTCTAACTGTAGAAACGACTTTAATTATAGATGGGCAGGTGGGTTCAGGCCAAGAACAGGGCTTCAGCTGGAATTTGCGGCAGTGGAATTGCTGGGCTCAGAGTACCCGGCTTCTGCTTGTGTTTTAGCTGCTCTCCTGGCCCCTCTTCCAGGGCTCGCAGCACCCTGCTTGAAGATTTTTCAAATGCTAAATGAGCGATGGGATTCCATTTCCTGACCAAATCCTCTCTCAAAAAAAAAAAAAAAATCAAGGATCATGGACTCTGAGAAAATTATTGGTTCTGTCTTATTGGAAGATTACCTATAATAAAGCCACTTTACTCTTATTTGAACCACAGTGAGTCCCAATTCTCATTCTCATCCTAAATAAAATATAAAGTGTTACAAAAGAAAGAAGCTTTGAAATTGTTATTGAGCACCTCATCCACGCCAGGCACTTCCTTCACCTCCCTATGTGTTTCCTCACTGAGTTAGGCAATAATCTTGTGAGATAGGGTTGCGTACCACCATTTTAAAGATAAGGAAACTGAGAGTCAGTAAGGTGAAGTGGCTTCTCCAAGGCTACAGAGCTGTGAAGAGAAAGAACCAGGATTTGAAACTGGGACAAATTTGTCTTCCTGCCTCCTTTTTCAGTCCCATTTCCTTCCCAATTCAATCTTTTGGACTCACTCTTCTGCTTAAAGTCTGTAATGGTTCCTCTGGCCCGCAGGATAGAGTTCAGAGCAGGGTTGGGCATCTGGAGGGGCTGGGGTAGTGAGCAGGGGTGATGGAGGGGACAAGGAGGAGTCCCGGGTGTGCCACGTTAGATGGTCGGTGAGCAATGTATACACACAGGGGAGCCCAAGGAGGGCAGCCCAGCGCCTGCCATCAAGTTGTTATTCATTAATCATGAATGAAAGAAGAAAGGAAGGAAGAGATGGAAGGATGAATTCCTGAATATTTGGAATTCCCCCCAATCCTTGAGGCTTGGTCCCCAGTATGTCCCTGCAATATGGAACCAACACGCCTTCTGGATTAGTTGGATAAAGACTTGGAAGAATGAATAGCTCAAGAGAGTGCCCTCCTCCTCTACATACACACACACAAACACACACACGGTAAAATAATAGCAAATTGTGTGGGTTTTAACGATTGGGAAAGAGTTCCAATATTCTTTACTTGGGTGCCTTTCTATTTAGGACCATGAAAGAGTATATTGACACTTCGTTGAAGATTTTTTTTATTAAGACCTTTTTAGGGCGGTTTTAGATTCACAGCAAAATTGAGGGGAAGGTACAGATTTTTCCTACATACTCCCTATCCCCACACAGGCATTCCCTCTCCCATTACCAACATCTTCCACTGGAGGAGGTCCTTTGTTACTGTTGATGAACCCACATTGACCCCTCAGAATCACCCAAAGTCCACAGTCCACATTAGGGTTCATTCTTGGTGTTGTACATTCTGTGGGTTTGGACAAATGTACAATGACACGTAGTCATCATTGTAGTATCACAGAGAGTATTTTCACTGCCCTCAAAATCCTCTGTGCTCCACCTATTCATCTCCCCACTCAACCCCTGGCAGCCACGGATCTTTTTACTACCTCCTAGTTTTGCTTTTTCCAGAGTGTCATACAACTGGAATCATACAGTATGTAGCCTTTTCAGATCGGCTTCTTTCATTTAGTAATATTCATTTAAGTTTCCTCTCTGTCTTTTCATGGCTTGAGAGGTTATTTCTCTTTAGAGCTGAATAATATTCCATTGTCTGGATGTATCACAGTTTATTTATCCATTCACCTACTGAAGGACATCTTGGTTGCTTCCGAGTTTTGGCAATTATGAATAAAGCTGCTATAAACGTACGTATGCAGGTTTTTGTGTGGATATAAGGTTTCATCTCCTTTGGGTAAATACCAAAGAGTCGGATTGCTGGATTGCATGGTAAGAGCATTTTCGCTTTGTAAGAAACTGCCAAACTAGCTTCCAAAGTGGCTGCACCATGAAGATGCATCTTTCTATCAGAAACCATCCCCCACCTGCATCTGATCAGGCCCCAGGTATGTCATATTGCTCCAAAAAGGCAAGAGCCACACCCATTGCTACACTCACCCTTCAGGCGCTTTCCATATGTTACCCTCTTCAGCTTTCCTCATACCCCTTTGAGGGAAGTTTTATCATTTTTCACACTTACTAGATAAGGGAGTGGAAAAACAGAGAAAGTAACTTGATTAAGGCCACATAATTACTAAATAACCAAACTAGGATCTGAACCCTCAGTTTAGCTATAGCACCTAACCCTAACCACGGGGGACAGGAACACCAAGGAAGTGAATTATTGGTAATAGACAATAAAGGTTCACCAGCCTAACGGAAATCAAGGATGAATCTAGAGGATTAGAGAAAAGATACCTAGTAATTACCGAGTCCAGTTACACCTTTTCTATCATTCTAAACCACACCTTCTCTGAGCAGTGCTCAGTGGAACAGTGAGTAAACCATCATGTGATTTTTTTTAAGAATGGCCCCTTCCTTGCCAAGCAGATAGGAAGAAAAAGTGTGCGGACAGGCCACACGTAAGGATGTACTAGGGCCAGGGCATGAGAACACATAGAGACCTTCAGTAAGTATTTGCTAAATGAATGAAGAAATGTGTCTGGATGAAGACTCATTCATGAATGGGTCTCTCTGGGAAACCTATGAATATTTGAATCAGCTTTTCAACCAAGACAGCCTTCCCCAACTATCCTGAGCACCAGCAAAAATATCCTCACATCTTGCTGTAGTCCAGGCTTTGTGTTAAATGTTATGGGACAGAAACACACACACACACACACACACACACGAAAGCCATATTCTGCAATCAAAGAGTTGTATTTTTTAAAGGCACGTTTAAGCAACTTATTGACATCATAAAACTGGAAGACTTGAGACCATTACTTACACAAAGATAGACAAACAATAATCTGTCACTTCTCCCAAAGGACCAGCCTGGTGATTGTACTCCTGAAGAACCCCATAGAACAGAGAGAAGCAGGCCCGGGGACAACGGGCCTTTCAGGGCCAAGGCTCAGAAGAGCTGCACAAAGGTGAGAGATGTCAGGTGACAGTGTCTTCATCCCAGAGTGTGCCAAAGAAAAGGCCAGACTTACCCCCAGGGCCCAAGTAAGAGACAATTCAATTCCTAAGAGGAATTTTAGGAATATCTAAGAAAGGGGATCAGCGACAACAACCAGGGAAAACAAGTACTAATCAGAGAAATCCCCCAAATCTTTGCTATTTCCCTACTGCATCTTCTGCCTTATTTCCAGAGCAGACAGCAGGAAAAACCTCCCACAATATTTGCAAAATATGTTCCACAAAATATGAGATCTACAGGATGTTCATTCATTTCATGATTCATTCATCATTCAACTATTTTTTATTGAGCACCTACTGTGAAGCTTCACTGCACTAGACATGGTGCCAGGAGACACCAAAATGGTTATGTCCCTCTCCTCCCATGGCGTCTGTTCTAAGGAGGGAGCCAGACAATAATAAACATCTAAATATATAGCATAATGGCTGGTAGCACTGTGTGTTTTGGTGAAAAACAAAACAGGGTGAAAAGAGGCAGATGACAGAGTCCTTCTAAAGCAGTCAGGAAAAGCTTTTTTTTTTTTTGAGAAGGTAACATTAAGCAGATACCTGAATTAAGTGAAAGATGGAGCCAAGGAAATTTCTGGGGAAAGTGTGTTTCAGTAGGGGAGATAATAAGTGAAAAAGCCATGAGATGAGAACACACTTAGCCTGTTTGAAGACCAGAGACAGAAGTTGATGAGTGAGGGAGAAGGAAGTAGGGAATGAGGTAATAGATGTGGGGTGGGGAGGAAAGAGATTAAGTACCACAGAAAGAAATTTGGATGTGATTTTTAAGCGTGATAACAGAACCATTAAAGGAAACCAGAGAAGTGATATTAACAATTGTTACCCCCATCCCTATTTGTAGTGTCACTAAAACACAAACAAGGTACTCTAGGTAAGGAGTGATTAGTGCTAAGCAGAGGACTATCACCTCCCACATTACAGACACTGTATTTCTATTAATATGGCCTGAACTCTCATTAACAATTTTTGCCAGGGGGATCTCCCACTCTTCCCTCAAACTGTGCCATCTTCTGAAATCACAATTCTTTTTACTTGTGTAACTGCTTAACCACATCTCTCCTATTCTACATTGGAACAGGAGGATTTTTTTAGCTGAATGTTTACTCCTGGTACTTTCTGTCGTGTTAGATTCAGTCCACTATTTCTGTCTGTCAAGTTCTTTGTCCATTTCTGACTGTCACCCTGTGCGTTTGTTCTCCCTCCCTTCCGGCTTTGTGTTATTCATGGGAGGAATCATTCAATGGAGGCATCAAGGTGCTAACTGGATTAAGGTCAAGGGCACGATGCTGGGGCTTTCCACTGGAGACCTCTCTCCCCGCTGACATCGACCGGTTTTGTGTTTGATTGTTCAAAGATGTGATGGTCAATTCTGTGTGTTAACTTGATTGGGCTGAGATGACAGGTAAATATTATTTCTGGGTGTGTCTGTGAGGATGCTTCTAGAAGAGATTAGCGTTTGAATCAGCAGACTGAGTAAAGAGGATCACCCTCACCCATGTGAGCGGACATCATCTAATTCACCGAGGGTCTGAGTAGAACGAAAAAGAAGGAGGAAGGGCTATTTGCTCTCTCTGCCTGAGCCGAGACGTCCACCTTCTCCCACCCTTGGGCATCGGGCCTCCTGGTTCTCAGGCTTTTGGACCCAAACCAGACTTACACCATCAGCCTCCAGATTCTTAGGCCTTCAGACTTGGGCTGAATTACACCACCAGCTTTCCTAGTTCTTCAGGCCCGCAGACAGAATACTGCGGAACTTCTCAGCCTCCATAATCATCTGAGCCAATTCTTACAATAGATCTCTTACATATATCTATATATATCCTATTGGTTCTCTTTCTCTGGAAAACCCTGACTAACGCAAAAGAATACCAAACTATTTGCAAGACCTGACAGTCTCTGACATACAGTAAACAATAAATATTAACTATGATTATTGTTATGGCTATTACTATTTGTCTTCTAATCCATATTCATCCATGTTGTCCAAGAAGGCTTTGTGTGACACTTTTTCCCGTGTCCAGTGTATCTCCCAGATTCTAGCAACAAACTCACTTTCTTAGTCTAACAGTGTGTGACTGTGTAAAAGGAGAAATTGAAACTGATCTGGTATGACCTCTGGGTGAACACAAGCTGAGCCCCTGTGATCATTCTCTCCTCTTCCATGTGTTCATGAACTAACTCCTCTAATAATCTAGTCTAGAATCTTTTTGGGTCAACAACAAACTCATCACCTCTAGGTTCATGGAAACCACACTCCTTCTCCGTTGAAATTTAGGATGAGATTTATCTCACTCCCATCTTCCATCATTCTTACTTTTTTCCGTGAGTTCTCTCATAGTTCATTGGCAATGTTCAAGGATCTCATTCCTAAGTCCTCTCAGAACCTGAGGAGACCATGAGATGTGAGATCATGGAGGGAAGTGAGATCCTCTCTTCTAGTTCCCTCTCCTATTTGAGGTTTGTGCCCCTATCCCCTTATCAACAGTCTTTCCACATTTTTCGGGCTAAAATTCTCTCTCTCCAATTCCCCCCTCAGTACCATAAAACCAGTTTGTTCCTTCATTATCTACTGCCTCTTCCAAAGATGACTTCTAGAACTTTTAGATGATCTTCTAAAAATCATCTTTTAGAGGATGACTGTTTTTCTTTTCTCAACATATTTTCACCCTCGGCTCCTGTGAGCCTTACCCTCCACAACAGTCTTCCTGTTTTCCTCCCACATCTTCTCTTTTGTTCTTGATCCTGAGTTCTTCTTTCCCTCTTTCTGGATGCTTCCTTTGCACTGGAGTTCATCAGAGAGCTCCATGGCTAACCACACTGGTTTCTCCAGTTACCTCTCCATGATCTCCATCGCTGGAAAAATTTGCACAGGCGGAATTGCACTTTGGAGAGATTTTCCAGCCATTATCACCCTGCTTTTTGAAGCCTCACCCCACAGATTCGACCTGACTTTTTTCTCTCAGTTGTTTACATCTACCTTCCTGTCATCCAGCGGTGCCCCATTTTTAACTCCTCACTCTGTCACCTCTCCCAAGATTCCCGTCACTTCCACTCAGCCAAACGATGCCTTTTTGTTGGTGAGAATCTGGCTGAGCAAGTCAGTGACCCAGATGACATCCTCCACCCCACGGAAGATTAAATTTTCAGATGGGAAAGACATGAAATCGTCTAACACTCTGTTTTTAACTCAAAGAGACTTTCAGCATATCTCTGGATGGCCGAAGTCCCTGTCACCGCAGTTATTTGTCTTCTTGGAACAGTGTTGACCTGCGCCTGAAATGCATTTTCTATTTGCTGCATTTGCATTTGCTGGATGGCCTTTAGTGTATAGCGTGTAGATTCTGCAAATACATTAAGGTCATCCCTCTATGCAGAAACACAGACAAATCCAGTTCAATCTGCACTGGCAAAGCCAAGATTGCACAGCAAAAGGAAACAAGGTAATTTAACTGGAAAGATACAGGGAATTGAGGCAAGGTGTTAATTTGTCTCAATGTTCTACTCAGTTTTCTCAATGTGCTTGGCCCATGGTGAGTTCACTTTGCTTCCAAAGAATATGGCTCCAACCTTATTCAGTTTAACCATCTGTAAAATAGGAATGATAAGGTCTGCTCTGCCTACTTCATAGGAATATTCTCTTGCTCAAATGAGATAAAGTAGTGAGATAGTTTTGTGAGAGCTACAAGTTGCTCAACAAATGTGATGAATTTTATAGGAAGCCTTCCCCAAGTGCTGGGACGACTTCCTGAAAACTCTCTGTGGTCAGAGAATTCACAATAGAAGGACTTAATGCCTGGTGAGGAAAATAAGGTTAAGGAGAGGAAGGACATTGTTAAACCCATTCAAGGTCTTATGTATATTTTATATTCCCAAACATGAAACACTCAAAACAATATGTAAAATAGACAAGGAATTATGTTTTTTACATGTTTTAAATTCTATTTACTGGATGCTAAACAATTAATGTGCATTTATCTTGGATGCTAAAATGATTTTTGAGATGATAATAGCCAGCGTTTACCAAACACTTACCATATTTTAAGCCCTGGGCTAAGATCATCACAAACATATCTCATTTGACACACACAATAACCCTACGAGCTGGCCACCACAATAATCCCCATTTAAAGGTGAAACCATTGTACTGAGATTAAGGAAGATGAGGAAATCTCACAGCTGATAAAGGTGGAGCTAGTAATACATGACTAAGGGTGGAAGGAGAGGAGATGAGTTGCTACTGGAAAGAGAAGAAGCACTTCTAAACTCATCTTACCCACCCCATTCCCAATTCCTATCTCTCCGTAAACTCAGCTTCATTGGATAGCGACTTCCACAGCGCAAACCTGTGCTTGTGGCCATAGAACGCTGGATAACTTTCAAGGGCACTCGGAGTGGCAAAGTGGCGTAAATGCTTCCCGGCCCTTGTCCGCATCTCTTTGCCCAAGACAAGCGAGAGCAGTGATTTATCCTAGGTAGAGCTTCAGGAGCTACAGCTGGGGGAAAGCTTGGGGTAGAGTGGGTTGGGGAGTTCAGAGGTGAGAGATTTCATTTGAAAAAAGAGTTCTGCTACTAAAAACTTGAAAGCTACTGGTAAAGTGTTCATATAAACAAAGTCAAGTACGAGCTACTTCTTTACCCAAAGTTGCATGCAGACCAGCGCAGGATGAAAGAATCACTGAGTCCAAGGGATCCCAGAGTTTTCTCATTTGAGTCTCCTAAACTTTGGTCATTCGTTTGCTGCCTTCGCATGTTAACCTTATCAATATACTTGTCTCACTACTTAATTTTCTCTAAAGCAGCTCACTTTTTTAAACATGCATACCCGTTTTAGCCTTTCCTCAACAATAACGTCTATAAAAACACAAATTCAATATGTTCTTTTTCTAATGCATTATGAACATGTAATTATTAAAATTTAATTCCAAAAAACATTTTAAATACATTTTCTGTGTGCTACCTATAATCATCTTGTGAACCACACTATGGGAAATGCTGACATAACTCATTAGTTCTCAAATGCCAGCCCACAGATGCCAGGTTAATTGCTGAAGGAGCATCCAGGGTGCTATTTTTAGAACACAGATTATCTGACCCTACCCGCAGAGAATCTGATTCGGCAGATAGTGGGTAGAGCCAGGTAACCTTTCCTGGTTGGTTCTGTTTGTCTATTTTTCAACAAACCCCTCTGGTGCATCTGGTGTGCAGCTGGTTAGGAAACAACTGTTTAGTCTAGTTCTACCTAAAAGGGTTTCTTTGAAGATTTAATTCAATAAAGTAAACTAACTGCTTAGAAGCAGCCTGTTTCAGAGGACATGCCCCATAATTATGTTACTATTACTTGATTTTTACTAATCAATCCCAAGACTTTTTGGATTTAGCTGTGACCTGAAGCTAAATGAACTTCAGGATGAGGTTGAAGGGAAAAGGTTCACGTGGAGCTGAGAAGAGTTCTGGCCTCTCCATTCTGATGGGCGCACAATAGCCTCCCCACCCTCTCCAGATCAGAGCTGACCTCTGTGCCAGGCTCAAGGGCAACCACTGATAAATACCTGGTTAGTCTTCCTGCTGCCCTGTCAATCTGTGTACACAGGAAGTTGCAAGGTCTTTACAGTTGACCTGATGGGAGCCAGATAATCTGTGTCGCAGCATTTATCATCCTACCCACCTAGCCAATCCATCATAAGTGAGCCAATCCATCATAAGTGAATGTTCTTGGTCCTTCCTGTCCTGGTGAGCACTATCCCTTGGGCATGTGTAGAACTTTTTCAGAAAGAACAAGATAACCTCCGTGCTGTAGTCCTGCCCAAGAAGTGTGACCTATTCTGAGCATCACATTCAAAGAGGGGAAACAAGACACTAGAGCAGGCAAGCATAATATCAAGAAATGTTAAATCCACACCAGTTGAAGAATAATGGGAAACACTGGTGATGGTTGGCCCAGAGAAGGGAAGGTCTAGGAGTGTCAGCGTGCATTCATTCCTAGGCAGGGGGAATAGAATGAGAAAGGCCACTGTGAGGGTTAATTTTATGTGTCAACTTGACACAGCGAGCTGGTAAAATATTATTTCTGGGTGTGTCTGGGAGGATGTTTCTGGAAGAGATTAGTATTCAAATCAATAGGCTGAGTAAAGAAGATCATCTTCATCAATGCAGGTGGGCATCATCCAACCTGTTGAGGGCTTGAATAGAACAAAAAAGTGGAGGAAGGGCAAATTTACTCTCTGCATAAGCTGGGCCATCCGTCTTCTGCCATCAGACATTGGTGCTCCTGGCTCTAAGGCCACTGGACTCAGACTGAATTACACCACTGGCCTTCTTGGTTCTTCAGCTTGCACACGGCGGATTGTGGGACCCCTTGGCCTCCGTAATTGCATGGGTCGATTCTTATAGTAAATAAATAAATTATATATATTATATTATAATAAATATATACATATATATACACACACACAGTCATGTGTGGCTTGACAATGGGGATATGTTCTGAGAAATGCATCGTTAGGTGATTTCGTCATTGTGTGAACATCATAGAGTGTACTTACCCAAATCTGGATGGTATAGCCTACTACACACCTAGGCTATGTGGTACTAATCTTAAGGGACCACCATCATATAAGCAGTCTGTCATTGACTGAAATGTCGTTAAGTGATTCATGACTGTATATATGTATATATGTATACATCTCCTATTGGAACTCTCACTAACACAGCCATCAAGTGAGAAAAAGCTTAGCACTGTCAAGAAACTTAAAGAAAGCTGATACGACAAGAGCATAGTTAGCAAAGGTGAGACTGGGTCAGGATGAAGTTGAGAGGCGAACAAGTACTGAATGGTGCAGGGCAATAGTAAGGAGTTTGCATTTTAACCTAAGTGTAATGAAAAACCAGGGAAGAATTTTTAACAAGGCAGAACACAATTCAATTTGTCTAAAAAAGGGTCATTTCTGCTGTGTAGAGAATGGATTAGAAGTAGACGATGGGGGAAGTGGAGAATCTAGGTTGGAGGCTGCTATAAGTCATTTGGCGTGATCATTATCATCAAATACTTAAAGGTCATGGTGGGAGAAGAAGAGAGCTTGTTCCATTGACACTCACAGAGCTGAGTCAAAAGTTATGGGAAGTAGATACCAGCTCTACCTCCTTAACAATCAGAGTTGACACACAATGAAACGGACTCCTTCCAGTGGTAATAAGCACCCTACCATTGGGGGTTGTATCAGTTAGCTATAGCTGTGTAACTAATCATCTCTAAAATGAATGGCTTAAAACAGCAACCATTTATCATTTCTCATGTATCTATGGGTTGGCAGAGTGGTTCTGCTCATCTTGGCTGGGCCATGTTGGTCTTGTCTGGGCTCACTCCATGTGTCTATCCTCAGCCTATAGGTTTACTGAAGGATGACTAGTCTAAGATGGCCTTGTCTGGGGTGACTCATCTCTGCTCCATGCAGTCTCATATCCTCTAGCGGGCTAGTGTGGGCTTATTCTTAAGGTGATCACAGAAAAGCAAGAGAGAGGAAGTAAAAACTCACAAGTGCTTTCTCACACTTCTGCTTGCATCAAGTTTGCTAACCTCTTATTGGCCAAAGAAAGTCACACGGCAGAGGCCAGAGACAGAATAGGAGGAGACTATTAAGTTAGAGTGCAAAAGGGCATGGGTACAGGAGGCCATTCATTGGGGCCATCAACACAATCAATCCATTATAGATACGATGGAGAAGCCATCTCACCACTTATGAGATGAGAGTTTGCAGAGTAGACTAGAATGGATGATCTTTATAAGGCCTCGTCACACTCTGCAGTTCCAGTTGGAAATTAAAATAGAGCACAAAGGTGAGAAGCTGCATGGTAAAGAAAAGTCACGCCAGAGCCCATGTTCCATAACTATGCAGGAGTCTTTCTTGGTGTGTTCCCAGGATCAGGGATCTAAAGAAAATTCCACCCAAAGGACTGAGCCCACTTGCTCCCTGAGGAAGTAACAGTCCAGGCTCTCACTTGCCTTCCTTGGGAACTATGTCTCCATTTCTCTGACAATGTCAGTCTGTGAGAACATCCATGGGGCTCAGGGATGGCCTCAATGTATTTGGTTCACCCACACTCAAGCTGCTGGATCATCTTGAACTAGGATATTAAATGAGAAAAGAAAACTGCCTAAGGAAACCACTCTACTCCAGGTCTGAAACTCATTCCTAAATGAAGATATTAACTCATAAAAACAGGGGTAAGGATTTTGGCCTTACTGAAAACAAGAGAAATAAACACACACACACATATTTAAGCATTCACATAAAGTATTTAGAATTCAGATTTTAAAAGGCCAGGAATGTTGAAAATATAAAATAAAACCAGCCATAACTGTAACTGCAAATAAAGTCTGCATCTTGCTAGCAAATGTGGGCTGTAAAAATTCCAAGATTTTGTGGTCTGGTGGAGGGCAAGACTATTTCCAGATCTTCACACAGAGACACAGATGTCCACACAATCCCATACTCGTAAAACACACACACAGACAGCTACAAATTTGTATATACAACACTGTAAAAATATGTTCACACACAAATATACACACCGGTACTCATGCTTTCCTGCACAATGATGCATTCATTCATATATTTTCACAAACACAGTCATAAATAATCAGATGCACCAACACAGATATCTCCATAGTAAAAGTACACGAATACATACTTATAAATAAATACAAAAAACTGTATTTGAAAATATCAATACAGAGTCTCTTATATACATACAAGCCCACACACCCGGAGGCACAGTCCCATGGATGAATACATAGGCAAGATGCAAACACATCCTAGTCACTGACATACCGTCAAGTGAACACAAACCCAAGAAACAGAAGCACACGTGTGCTGTGGCTGCTTAAAGGCATGTGCAAACACAGATGCACATACACACACATGTGCACCCACCTAGGTGCTCCACAAGGCCATGGATGATCCCTGGTCCCTACCTGCCTCTCCAACTTCATTGAGTACCACTCTCCCCTCTTCTTCTGTCAGCTCTCCTTCCATTCCAAGAACATCCGAAGTTCTCTCCTGTTCTAATGCTTTTGCATATTCTACTCCCCCAGCTCTTCATACAGTTCACCCTTTCTCACCCTTCAGGCCTCAGGTTCAAGGTCACCTCCTCAGTGGGCCTTCCCCCACCACTGCGTCGTGTAGATAGGTCACTTAGTTACTCCATCATACACTTTGTTTGGATCCTAATTACACTTCTTGCAATTTTGAAATTATACATTTCTGTGCGATTGTTTGTTGTCTGTTTCTCCCACTAGACTACAAGAACCATGTCTGTTTCACTCATTTTTATCGTATGTCTAGCGCAGTGCCTGGCTAACAGTGCACACTCAATAAGTAGCTGTTGGACACACAATTGCTTGGAAGGAAGCCAAAAAATGATGTGATTTTAAGCTGGGTACCATGGGTAAATTCTGGGAAACAGTGAAAATTATCCCACTGTAGGAGCAAATGATCTGGGGCATTTAAATACAAATGCCTGACAGTCATTGACTGGAGGCTCTTCCTGGAACATCTCGCATGCTGTGCGAACAGGCAGAGCAATTTTGGGGGTTCAGAAGGGGAAGCCGTTAGGCACAGAGATTCAGATACTGGCAGTTCAAAGTCAATGAGAGCACGCTGAAAGATTAAGGATGGGGCAGGGAACCAATAGTCTCTTCTACCAGCCTCCAAGATGGATTATCATAGCTGATGAAAACCAACAGAGAGCAAGTCCATCGGAAAAGGAACCTTGTGGGTGACTGTGGACAGAAGTGGGAACAGGAGAAAGCAATTCTTTAGCTGGCAATACTGCCCAAGGTAAACAGACCTGGGAGCATTGGGATGCCAAAGACAATGAAAAGAGATGAAGCTACCATGGCTGGTCTTTAGCGAGCGATGGCTCATGGCAAGTCAATCCCATGAGAGGAGAGATGAGTGCTGCTAAAGATATGACATCCTACACTTGGAAATTCCCAGGCTCTTTTGAATATAAGACTCTCCAGCTGCAGGATGGGAAATCCTGTGGTTGGGGCAGTGTTCTGCAAACAACTCTAAGCCTTTGAAATACCATGTGCAAAGCCAGAGTCATTTGGGGATGGAAAATGTAACAGGCTCAGCTGGTCTTCCTGAGACACATGATGTACTGCACAGTAAACCTCATGACAGGGAAGCAGGCAGCTGGATCTGCTGCCTCTTTGTTCCCTGTCCATTTCCACTGCATTCCCTGCCCCCAACACTGGTGCTGATGCCAAGTATAAAGTCAGTTTTTCTAACAGAAATAGAAATCACATCACAATCATTTTCCTATAGGTGTCGGTCATCACCAGAGACAAAGACTATGTCACCTGCACAGATGGCCCTGGGTTCACAAGCTGAACTATTCAAATGCCAGACTCCTAAAGAGATCATGTGTGGGAAGGGACATTCACTTAAGAAAGGCTTCTCTGCCCATATTGATTTGCTATGTGTAAGAGCAAGACATGGGCATGTTACAAATGAACTCCCCTATAAAAACTTAACATAATTAACTCATGAGATCCAGCTCTGGGGGAAGGAGAGTCCTTCTGGAGAACCTGCTGGAAACAATGAAATTTAGGCCTCATGGCTGGATGTCTCTGAACTACGATCCAGTTCCCACCACCCCACCATCAGCAACAATGCCTTGCTGTCCCTGTAAAGTCCTCACCGATAGGTGCTCTAGATGAGTGGGTCTCAAAGTGTGGTGTCTGGACCAGCAGCATTAACATATACATCACCTGGGAACTTGCACAAACGCAAAGTTGGGGGCCACCCCAGACCTACTAGCTCAGTCAGTTCAGGCTGCCATAACAGAATATCATCATAGACTGGGTGGCTTAAATAACAGACATTTATTTCTTACAGTTCTGGAGGCTTGGACATCCAAGATCCAGGCACTGGCAGATCCAGTGTCTGGTGAGTGCTCTCTTCCTGGTTTGCAAATGGCTGTCTTCTCGTTGTGTCCTCACACGGTGGAGAGCAGAGAGAGAGGGAGAGAAAGCTCTCTTGTCTCTTCTTGTAAAGGCACAAATCCTATTCATGAGGGGTCCACCCTCACGACCTAATTACCTCCTAAAGGTCCCATGTCCTAATATCATCCCACTGGGAGTTGGAATTTCAATGTATGAATTTTGGAAGAACACAAGCATTCGGTCCATAACACCTACTGAATCAGAAACTTTGGGAGTGGGGGCCAGCTACCTGTGTTGTAATAAACCCTCTGGGTGACTGTGTTGCACATTCAAGTTGGAGAAACACTGCACTAGATTGGCAAGCAGAATTCTCCACCTTCCTACCTCCTCATCCCTCCCTCATACACCCAACTAACGTTGTGGCCTTGGGACAACCAGGCAGTCAGGCCTCAAACCTCCAAGGATGTTGCATTCAAAATGCTGTGAGTCAGCTGGGTTTTGTTGCAATGGAAAAAGTGTTGGCAACAGGTATGGGGTAAGAGCTGCCCCTCCTCAGACACACCGTTGAATGTCCCTTGGGCTACACTCATCAGGCAAACATTTCAGCCTTTTAAAGCTGAGGGGTTCCCTCCCATAGACTGCCTAAAGTTCTTTATTTAAGTGGTAATTTTATTTTAAATAAACATTTAATATAGAATAATAAGCATATAGAAATGTGTACAGATCATACAATAAGTTTCCATAAACCCATGTAATCACTATCCAGACCAAGAAACAGAATATAGCTAGCATTCCTGCAAATTCTACAATAATTAACAACCATTTTTGTGTCTTTCACCATCAGTTTTTATTGTTTTAATATTTTATATGAAATAAATCACACAGTATGTGTCCCTTTGTGTCTGCCTTCTTTCACTCAGCATTATAGTTGAGAGATTCATTGAACATAGCAAGAGCATGAGTTTCAAATACTCCACATCCTTGTCAACACTTGGTAGTGTCTGTCTTTCTCATTTTAGCTGTTCTGGCAGGAGTGTGTAGATATCTTATGGTGATTTCAATTTGCATTTTACTAATGACTAATGAGGCTAAGCATCTTTTCATATGCTTAGCGGCTACTTGGATATCCTCTCTTGTGAAAGACCAGTTCAGGTTTTATGTCTATTTCCTCTTGGGTTCTCTGTTTTCTTCTTATTGACTTGTTGAAGTGCTTTCTATAGGCTAAGAGTCCCTTGTTAAATATGTATCTTTTAAATATGTTTCACACTGTTGCCTGAAGTTTCACTCTTTTGAAGGTATATTTCGATAAACACAAGCTCTTAATTTTAATGAAGACCAATTTAACGATCTTTCTTTTTATGAGTAGTGTAATATCTGCCTTAAGAAATATTGGCCTACCCTAGAGTGGTGAAAATATTCTTGAATTTATCTTCATAAAGTTTTGTTGTTTTTACCTTTTACATTTAGAACTATAATGCATCTGGAATTGATTTTTGTGCATGACGTGTGATACAGCTCCAGATTCATTTTTTTCCATATAAAGATCCAATTGACCCAATATGATTTATTGGAGGTGTATCCTTTCTGCCCTGCAATACAGTGTCACCATTGTCATGAATCAAGTAGATATATATATATATTTGGATCTATTTCTGGATCTCTATTTTGTCTTGTGCCAACAACACTGTCTTAGTTACTGTAGCTTTAAAATAAATCTTGATATTGAGAGTGTAAGGCTTCCAACTTTGCTCTTCTTCAAATTGTCTTGGCTGTTCCGGGCCCCTTGTATTTCCAAATAAATATTAGAATCAGTTTTTCATTTCTACATACACACACACACACACACACACACACACACTCACACACACAAACCATGCAAACATACACACAACACCTGCTAAGCTTTTTAATGGGATTGCATTAAACTCATAGGTGGTTTGAAAAGAATTGACATCTTTACAATACCGAATCTTCCAATGTTTGAACATGTTATATCACTTAGTTTATTTATTTCTCCTTTCATTTTTCTCAACAGTGTTTTATGGTTTCTTGTGCATAGGTCTTGTACAGCTTTTTATTTATTCCTAGGTATTTGAGAGTTTTTACAGAATTGTAACTATAGAACTTTAGATATTATTTTCTATTTGTTCATAGTAATAGAAATACAATTGATTTTTTATATTGACTTTTTATTCAGTGGTCATGCAAAATTCACTTATTAATTTTTATAGTATATCTATGCATTATTTTGAATTTTCTACGTATACATGCATGTTATCTACAAATAATGATAGTTTTATTTCTTTCTACCCAATCTTTATGCCTTTTAATCTCTTTTACTTGATTTATTGCATTAGATAGGTCTTCCAGTACAATTTTGACTAGAAATGGTAGTTGTGGCCATCCTCAGCTCATTACCAATTTCAGCGAGAAAACTTTCAACATATCACCATTAAGTATTATGTGATGTTTGCTGTAGGATTTTTGGTAGTTTTTTTTTAATCAGATTTTATAAATTCCTTTTTATTCCTAGATTGCTGAGAGTTTTTATAATGATTAAGAGTTGAACGTTTCAAGTGCTTTTACTGTATCTATTGAGATGTTCAATTTTTTTTCTCTTTTATATCATCAATGTGCTAAATAATATGACTGTTTTTAAATGTTAAACCAACCTTGCATTCCTGGAATAAATCCAACTTTGTCTAGGTGTATTACCCTCTTTACATACTACTTTGTTTGATTTACTAATATTCCATTTAGGAGTTTTACACCTGTGCAGAAAAATTGGCATATGGTTTCCGTTTTGTGTAATGGTTTTGTCAGGTTTTACCAACCTCATAGTATCCCTATTTTTCTATTTCTACTTTTTGTATAATATTGGTATTATTTCTTCCATGAATGTTTTTAAATTTTTACTAATAATCAGCACTTGAAGAATTTTTTGCATGTAGGAAGATTTTTAAATTACAGTTTAAATATTTATTAACCTGTAACTATTCAGATAGTCTCTTTTTTATTAGGCCAATTTTGATTAATTATGTTTTTCTTGGCATTTTCATAATTCATCTACATTTTAAAATGTATTATCATAAAGTTGTACATTATATCCTCTATACCTGTATGATATATATTAATATCCCTTTTCCCTTTATAAAATTATAATATGTACCTTCTCTAATTCTTGTCTGATTAGTCTTGCTAGAGATTTGTCTGTTTCATTAGTCTTTCAGGATTCATCTTTTTAGGGTTTTTTTCCCTACTGTATATTTATTTTCTAGTTTATTCTATTTCTATTTTTAATCATTTTCTTTATTTAATATTGTTTGGGTTTAATTTGTTCTTTTTCTAACTTCTTAAGATGAATACTGGAATCATTAATTTCTAGTTTTTCTTTGTTTCTCATATATGAATATAAGACTATAAATTTCCTTCTACTACAACTTTAGCTGCATTCCCAGTGTTTTTATATGTCCAATTTTTATTACCATTCTCTCCAAAATAATATCTAATTTTCACTGTAATTTATTGTTTGACTCATAGATTATTTAGAAATCAATGTTTAATTTCCAAATATTCGAACATTTCTAGTTTTGTTTTTGTTACTTATTTCTAGCTGAATTTCACTCTGATCAGAGGCCGTGTGCTAAATAGTTTTAATGCTTTAAATTTGGTGAAAATTGATATCTGTCCCAAAATATAATCAATTTTACGTAATAGTCCATGTGTGATGTTAGAAAGTATTCTATTAATATTCGGTTGGTATTCAATTAAGCCAGCTAGGTTTATTCAATTAGGCAAATTAGGCTAATTTATGTAAATTAGGTCAAATATATTAACCAGATCTTCTTTGTCCTTACTGATTTTTTATCTGTTTGTTCTCTCAGCTCTGAGAAAATTATATTAAATTCACCCACTATGATTGTGGATATGTCTGTCTGAAATGTTTTGAAACTATGTTAATCAGTTAAATATAAATTTAGAGCTGCACCTTCTTAGTGAATTGACCCTTTCATCATTAGGAAATGTCTTTCTTTATCTGTGGTGGTACTTCTTTTCTTAAAGTAGGCTTTGTCTCATATAAGGATAATTATCCCAGCTATCTCTTTGTTACTTATTGCACCCTTTTTCTTTCAATTTTTATGTGTCCTTATATTTAAAGCAAATACTTTATAAGCAGTATACTCTTTTATGAAAAAAATCTTTCTCTTTTAATTGCAGAATTTATGCCATATAGATTTATTAAAATTACTGATATATTTTGGCTTCAATTCAATAATTTATTATTTGTCTTCAATTTTCCCATCTTTCTTATGTTCATTTCTCTCTCTTCTCTTGCCTTGTTTGGGATTAATCAAGCATATGTTTTTATTATTTTATTTTCCCCTTGATTACATTTTTAGCTATACATTCCTTTACCCTTCTTTTACAAGTTACCCTAGAGATTACAAGACCCTTCAATTATTAGTTTTATAGACATTAGTACTTTTACCACTTCCCAGATATTGTGAGAATCCTAGAATACTTCAGCTCTATTTATGTCTCTGTCTCCTTTTGTTTTAATGTTGCAATGACTAAACATTACCGTTCCTTGTACGGTCAACATTCAATTAGATGTGCCCACATATTTATCCCTCCCGTGGTTCTTCATTCTTTTATAATTTCCATGTTTTTATCTAAAATCATTTTCCTTCTGCCTAAAGAACATCTTTTATCATTTCCCTTAGTACAAGTCTACTGGTACAAATTATCTCAGGTTTTGTTTATGTGAAAATGTATTTATTTCACCTTCATTTTTAAAGAATATTTTTCTGAGTATAGAATTTAGGTTGGTAGTTATTTCCTTGAGTATTTTAAAGTTATTGTTCCATTGTGTTCTGATGTATAATTCCTGTTATACTGTTTTCTCTAAATATTATTTTTGCAACTTTGAAAATAATATGCCTTTTTTTCCTTTGGTTGCATTTAAGATTTATTTCTCTTTAGTTTTTATTTTCATCAATTTTACTGTAATGAATAAAATGTGATTTTCTTTGAGTTCACCTTCTTGGTCAATTATACACGGTGTCTTTCATCATATTTGGAAAAATTTGGATGATTAATCTTTTCAAATGTTGCTTCTGCTCCATTTTCTTTCCTCTCATCTTCTGAAATTCCAATTAAACATATGTATTCACCATTCTCATATGACTCTTACATTTTTCTATTTTTTCCATCTTTGGTAAGTTACTTAATTCTGAGATTCTTTTTCAGCATTTGGAAAGATGGATATTAATGGTCTCACACAGCATTGTTTTTAATGAAGCTTATGCAAAGTGTTCAGCTAGTGCTTGTTAGAAAATAGTCACTCAGTACTTTTGTGCCTTTTTGTAGTGACGTCCTATTGCTCAACAATGCTGATGAAAGTGGTAGTTATGCTTTATCAAGCTTTTACTGTGAGAGAGGCAGGATTTTAAGTCTTTGATGTATATTATTTCATTTTTCTTTACAGCAAACCTGTGAACTAGCATTATTGTATTCATTCTAGAGATGAGGAAACTGAGGCACAGGGAGATAAAGGGACGAGCTTAGCTAGGTGGTTCTGTTTCAGTGTCTCTCATGAGGCTTCAGTCACATTGTCACCCCAACTCCATCACCTAAAAGATAAATTTGAATTGCTCAGTTGAACCACATAAAACTGAAAGTATTAGACCATTTTGACCTACAAAAATGTCACTTTCATATGGTTCAACATAACAATTTATGCTTCCCAGACTCCATGACTGAGATGGTGCAGAAGAACACAACAGAAAGAATTTCAATCCTGCTAAAGCAAAAGCTATTTTTTTATTGCTCTCCACCTCCTTGATGTGGTAAGAGCTATGGGGGCAAGGCCAGAACTCAAGAAAGCAACATCTGGATGGAGCAGGAGGGATCAATTTTTCTGTGGTCTTATGATAAATTAGAAAATGGAGCTTCAAGAGTCTGGAACCAAAAAAGACTCCCTCTCCCTTACTCCTGATCTCCCTGCTCTCTCCCCTCCCGTTCTTCTCTCTCCAACGTCCTGTCACAATCCACCTCTTCCAAGTCTGGTTCAAGTCCTCTAGGGACTTGGAAGAGTCATGTTGCATTGTCTGGAATTCCCCAGAAATTCTTCCTGGTTTTCATAATATCTTCGTTTTATAACCAGCATTGTGGCTGTTTCAGGATTCACAAGCGAGTGATTGAAAATCCCTTAATTAGAGGGAATTGACCCTCCTTAGTACAGTCCATGCTCTAAGGAGGAAACCCCCAGAGTTGAAGCCACCATAGAACTGGGAATAACCTAAATACTCACCAATAGGGGAGGAGTCAAATAAACTAAGCTAAATCCATACCATGTAATGTTATGCAGCATTTAAAAGAAGTGAGATAGAGTGTTGTGTACTTACGTGGAAAGGACTCCAAAACACCTTGTGAAGTAAAAAAAAGTACATTGAAAGTCAATATATAGAGTGGATTATGTATTTGTGTGTGTGTTTGTGTGTAAATGTATAGAAAGTGTCCAGAAGGAGAAACACTAAAATAATGACAATGGTCATTTCTAAGCAGGGACGGTATTGGAGAAGTGGGTCAAGGAGGACCTTCAAAGCAACTGTAAAGTTTGTGAGAATATATTCATGTTTACTTGTACAATTAAAAATAGGTAATTTTTAAAGTCATGAAACATTTTTTTGCATCAGGCTAAAGCCTAAAGTTCAGAACTGTCCTATTCCGGTTTTCCCAAGAGCAGATGCTGAGACAAGGATTCAAGTGCAGTTTTATTTAGGGGTGATCCCAGGAACTACTAACAAGAGAGAGGAGAAGTGGGACAGGGAAGGGAAAGCAGTAAATAATGCATGTGTTCTCAAGCAAGTTAGCACCATGGGCAACAGGAGTGGAATCTGGTGGGGAACACGTACATCAGCGTTATCTCACCTGAGGGGGAAGGGAGCTGGCGTATTTACCCACCAAATTCCATCATTCATTGTTGACAGCTGCTCCTGAGCAGCACTAACTCTCTGGCACATCTGACCTGCCACGTAGTTGGGCCAAGTGGACCCCGATGGCCAGAGAAAACCCTGAAGTAAAGAAATGAAGGGGCTGGCAGTCGTAAGTTGGGCTGGCATGCACCTGAGGGGTAAGAACAAGGGAATTTGGACAAGATGCCAACAACTTCTACAAGAGCTGTGTCTACACCCACTGTAACTCCATATTGTTCGGGCAGCCTCTGAGGTTCTGTCGGGATAGCTGAGCTGGGTGTCACCTCTCAGGGGGAAACCTGAGAGAGAGAGGTCCCCACCACACCTCATGGCTTGAGCTCCACATGAGTGTGATCTCTCTGCCTAGGAAAATGCAGCCAGCCAAGCTCCGTGACTTTTATAGGAAGCCCCACAATCTTGGCTTCCCTTACAGGAAAGAAGAAAAGGTACAGAAAGAACAATCCTCTCTTCTTCAGGCATTGGCTGCAGATGGGTGTGTTAACAAAACCAACAAATACTGAATATCACTTTCTACAGGATTCAGCCATCCAAGTGACCATATAAGATGGTGATTAACAACCTAGATTCAAACCAAAATTTCCTAACTGTGTAACATGGACAGGTCACTGTCCCTCTCTGAACCTCATCTGTAAAATCTGTAAAATGGGAATACCTACCTCCTAGGGCTCGTGTGATATGCTCCTACACGCTTCAAAAGCATGCATACAGCACTGAGCACAATTCTTGGCACATAGTTAACATTCAACAAATGTCGGCTGGTCCAGAAACTAAAATTTTAAAAATTTGTTTTACACTTGATGTTTTCAGAACTTTGCTCTCGGACCTGTGCGAAAGAAACAAAGTAAAAAACCTCATCTCTCCTCAAGCAGCAGTAATATGTCCTCATGAGTCACGGGGCTATGAGTCCTCAGACAGGAAATCAGGTCCCTTGGGACTTGGAGAGACTGCAGCCAGGAATGCAGAGGTGGAGCTCCAAGGAGAAAGTGCAGAGAGAGGGGATAGTCTGTGACCCCATAGCCTTGAGTAGCAGGAAAGTGCCCCTCTGTCCCCTTGCATGGCCAACCCAACTAATCTGAGTGCAGCAAACCTGTTTCTGTTGAGCTGCTACTTGCTCTGATTTACATTTCAAACAGCCCATGGTTTTATTCTCTCCTCACCATCCCTGAAAGCTAACCATTATGGATTTTACAGGCCTCAGAGCCCTCGGCTCACACACTCAATTTGCACAATCTTTGCATAAGGAAAAAGGCAGTCGATGCAAACTGAATTAATTGTAATTGACCATAATATGCTTACAGAAATGCCAAGGAGTTTTCATTAGTAGATAAGCCCCAAAGTATCTGCCAATGATTTACATCTGCATGAACACACTGCATGGCCACAGTTAATTACGAGACCTGCCACAGAAGATGCTTCATCAAACCCTGGCAGAGGCCTTCCGAGGGCCAGTGACACCTCCGGGGACCAACATGTCTTGACTGCTTCCTGGGAAGGGCTTTGAAATCACTGTCTGAGATGAGGCAGAGCCAAGCTGCCCCTCTTGGGCTCAGGCTGGGCCCTGCTAGCTGCCCCAGCCTCTGTATCCTTCTGCCTCCTCCCTTGAAATTGCCAGTCCCTCCCACCCCATCCCACAGCCTAAGTCCTTCTCCATCAGTCATCATTGCTAAGGCTGGTATTAAACTTGTGTCCTGGTTCAGATAACAGACCTTCATTCATTTCTTCCTTTTTCAACAAACATTTCCTAAGTGACTCCTCTTTGACAGCCTCCACGCTAGGATTGGGGGTACAACACAGACATGAACCTACCACATAGAGCTTGAAATCCAGTGTCAGACTAAAAGACTGAATAAGCACATGATTGTCAACAGGTGGTAATGAGATGAGAGTAAAAAACAGGATAATAGGAAGGAAATTGGGGCTTTTTCTTAGAGAGCAAGGATGGAGATGTTTCCTCAGGGGTGATATCTCGGCTGAGACCTGAAGCCTGAGAAGCCACCATCCAGGTGAGGTGTTGAGGTAAGCATGTTCCAGTCAGAAGAAATAGCATGCGCAAAGGCCCTGAGGCAGGAAAGCAGCTGGCACCTTTTAGAAGGCTCACGAGGCTGAAACATCCCAAGTGAGGCAGAGAATGGAGGAAGATGAGGCAGGAGAGGAGCCAAAGGCCAGAACATGCAGGATCTTCCAGACCAGGCTTACAAGGACCCTGAATTTAATTCCAAAAGGATTGGGAGGCATGACAGTGGTTCAGGTGGGTCCCTTTGAGGGGAGTCAAGTATTTTAAAAAATCACTCTGGCTATGAAGAGTGGTAGGAAAATAAATTGTGGGAGAGCAAAAGTAGAAGTAGGGAGACCAGTTAGGAGAAGGCTGTAAGAGTCATCCAGGCAAGAGATGATGGTGTTGGGTAGCAAGTCGGGATGGACACAAGTTGGGAGAGGTCAGGGGCCTCTGTCTGCTTGAGGCTGCGTGGCTGAGTGCCTTCCTCTGCCCAATACCTCCAACAATCAGAACTCAACCTTGACCTCAGTAGCCTCCGTCCCTGGAGTCTACAGCCCCATTCCCTCACCCCAGAAGAACCCAGGACCTCTGACACTGACAATGACTATCTCCTGCCTGAATTATCTAGATCGGTGCTGTCCAGTAGAAATACAATGCAAGCCAAATATGTCACTTTAAATTTTCTAGTACACTTTAAAAATGTAAAAAGAAACAGGTGACCTTAATATTAATAGTATTTTATTTAACCCAAAATAGAATCATGTCAAGGTGTAATCAATATAAAAATTATTAGTGAGATATTTACCTTGTTACATGCTAAATCTTCAAAATCCAGTATATATTTTATATTTAGAACACACCTCATTTGGACTAGCCACATTTCAAGTGCTCAGTAGTCACACGTGCCTACTGGCATCCTTATTATACAGTGCAGCTCTGAATGTGCTTACCTGAACTCCTTCACCATCCTCTGCCCACCGTTTGGAAAACTCTTACCTGTATCAAGAACTTGGAGGCCATTACAGGCCTAGATTGACGGGTCATGTAATCTCCATAACTCCATGAACATCAGATCTTCTGATTAGCGGACCACATTACCACCAAGCCTCTGAACAAAAGACCACATGGTCACGTGATATCTGGGCCACATGACTGCCGAGCCCCATGTTTAGAACATTACACTCAGGCTGAAATTTCTTCAGCACTTGCAATCAGGTCTACCGATCCAATGCAGGTTTGCCCATTGGAAGGGATGAGGAGTTCCATCATAGGCCCAACTTCTTAATAGCCTTTGATCATAACGCAAAGTGGAGTGTGCGCCCAAGACCTGAGAGAGATGACAGGCAGGCTGGGCGAATGGCGACTGACCCCGAGGTCCACAGTGAAGTGGGTCACGGTCACAGGTGCGCATTGCGCTTCCGTATCACCCATGATATTGACAATGATTATCAGAATCATCATCATAATAGCACTTATTATCTCATTTAATTCTTACAACACCCTTAGCTGGGTATTATATGTTTTACATATAATGAAGTTGAGGCTCAGAAAGGTTCATTGACTTGCCCAAGGTCACACAGCTAGTAAGTGAAGGATCTGGAATTTGAGCCCTGATTCGACTTGTAGCTACTGTGTACACTGCCTCCTATAACAACCACCACCACACCGTTGCCTATTGTCTATGCTTTTAAGGTTATTTACATCTATTGTATCTGTATGATGGGATACTGTATAATGGTGTGTTATGGTCCACCTGTTCCTAACTCCTCGTTCAATGACATTAGATTAATAGCTTGAAATTGGCCACAGTGAAGGTATTTACACCATAGAAGTAGTAAACAGTACAAATCAGGGCTTGGTTTTATGAAAAGCCAGTTGTTAAACATTTACCAGTGCACCACCATACAGGACTCACATTTTTCCCACCTTATCTTGCAGTCTTGCTAATCATAAAGTTCCTGCTAACAATCGGTGATCCTCCAGCCTCCATCACAGTACAAGGACATGAGGCGCCACCTCAGAGGGTACAGATGGGTCCCTCCCGTGGCTCTGGCCTTCATGGGGAAAGGAGAGACGTGAGCCTGGGGTAAGTGCTTGCCAAGCAATGCCTGCTTTGGAGAGGCCCTTCCTCCTGCATCCACAAGGTTGTCTCCAAGCTGGAGCCTGCATTCAAAGATGCTCAAGTCTTTCCCAACTTTCTGGTGAGGAGGACAGAGACCATCTCCAAAGCAATCTGTAAATTCAAGGTAATTCCAATCAAAATCCAGACGGAATTTTTTCCCCACCAAATGGAATATAATCAGCCATAAAATGATGAATTAGAAAAATATATTGTGACTGGAAAATATATCTATGACCTACTATGTAGAGAGGGAAAAGGCCAATCACAAATGGAACATAGAGTATGCTCCCATTAATTAAAAAAAATATATACATATATACGTGCATATATAATATATTATATATGCATAATATATTATATATGTATAGTATATATAAATATATGCTACATATGTTGTGTACATATATTTGTACATATACATGCATACATATAAACATTGGGAAAATAAGACTGATAGTAGTTGGATCTCTAAGTAGTACCATCATTGATTTTTTTTTAATTGAATTACTATAGTGCTTTACTACTCTGCAAGATGTGGGGGCATTGTCAAAATAAACATTATCTGTCAATTTAGGGAAAAGAATAACTATTACTTTAAACCAGGGTCAACAAACTTTTTCTGTAACAGGCTAGATAGTAAATGTTTTGGGCTTTCAGGGCCATACTCTTTTTTTCCTACCTGCTAAAAAAACTTTTGGTTGGGCCGGCCCCGTGGCTTAGCGGTTAAGTGCGCACGCTCCGCTGCTGGCGGCCCAGGTTCGGATCCCAGGCGCACACTGACGTACCGCTTCTCCAGCCACGCTGAGGCTGCGTCCCGTGTGCAGCGACTGGAGGGATGTGCAGCTGTGACATGCAACTATCTACTGGGGCTTTGGGGGAATAAATAAATAAATAAAATTATTAAAAAAAAAACATTGTTTTTTTAAAAATTCTTTTCCTATTTTGTTGGGGGTAGGGGTTACCTCCTAGGGTTGTCCATTTCCAGAAAGTGGGGATGTGACTGGCTGACCTGGGTTTGCGTCTCACTTCTATCCCTCCTGAGCAGTGTGACAGCAGGAAAATCACTAAACCTCTCTGATCCTAAGTTTTCTCATCTGTAAAATAGAGACAATGCTAGTGTCAGCCTCATAAAGTCATCGTAAGTGTTAAAAGATGTAAAGCACTTGGTAAAGAGCCTGGCACATAGCAAATGCTTGGTAAATATTAACTCTGATGAGGAAGAAGAGGAGGAAGAATGGATGGATAGACAGATGAATAGATAAGCTACTGAATCTCAGTTTAGTACCAAATTTCCTCCATGAAGTGTCCAAATTCTTGGGGATGTGCTCTTCTGTGACCCTCAGCTGTGTTTGTGTGGGAAGGAAGAAGTGGAGAGCAGACAAAAGATGCTGTTTTGTGTTTCTCTAATTTTTTATTTATTCAAACTAAATGACAATGATCCCTTGTCCTCTTTGATCGTAAGCTGCAGGAATCTGGTCTAGCACTACCTACAGAAAAGTTTTCATCACAGGGAAAAATTGACCAGAACAGCACTGACATGAGGACAGCAGTGGAGATGAAGGTGACCTAGTGGTCAGGCCTCAGAGTCCAGTGGCCCCTGAAGGCAGCTCCTCTTCTGCCTCTCCCACCATTTGTTTATGTAATACAGGAAATTTCCTTCTTATGCCTCCCCTAGTCTGAGTTGGGTTTCTGTCTCTTGCAACGCAAAGAATCCCAATGTAGGACTGAGGGTTATTACATCGATGGAAGGAATTTTGTTCAGTTCTTTTGGATGAATATACTGTAGACAGAGAGATGCCCATCAGTATAGTGAGAAAGACTGAAAGAAGACGATATTATTGATGGACTGAGGTCTTTGAGGGGAAATACACAGATATAACTAGAATGATTCACATCCAATGTTCAACTGGAGGGGGCAGGACTGGCTGTGTAATTTGTGGGTCCCAGTGCAAAAAAATGTAGAGCCCCTTGTTCAAAAATTATTGAGAATTTCACAGTGGTGACAGCAGAGCATTAAACCAAACAAGGGGAGAATCTGAGCGTGGGATCTGATATGACTGCATAGGTCGCATGCCCATGAAGCCAACTCCGGAGGGGGCATACTTCCTCTGAGACGTGAGGTCAGGAGGGAGAGACGGCATGTGATAGAAACAATTGGGGGTGGCAGGAATGAAATTGAGATGCAGCCTCTATTTCCCCTAAGGAGAGGTATACTTATCTGCTGTGAATAAAGGGATTGGGTTGGAAATTGGTCAGAAGAAAGGCAAATAGACACTGAAAGATGAAACACAGGGGGCTTCAGAAAAGCAATCAATTAGTAATGAAGCCTTTTCTCTGAAAATGTACAAACTCCCCTTGAGGAGAGACGTAGCAAGCAGCGAGCTGCAGCACCTCCGAGAGCCATGCAGAGTTTGGTTATCCACGGCGGCACACCCAGCGGCTGCCAGCCTCCCTACGCAACTGCTGTTTGCTTATTTCAGGGCTCCCTGGCTGCTCTCTAAAATCAAAGCTTCACTAATAACCATATTTAGCATTGAACAAGTGCTTGGTATTTCCCGAGGACTCCACAAGCAGTAATTGGTTAATAACCCAATGTAGTTGAAGAAAAGGCACACATCACAAGTCTGCAAGAACAGATGCCTTTCTTGTTCATGGTATAGGGAAAGGGTCCTTACATGGGGCATCGGGGGTTGTGAGTCCTGGAATTATATGCAACTGTCCTGTGTATGAACGTCTGTGTTTGAGTGTGTGTGCATATGTGTGAGTGTGTATGCATGTGCATGCATGTGGGGGCATGCATGTGTGTGAAAATAACTCCATAGGTCCTCATAGAGACATCTTGGCCAAAAAGAAGAAAGAACCACAGAATTGAGGTAAGAGTTTAAGATATAGATTCAGACACCTTAGGTTAGGACCCAGGTTTAGCCATCTATCTCCTAGTTGTCTGACTTTGTACAAATAACTCCCCTCTTAATGGCAGAGTTTCTTCATCTATAAAATGGGAAGAATACCGTTCTCTCAAGGTTGTGAAGATTACATGAAATCCTATAGGTTAAAGTCCTGCCACAAAGTCAGAATCGATCAGGGTCTCCACTCTCCATCTTCCATTTTCTCATTTATTCCATGGCTACTTATTCAGTAACTGCTATGTGGCAGGCACTGTGCTAGTCCCTGGGGTTGGGCAGTGAAGAGAACAAAGCCGCCACCCTTTGGTTGTTTACATTCTTGTAGGTAAAGACAGGCATAAACAAATAAACAAGTACATAAGTGGTCTCAGATGACAATAAGAATGAGAAATGTAAGGCAGGTCAGAGAGTAGGGAGGGATTCCAGGGTGTAGTGAGGCTTCTATTTTATATGGGGTCTCGGACAGGTTTTTGAGCAAAGACCTGAGGAGGTGAAGAAGCAATCATGTGGAAATCAGGAGAAGATTGTTCTTGGCAGAGGGAGGAGCAGAAGCAGAGGCCCTGAGGTGAGAGGCATTCAGGGGACAGCAAGGATCTTTCTGATGCTCTCGCCTCACAAGGTAGGAGAGTCTCTTGGATTATGGAGTAACCCATTCCCCTCACCTGTGGGTGCAAGTCAAGCTCTCTCTACTGGGACTGGATGAGGGAACTAGGTCAGGGCCCTGTACACACACATCAGGCCTCTAACTTTGCCTGAATCATCATCAGGAAAGTGGGGCACATCTCTAAGTGGAGTTCCCCATGCCCCAGCCCTCAAGCACGCTGCTGGGAGAAAGGCCCTTTGACCCCCTACCCCTGTGCCCCCAAGACAAAGCATTCACCACCACATTTGTAGAGGATCCTGTTTCTATTTCTGTGTTAATCACCTCAAAAATCAGCGGATTAAGATAACAACCATCGTTATTTAGTACACTTGAGTAGGACTCTGCCAAGAAGGCCCACCCCTGCTCCTCGAGGCCTCCCCTGGGGCAGCATGACTGGAGCTTGGGACTTCACTTGTAATATGACTCACCAGGCTGCCATCTGCAAGCTCCGCTGAGGCTGAGGGTCAGCCAAGGATTTCCATTCCTCCCCACACGGTTGTCATCACATGGGCCACTCCCTGGGCTACTTAGGCTTCCTCAGAATACGGTGGCTGGGTTCCAAGAATGAGTGTTCGAAGAGACAAGAAGTGAAAACTACCCGTTTCTTAAGGCCTGGGCTCAGAAACTGACACAACATAGCTTCCACCATATTCTATCAGTCAAGCAATCACATCCCTGAGATTCAAGGTTAGGGGACATGGTCCCATCCATTTTAATGGGAGGAGTGTCAAAGAACGTTGAGACCATGTTTTAAAACCACCACCTCCCCGATTAGCCTTCTGCCTTTCCCAAGGACATACTGTAAAGGCTTCTGGGATATTTCAACCTAAAAGGCCAGCACTCTTTTCTCCTAGGCCTGAGATCCTGAAGATTACACAGATATCCTACAAGAGGACTATGTCAGTTACCCTTTTCCATGTAACAAGCCACTCCTAACTAAAATCGAACTTAAAACAACAATTCTGTGGGTCAACAACTTGTCTGGGCTCAGCTGGGTGGTTCTTCTGCTGATCTTGGTTGGGATTCCCTCAACATTGTGATCAGCTGCTGGTCAGTTAAGTGGCTTTACTTCTGTCGGTTGATTAGTGGTCAGCTGGGTGATAGGAACAGCTGGATGAGGTGTCTCTCATCATCCACCAGGCTTGCCAGGCTTGTTCACATGGTGGTGGTTGTTTCCAAGAGCATGAAAGCACAGGCCTAGACTCTGAACTCATACTAGGTCACTTCTGTTGCATTCCAGAGGCCAAAGAAAGTCACAAGGTGAGTCCTGATTGATGGGATGGGAAGATAGAGTCCACCTCCTTATGGAAGAAGCTGCATAATATTGTGGCCATTTTTACAATCTACCATAAGGGCTCTTCATTCTGCAGCATAAATATTAGCACCTTCAAGCATGAGCTAGATTGGGAAAAGAACTCCTGGCATCACAATGAGTCAACTTCTAAATCTGATAATTCCTTGTTATGAACCTTCCCTCATCCTCGTTCCCTGACTATTAATGACAACAAAGACACAGGCTCTGTAAGTGGAATTGCTTTGGGAGAGGCAGTCAAGTTTAGCATCTAAGCCTACAGGTTCTAGAGGCAGACAGATCAAGTTCTTCATTTATAGTTATTAAATAGATGACCTTGAGTAAGTCTCTTAACCTTTATGACCCTCAGTTTCCTCAGAGCCTCACTAACATTCAGTGGTAATGGCACCTAGCTCACAAGATTGTTGGGAGGTGAAATGAGATAAGATGTGATGAGTGCTTAGCACAGTGCCTGGTATGGAGGAAACATTCAATAGCTGTTATTGTTTAGCAGCAGTAATGGAGGAAGTAGGAGTAGGAACAGTATTGAGTTTTGTTCAAAGCCACCACAATAATTTACAAAGATGTAAGATACACAGAAGTCGGAATTTCTCAGTTAAGAACGACAAACGAAAAATCAGCTCTCTAGTCCTTAAGTTGAAAGACTTAATGGCAAACATCTCCTCACTCATCACTTTATGTATAAAGGAGATAGTGTGTGTCAAGGAAGTCACTCATTTTAGGGTAGTAGTCAGGCATATGAGTATCACCATGCAGTCATTGCATCTCCTTTCCAATGTTTATTCATTAACTTAAAGTGGGGTTTCTCAACGTATTGAACCAGATAATTGTTGGTGGGCTGTGGGTGGGGGCTGTCCTGTGTGTTGTAGGATATTTAACAGCATCCTTGGCCTCTACCCACTAGATATCAATAGCATACCCCCTTCCAAGTCATGATGATCAAAAATGTCTCCAGACACTGCCAACTGTCCCCCAGGGAGTGGGTAGAGAGGGAAGGAAGTGGAATCAATTGAGAGCCATTGGCTTAAATGAAAATCTTTTCCCAATCCATGGATGTTTTGAGCTTGAAAAAGGCAAATTCTATTCCGAGGAATTCCAAATGGAAAATATTGCTGGGAAAATGGAGCTGGAAGTGTGGCTTTCAGACCCAGCTCCGTATTAGAACTACCCAGGGAAAAAGGTAGTCAGGAGGTGTTTGGTTTTAGGGATGTCCAGGTAAAGTACCCAGGGGTCCCTGGGAAGTGACCTCTGGCTTATTTGACCTTGAAATAAACATCTGGAATGTGCTGGCGTTCTGTATATTGGTTGGTAAGGAGGCACGTTTCTGAAATTTCTAGAAATAGAAAGAAGGGACATGGAGGGCCCCCCAAGTGATGACCTCCGGGTGAACTCCCACTGACTAACCATGTTGATTCTAAATGGTGCCAAGCTAAGAGAGAGACTGGCATTAAGTTGACCTTGCCATTAGCCGAGGACCATGGGTTGTGTAAAGAACACTGAATGAGCACTGGATATGCTTGCAAACCAAAAACTAACTTCCCTCAAACATGAGGTCTGGTCAAGATAAGCATTCATTGTGGTGTGCCCAGAGCATTGCCAGTTCATGTCTGCTGTCCTGACATAATCATTAAGAACTCCCTCTCTCCCATGCAAAGCTATCCCTCTCTGTTTGGACAATAAATTACAGGGTCATCCTTAGTGACTTTCAGATTTCTCAACTTTAAGAACCTACAATCCTGGGGAGTTAAACTTGTATTTAATCATTTTGGCAATATTTAGAGTATTTCACTTCTCCATTCATCTACAATAGATAGCTTTTCATTATTACGATGCTTTGGTTTAGGGGTTTGACAGTGTTTTTGTGTGTCTCACTGTCTTTGTGCCCTGAGAATGACAGAAGATGCTTTGAGGACCTGCAGCGTCCTCACTCCATATGGATGGGTGAATGTGATGCAAGTTGGTGGCAGTGGGGACATTTTCTGACTCCTCGGTCCCTGTCTCGGCTGCCCTTCCCATCTTGTCACAAGGCTGGCCACTGCTCTGGCCACAGGATGGTGAATGTCATTAACGCGGTGGAGGGAAAGGCACTGGAAGTGACTGAGTCCTGACCCGGGTCCTCAAGGAATGCAAATTTAAGGAAAGAGGTGGTGTTACCCCAGGACAGTTTGTAGCAGCTGGAGATGACTTAGTCCACCACTGTCCAGCATGACAATGGGCCACAGGGAAAGAACGGAAAGTGAAGGCATACCTGCCTATAGCAAACAATTTTTGATAACCAAAAATGTGCCGTGCTAGAAGTGGTGCAAACAGATGTGATATTCACATGAATTGTAAGCTATCACTGAAGAAGATGATGGGGCTGGGGGAAGGGTAGATACGCATCACAACACAGGTCGTGCAGGAATAACCAAAGCAGTTAAAGAGATCACACCGGAAAGCAAGGACAGTACAAAACTCCAAGTTTGCTCAAAATTATGTAAGGAGGAAGAAGAAGAAGATGAGAGAAAAGCTGCAAATCTGGAAGAAAATGAAGAGAGTGGATTGTTGGAAACAGATGAGGCTACTCTAGACCCAAGGAAAATAGTAGAAGCTTGTAAAGCTAAAACTGATGTTGGAGGTGAAGATGCTAGTTTGCAAACCAGAACTTATGACCTCTTCATGACTTATGATAAATATTACCAGGCACCACAGCTATGGTTGTTAGCTATGACGAGAACGGCAGCCTTTAACCGTGGAGCACATGTATCAAGATATTTGTCAAGATCATGAGAAGGAAACTGGTCATTTGAATCACCGTTATCTCCCACCACCCCCTACGTGTTCAGGTCACCCATGCTGAGGTGATGAAGAAAATCAATGAGATTGTTGCAAAAGGAGGATGTTCATATGTATCTTCTAATTTTCTTGAAATGTGTACAAACTGACATTCCAACAATAGACTATGACTGCACAAGACAATTCACAGAGTAACAAGCAGAGCATGGAATGTATTCTAATTATTGGTTCTGATTTTTAAAGAATTAACTCATAGATGTGACTATTGGCCATATTCACCAATATGTACAATTTCTCTAATAAGGGGACTTATATGTTTACACATTAAATTTTTAAAAATGTTCCACTACCAAGAAAAAAAAGTCCTGTGTCCCTGTGAGGACCTTACAGACTGTCTCCTCCTTTATGTTTCTTGTCTCAGTACGGAGACACTTCCATTTCACTCGCTATTAAGGAGATCTTATATCTTGAATGCAGTCTGCTGCTGTCTTTCTGTCAATCACTATCTTCGTGAGGATCCTTCACAGAATCTTTTAGTCTGATTTACACATTCAGAACACAGTCCAGTGTTCTTTTCTGGACACCACCCAGAATTTCTGTTATTGGCTTAAAGCCACATGCACTGGAAAGATGCTGTAATAAGGGTGGGTGGGCAAGGGGTTTCTGTGTCCCAGCCTCTCTCTTCACTATACCCCTCTGCCTCGAAATGACTGAACCCACCCAGCTCTGAGAGCTGAGAACAGACAGACCATCTCTGAGTGGGCCTGATTCAACCCACTCACATGAGGGAAGGATTTTAACAGGTAAAGAAACCTTCAAAGTAATCCTGACATTTGGGTGGAGGGTTGTGATCAGCAACCAAAAGTGGACAGATCAGCTAAGAATACAAAATTCTGGATTCAAAATTAGGTACAAACTTGAATATTTATTTAGAATAAGAAAATAAATCACAACCAACTACATTTCTTAAAAGGTGATAGATAACACTAACACTACAAAATCCTGGAAAATAGCAATATTTTTTACTAATTAGCACACAGATGCAACTCTATAATAATTTTTCCTACCTTTTGTTGGCTGCATACTCTTTGATCTCCTCTTCATATGACAATGAGCTTTTAATATCATTTTCTATAGAGAGAAAAGAAAGGGAATTCAGACTTTCTGAATTATTTTCACTCTGGCATAGTAGAGCGAAACCGGTTTCTTTCAGCTTCACAGATCCATTATTGATAATGCCATCTAAATTTCTAGGATTATTGACAAATTTGAGAAATCTTCTATCAAGCTTATTTCAAATATGAGCTGTGAGAGTTTAGGGGATTTCAAAAGTTTTCTGGTGCAATAAGTAAACTTAAGTACTATTTGGATTGACAGCATTCATGACGCAGGGCCTTGGAAGGGCCCCGTGGACGAGAGGCCTGAAATGTAAGTGTTACTAGCTTCTCAGTAAATCCACGTCTGACTGGCTTACAAGGTCCTGCTTTGATGGTCCTTGGACAGCCCTTCCAACTCATTGCCTATCACGTCTCCCTTGTTCAGTCTTCTCCAGCCACTTGACCTTCCTTATTTTTGCCTAATGTTCAGGCTCTCTTCCCATTGCCCAGCGTTTGCACAGGCTGAGACCCCTGCCTGGCATTCCCTTCCTACTATATAACTCTTCATTTCACCAGTTCCTTCCGATCCTCCTTTAGTCTCACTCATCATGCACTTCTGTATGTCTTCCCTCACTATGCCAAATCCTCCATCATAAGCTTTCTTAATACCATACACCTCTCTCTCAGACCACCAGATGCGAGTTTGCATGTTGTTATAGGATTATTTAATTAATCTCTCTCTCTCCCAAGAGAGCTCTAGGAAGGTGGGGACCACATCTGGTTTTGTTCCCTCATTGTATCCCCGGTGCCTAGTACACAATCTGGCTTATAGTAGGGGTTCAATTAATATTTACTGATTGAGTCTGGATGACTAAGGGACAAGAGACATAACCTGAAATTGATCAGTGATCTCCCTCTCCCTGCAAAGAAAAAAAAATCAAGAAAACAAAGTTTGGTTTCCCTTTGGCTGCATTTCACCCGAGTCAACTGCCTGTTGGTGAAGCTCAGATAGCCAGCCAGCCTCTAGGATAACATCTTCATCCTAAAACATGCCTTTTGCACTTTGAGAAACCACACATGTTGCTATAAATACCAGAAGAAATCAAAATTTGAAGCCTGAGGTGAAAAGAAATATGGATGAAATGATTAATAAGATACTTCAGGAAAGGATACAGATGTAGCATAGCTTTGGGGAAAAGTTGAGGTTAGGCAGCTGTGTTTTCCAATAAGATCAAAGATCCCTCCTCCCACCTTGAGATGCTGGCCCAAACTCCACATCAGAGCACAAAAGGAACATACCTCTTCTTTTGGGCCGAGAACCCATCTCTCGTCTAGGATTCTGACATCATGCCTTGTGGATGGGTCTTGGCGTGTCTATATAGTGAGAACATTGGCTTCTGAAAAGCTCTCCCCCTCTGGTCTATTAGTCCACATTTATACCATTAGAGGTACATTTCTTTTGATTAGGTAAGGTACTTGTAAGAGTTTTAGACCCTGCCTTCTCCAGCTCCATGCAGCCCCCTGCCCTGGGTCCCAGCCCTTTCTGGCTCAGCCCCTCTCAGTCTCTGAGCAATGCTGATAAGAAGAGGGACTCTTAGCTCACCAATGGGTGGCATCTGGAATTACATATGCTACCCATAGATTTCAAATTACAGGAGTCCCAGATACCCACAGTCTCCTAAACTTGTTCCCTCTTCTAATGAAGGATGGTTAGTGGATTTCAAATTACATGTTAACTTTGTTGCTTGTCAGGGGTGGTAGTTGGGAAGGATTCCAAGTTGAGTCCAGGCTCAGTGAGGAACTAAATCATGCTTGATTAACAATGTCTGCTTTGAGCATGGGAAAGGATGATATGGCATGCATGCCACGTATTTGGTTTCTCTGTTCTAATTCCTAACATTTGGTCTGAGACTTATAATTGGGTTTTAGCCTAACTTTAACTTAAATTTCTCCGGGGGCTGATGATTTGCCCTGAACCGAGCTGACATGCTATAATATAATATTTCACAAGTGCTGTCTTGACCCAGTTTTAAAGTCATGGCTAAAAACTCTCAATTTCACTTCAAGAGTAGTTTGCTAAGCCTCTACACCAACCACCTCCTTTAATGGGGTTCCACTCTCCAGGGCCTGGTGCCAAACAACTGTCTAGAGACAGCCCCTAAGCCCAGGAGCCCATGTAATTATTCAAATTAGCCAATCCCCAAGAAGCCTTCAAAATCTACTCCATTTGCCATACATAAGCCACCTCCTACAGCTCCAGCTTTCTGTGACCCTGTCCCCAGGTGCAACTCTCTGTGTGTCCCTGCATGGCAGCCTTCTCTTCTTCTCTCATTTGGAGCCGTAAGTTACAAAAGTTCTGCCTTTCATCTATCTGAGTGTTGGTGTGTTGTGCCCCACCATCCAAAGAATCTTTAGATCTTATAAAACACGTGTCCAACGGCCTTGCCCTGCCTAGTCACTGCCATCCCATAAGAACTGGACTCTCCTTCCAAAACTACCAGGAATGTCTGTGCATTTGTTTCATATCACAAGACTCTGTTTCCTGCTCAGCCACCGAGAAGACACTTTAGCTAAAACTCTAGCTAATGTTCAGCTCAGTGGATCATCACTTCCACCTTTGGCACATGGGAGTGTGTTTGGGATTTGGGACCTATGGTGGCCCTGAGGGGTCCCCATAGGACCAGTTTGTATTTGAGGCAACTTCTCCTTCCTGACAGCTCTGGCCCGCGGTTGGCTGCAGAGCCCACTAAGGATGCCACTTTCAAAATATCTGCAGGAGAGACTGCAAGACAGGGAAACTCCATTTCACTTTTTATATTTGCAAATATTCTTTTTCTTCCCTCGCCATCACTGCCTCCCAGGTTTGCCTGCTTCATGAGAAGGGGTCATGCCATACTTTTATTACTTGTCCTCAGGACAAACTTCCTCCTCAGACTAAAGGGTGTAAACAGTTTTCCAACCACAAAATGGTCAATTGTGAGAAAATACGTAGAATTCTGTAACAGTAGAAGCTCTTGTTGGGATCCCCAGGATAGATTTGTGTCATTGGGAAGGTGGACAGCGGCCACGAGTAAGGGCCAGTGTAGGACCTAAAGCAGATGGAAGGCCCCCCGATCTGCATGGCTAAAAGCCACATCTTGTGGGCAAAGCACACCCAGGGAAATTCAAAATGGGAGTATTTCATGGAAATTCCTAATGAGAGAATTTTATCAGTGGCAATTTAAACCGTGTTCTCTGGCAAATGTGTCATGCTGGAAAGATGGTTTCTATTTCCTGAGGCCACCGTGAAAGAGAGAGATTTACAGCCTGGTTTGGGTTACAATAGCCCAGGATGGAGATGGTCTGGGACTCGTATCCTATGAGGACTTCCAAAAAGAACCAAGGACTCTGAGCCTGGAAAAGAGATGATCTGTGCTCAAGAAGAAAGGAAACTAGAGCAGTCTCTTTATTTATTTATTTTTGTGTGTGTGAGGAAGGTTAGCCCTGCCCTCACATCTGTTGCCAATCCCCCTCTTTTTGCTGAGGAAGATTGGCCCTGAGCTAACATCCATGCCCATCTTCCTCTACTTTGTATGGGACGCCACCACAGCATGGCTCGACAAGCAGTGCGTAGGTCCACGCCCAGGATCCAAACCTGCGAACCCCGGGCCACTGAAGCAGAGCACACGAACTTAACCTCTACGCCACCGGACCAGCCCCAGAGCAGTCTCCTTATTTTAAGATGATGACAGTAAGAGCTAACATCCACAGAAGGTGTACATGTGGCAGACACCCTATTTCTTGTATCTCACATCAACACACCTCATAGGGTAGGTGCTGTCATTATGCTCACTGAACAAATGAGGAAACCAAGACTCAGAGATGTGAAGTAACTTAGCCAGGTCACACAGCTAGAGCTGCCAGAGCCAGGATTCAAACTGAGACCTACCAGGCACCAAAATCAAGTCTCTTAGCCACTGCCCCACCTCTCAAGGAATAGGTATCTGTTGTGACACAAAACTGCAGCAGGGACCACAGTGTGGCCTCTGGTGGGGTCTCCTCCAATGTGACTGCCCAAATCCCAGCTCCTCCAGGCACTGCCGGCAAGATACAGGCATTGCAGGAGCCTCAGGAGCAGCAGCCGTGGACTGACCACCAGAATAATGGTGTCATCAATCTTCAGGATATGTTTAATGTGAAAAGTAAGGCAGAGATATGTGTGTGCCTTGACTTGGGTTACTTTAGAAGCAGACCAGGAGACAAAGATTTGAGTACAATTAGTTTATTTGAGAGGTGACCCCAGAAAACTGTTGAGGCTATGAGAAAGAGAGATAGGAGAGGGAAAGCAGCCAATAAGTGTGTGTTTCCAAGTACATTTCTGTGGTGGGTAGCTGGAGCTTAATACTGCTAGAGAGTTCTGGAAGTCAGCATGGAACACGCTGTTCATAGATTTGACTTGGAACCATGTGCACATTTTACATAATTATAAAATAATTTTGTAATTATTTTTATAGATTAATGTGTATTATTTGTATATTAAATTGTAATTTTACAATTGCAATTTTAAAGGGCAATACCTATAAAAGTTAAACTAAAATTAGATAAATGAATCAATCTACATATTGAGCTGGTTGTACAATCACAAAGATAGAACTATGTCAGGTGATTTTAAGATACAGTAATCTGACTATTCATCCCCCATGAGATATACCCAGTCTAAATGAACTTAAGAAAAAAAAAAACTTAAGCTGTTTTCAGTAATAATATCGTTGGTGGTAGTGTTGGTATTGTTACTCTGAGACAGTTGAGTGAAGACCGTGGCATAAAACAAATGTAGCTCCTTTGGGAACTGGAATGTTCAACAGAAGAAATAGGAAATACAGCTATGAGATCAAAGAAGATAAGTAAAAATAAGGTCGTTTCTTAATTGGAAGTTTCAATATAAACTCAAGATGTATTTTCTCTTTAAAACAAAATATGTATGTCCTATTTCTATACACCGAAAAGCCCTAGAAACAATGACGAACCCGGTAGCAATGAGTATCTCAAAACACAAATTATGGTATCTAAATGCCATTCTCCACTGAAAGAAACAAGGGTTGGGTCTAGGTTTGGAAGAGAAAATGTACAAGATGAATCTGGAACATATTGTCAAACCAGAGGGCAAGACGCTATCAAAAACTGTGTGGCCACATCAAAAGGACTCGGGAGTCAACTTAAAGAGTCTCCTACTGGCCAGATACAGAAGAATTTGGATCACAATAAGAGACAACTGCAATGGATTGAAACTCATCAAATACTTTAAAATCCATGAGTGCAAAATGATAGTAATAATAAAATAAACTCACTGATCTCCTACATCAAATACTAAAGAACCAACCCATTATTTTGAAAAATAGAAAATAAGGGAAAAGAATCACTCATTACCTTGTCTTTCCTATATAAACTATATCTCAGGATGACAAATAGTTGATTTAGAGAAGCTTTTCTTTAGAAAGTGATTCAGATAGTGAATGAAAACAGAATAATGGGATTAAAATTGTCATTGATTAAAATGATCATCAGTGGTTGCCACCATCAGAAGGGAGTCAGCCAGACTTCCTAATAGAAGCACAAGGCACCATGAAGTATGAAGTATTCCTGCCAGAAAACTAAACCTGAATCTGATCGAAACTCCAGATCAAACTACAAATTTACAGGAAATACCAGGGGGGAAGGAGCATGTTATACCAAACCACTAAAATGCAATCAGCAAAATGCAGAATGTGGGGAATTCTTTAAGACAAACAACCCAGTTTTTTCAACAAGTAAATCTCAAGGGAAAAATGTAGGTTAAAAGAGACTTGAAAGACCTGAAAACAAATTGAAATATGTAGACTGTATTTGAATCCTCATTCAAACAAAGAAATTATTTTTTTAAATAATAAAATAAAATTGGGAAATTTGAACAGATTGGATAATAATTATTATTAATGTTTTTGGACATGATCAAAGTATTTTGATTGTTTTTAAAAAAAATCTCTATATTATAGAGATGTATACTGAAGCATTTAGAGATGAAAAGATGATATTTGGGGTTTGCTTCAAAATAATACAGGAGGGAAAGAGAAGGTGTGTGGAGGACACAGAAAAACAAGATTGGTCACTAGTTAACAATTTTTTTAAGCTGGGTGAAGAGTGCACGGAGGTCTGTTATACAATACTGTCTACGTGATTTCTGCTTAGTATTTTTCATAATAAAAGTTAAACAAACACACACACACCTTAAAAATTAATAGCAATGGCCAGTTTTGCTCCAGAGAGGAACTAAGGGGTAAAACTGAGAGGCCCGTCTGGAGCAAGCAGCATCAGTCCAGAGCATCCTCTGACTCTGCAGAAGAGGCAGGTCTGGCGCCATCCAGGATCATGAAGACTTCACAGAGCTGCATGGAGAGGAAGAGCCTGGGCCTTAGCATTAGATGGATCACCCAGCTCCGTCACTTAGTTACATAGAGGTGCTCCAGTGTCCTGATCTTTTGGGTGGGGACCACAGTGGTAGCCACCTTGTCCACGGTGGAGAGGATCAGATGAGCTGATGCATAGATGATGCTGAGCAAAGCTCCTAGCTCCTAGCACACAATTAATCATTGGTACCTATTCTTGTATTATTATCTTCATCTTTCCCATGAGCTACCACGGCCCATGCAAATGCTGCGAGTGCAGTATCTCAGAGGAACTACAGCTGGTGACCCAGACTAGGGACCTGTCTGCATCTCTCATTGGTCATCCTTGGCACCTTCCTGTTTCAGCCACCCATTGGAAAAATGCATGGAGCTCTCATCTCACACCTCAATTTTCCAGAGCCTCTGTTCTCCCCAACTCCCTCCCTTTCTCTCTTGCTCCCTCTGTCCCTTCCTGTTTTTTCTCCATCTTTCCTTTTTTCCCCAAAGCAGCACTTTCCACTGTAACAAGTGAAGCAATAATCTAAGCAATAATTTAACTCCTTGCTTCCTACTTAAAAATCCCCCTAATTACTGGGTAATGGGTCCACAGAGGCATTTGGGCTGGGTGAGCTCTGCCCTGCAGGCACAGCTGTAGTTCATCTGTCTGCTCCCTAATAGCACTCTAAAGTTCACCCTTATAAACATGTCACTGAGCCGGTAATTGAGTGACTGGTCATTAGGTTCCACGCGCTGTACCTGTGGGTCACCGATCACTCAGGGGTGATGGATCTTTCTCCAATACCTTGGCTGGGCAGCCTCAGAGCTCTCTATCACCTCTGAGCAGAGCGTTAGTTTCCAAGAAACTACAGCGAGCCCCGGTGGGCTGTCTTAACCATGGACTTCCATTGGGAAGGGCCAGATGGAGGAGATGGTAGGGCAGAAACATACATCCTCCTGCTTCACTCACTGACTTTCCCAGAAGCCTGTCCTGGGAGGGTCTTCTAGGGGACACTGAAGCTAAAAGTCACCGTGAGTCAATGGGGATTCAGAGCAAGAATAATTGCACTGTGGAGTTAAAGTCGACTTGAGAGTAGAGGCATTGTTATAAGGCAAGGAAAACGGATTGGAGCTTTGTGTTACTGAACTTAGCTTAAGGTACCAGAAACATCTATCACCTCTGTGCTGAGTACCCTTGAGTAAGTCACTTGACCTCTCTGTTGCTCAATTTCCTCATTCGTGAAATAGAGATGATAGTATTTGCCTCCCTTCCTGGGTTATGCTGAAGATTATCTGAGATAACACATATGAAATTGTCTAACAGAGTATAACACCCAAATGTCAGTTCATGCTAAATAAACCTACCATTTTCCTCTCTTTCCATGGGAAATGCTCTTTTGTATTTTTGATGATGATGGAGACAGAGTAGCATAGTGGCTTAGGGCACAGGCTCTGGTCAGGGTGATGAGAATCAAATCCCAACTCTACTACTCCATCACTGTGTGGCCCCGGGCAATTTACTTAACCTCTCTGAGCCTCAGCTCCCTCCTCCATAAAATAATATTAACAGTAGCCAACAGTCAACTCCCAGAGTTCCTATAGGGATTAAAGGAAATAACACATGTAAATTATTTAGTTAAGTATTGGCAAGTAGCTGGAAGTAGTCTTTCAATAAATGTTAGCTCTTTTTATGGGGCCCATGTTTAAGGAAATAGGAAAAAAAACAACTTTATTCATCCTCGTTCTTTAAATACAATATCCTGAAATTAAAATTGTCAAGGAAATTCAGCTTTTTAAAAATTTAAATCCACCTCCAGTTATAACTACCTTAAAGACTTCCCAGCCCATCTGGGGGAAGAGGGCTTGAGAAAGAGAACAGCTAGTTCAGAACAAAACCCATCTCTGGTTTAGTGCCAGACTGAGTGATACAGAGTAGAAATGCTGCAGGGGTCTGAGAAGGAAGAGACAGAGGTGGTGGAGAGAAGGATCCAGGTGAGGCGGGGCTATTCTGGGCTGTAAGAACCCGAGGGCAGGATGGCAGGTGGAGGTGAGTGAGGAGAGGGAGCACCCAGACGGGGCCCCAGGAACAAAAACCCAGAACAGGGACCTGATGCATCACATTCCCAGGAGCGTCTGAGGACTCTAGGCTGCTGACCCACAGGGTTTGTGGTAGGAAGGAGTAATAGGCTATTCAACAAACGAAAAATATTTAGTGAAAGCCTGTTCTGTGATGAGCATTAAATTAAAGATCTCATTGAATGTGATACCAACCCTGTTGCCATTTGCAGAAAGTCTTCAAGTTTTAGTCCTAAGATATTTAGATGACTCATATTTTTAGTCCATTCTGCTGCACATTCCTAACCACTTTTCAGACACCGCTTTTGGATTCCTGAGCCCCAGGGATAAGGTGGCCCTACCCAGTGACCAACCTTTCAGATTGGCAGTGTTGGCATCTTCATCCCTACGCCAGGGTCTGTGTAACGATCTAATGATTATTTCACTTTGCTTTTATTATGTTATACTGACTGCTGGAAATGGGAAAATGTAAATGTTGACATTAATTATAAGAAACACAGGTTTCAGAAAGGTGAAGCAATTGAAAAAAAAAAATAGAAATATTTAGGCATTCCCCAAGTGGCAGATCTTCCATTTCAAGTGCTCATTATTCTTAACTTGATCAACTGTGTGTTCAGCCGTGAAGGAAAGGATCAAAACGCATTTGACGATATTCATTTAGAGGTGACTATGCGCCAGGCACTGCTTTAAGCAATTTACAAATATTAACTCATTTGAAAATTAAAGAAAGTCATAAAATTCATGAGGACACCTTAGACAAACATCAATTGAGGGACATTCTACAAAATACATATCCTCTCGTCAAGGTCGATCAAAGGCAAAGAAAGAGTGAGGAACTATTCCGGATCAAAAGAGACTAAAGAACATGACAATGAAACGCGGTGAGCTATCTCTGTTTGGATCCTGAATCAGAACTTTTTTTTTTTTTTCCTATAAAGGACATTAGAGTGATAATTGGCAACATTTGAATAAGATCTGTAGATTATTTAATTATACTGTATTAATGCTAGCTAATTTCCTTATTTTGATAACGTTTCTGTGGTAACGTAAGCGAATGTCCTTGTTTTTAGGAAATGCAAACTGAGATACGTAGAGGTAAAGGAGCACCACGTCCACATTTTACTGGGAAAATGGTTCATAAAAAGTAATAAAAATGTATAAAGAGAGAAAATGATAAAGCAAGCATGAAAAATGCTAACATTTGGGGAAATATGAGTGAATGTATAGAGGAATTCATTGTCATATTTTTGCATTTATCTGTTGTCTGAAATTATTGAACAAAAAAATTAAAAATCATAGAACATACGTAATCAAAAATTGTGTCTAAAGGATATAGTATTATTTTAAATTTTAGAAAGTGTTTGTCTTTCTGGGACCAAACACCACTTAAACTTATAAATCTATTGGGTGACTTTTGAAACTTTTGTATATGCCTTCAGGAAGGTGTTATGTGAAAAAGCAAGAGAGAGCCTTGACAATGAAATTCTTCTGGAGGAATTCAAGTGAGTGATGAGGTTGGCCTGAACTAACATGGCACCCATGGATTGGGGAAGGTCTGTGTAAATACAGAAGATACTTGGAAGGAAGACATTCCTGGACTCAATGGCTAATTAAATATGGCCAGAAAGTGAGAAGGAAGAGAAGTCTGGGGATTCCAGCCTTGGGAACCTGGAGAATCCCAGCTCTTGATAGACCCAGAACTAGAACAGAAGACTGAAGACTGAGGTTACATTTTGCCTCTGCTACCGTTTTGCTGTGTGACCTTGGGCAGGTCACTTACCCTTTCTGGATCCCATTGGTAAAAAGATGCTACTGGATAGAATAATGCCTTCTGATTCTAAAAGCATCTTCTATGAATCAGTGTCAGGAAGAACAGCAGTTAATGGGCAGAGAGGTGACTATGTGCTCAGGGTTGGTGTGTAGTGTCGAGGGCAACAACATTTGAGTGGAAATTCAAGGAGTATTAGCTTGCAACTTATGAAATTGCTGTTTTTGTAAGTCAAAATTAGTCAAATATTATCAATTCCAAATGATTTAACCTAATAGGAGAGATGCAAGACTGGAACTGAAGGAAGCCGGGAAGAAATTTACACATTTGGAAACCTACTCGACGAAGGTCAGAGCTAAAGCCCCAGAATGGGTCAGCCTTGCGAGGATGGAAGAGTATGGAGTAAGAAGAGAACGGTGCCTAGAGCAGAACTTTGCTGGTCACAGAGATTACACGGATTCACTAATCGTAAAAATGAATATTCATTGGAACCCAGCTATGGGCCAGGCATTCTGCCAACGGTATGAATCCAGAAGTGAATAAAGCTGGTGCATTTCCCTGAGCTCTTGAAGATCTTAGTATAAAAGAGGAGCCAGGATGAAGTTATAGCTACAGCTATTATTAACAGCACTGTTTACTGAGCACTTACTGTATGCCACGCACTTGGATGAAAGCCAGACATGGTGGGCCTGCTTTGAGTGCCCTTGGTTTTTACTCACCCAGATCGAGGCCATAATTAGCACTTTATCAGGTGCTCCCTGCCAGAGATCCAGATGCACAATGCATTAATGGGAAACTGATATCTTACTGATGATTTCCTAAGGAGGTGGGAGAGAAAGCTTCACATTGCTCTCTATACGGGGAAACTTGAACAAATTCCCTGTTTTTCTCCCCAACACCTCAGTCCCAACACACCATGTTCCTTTCTCCTGCCTACTGCCTCATCTCTCTCTTCTCTCTACCTGACCATGGCTGTGGCCCCTCCAAAACCTCTCTGTGACCCCATGCAATCTCATTCCTGCCTTCAGCTTGTGTACCCCACTCATCCCAGCAGGGACCAAAATGAAGCTCTGTTATTCTCCAACCACATGCCTGGGGGAGTCTCCTCCGCACCCTCTGTCAATCCCCAGTTGCTTGTCAAAGAGTTTTGTTTATGGATGAATTCTTTAAGAATTCAATTCAAACCAGGGCCGGCCCAGTGGTGTAGTGGTTAAATTTGCATGCACTCCACTTCAGCAGCCTGGGGTTCACGGGTTTGGATCCCAGTCATGGACCTATACACCACTCATCAAGCCATGCTATGGTGGCGTCCCACATACGAAATACAGGAAGACTAGTGCAGATTTTAGCTCAGGGACAATCTTCCTCAAGCAAAACGAGGAAGATTGGCAACAGATATTAGCTCAGGGCCCGTCTTCCTCACCAAAAAAAATAAAATAATAAGAATTCATCAAACCAAGCAGGCCTCATGGGGGAAGCAGAAGGAGAGGCAGAGAGAAGATTCTGTACTAAGAATATAAGATTTTCAAAAGACATAGAAAAGACAGGACACTGAGAGGGAGAAAGGTTTTTCTCCCTACCTACCCATTATCTTGAATTCTTACATCGGCCCTGAGCAAGACATCATTACCTACATTTTATAAAGAAGTAAACTGATATCCCAGGAGAATAAGTAGCTTGTTTAAGGCTACTTAAACAAGGATATGGCAGTGCTGAGATTTAAACCCAGGTGTACCTGACTCTTTCCACCTCATGACATTGAGAAGGAAGAGGGGAGGTAGAGAAACTGGACAGATCCTGGGAAATCCTAGACTAAGACCCTTTGTGTATGCCTCTGGAAAAGCTAGTGATGTACCACACTTTTGCAGCTGTGTGGGGAAGGAAGGTTCTGGTTGCCTTCCTTTCATAACTGGGCTTCTTATCTTTAGTGGTAGGAAATAAGAAACCAAAATCATTTGAATTGTTTGTATAGAGTAGGAGTTAATAGGCCCCTAATAAGGTGTCTCCTAAAAGGAACTATATGAGTTCCATGTACTCAGCTACTTTAACTGCTCAGAAATTATTATGTTAAGAAAGTTTGGAGTATTCCTACAATGCCCAGGGTAGGCAGTACCTGGAACGTTAGGAGTCCTAGCTCCTTTACAGAGTGAGGTTCTTGAATCTCTTAATACCTATGATATGCTTCCCTCACTCACCCTAAAAGCTGGGTCTGGAGTTTGCCAAAGAGCTGTCTTCATTACAGACATAGCGCAAGGACAAAAAACTGCATCTGCCACTACCTCTGAGTACTTCAGACACAGTGACATTTTTAAGGCCAGAACAAGGAAGAATCTCTAGTAAACAGTGATTCAGATAATGTTACCAGGAAAAAACAGGCACTGGAGACTCCAGGGGACACACACCAGGCCCTCTTCCTTCTCCTTTTTCCCACTCAGTCTCTAGCACATCACCATTCGAGGAAGGCAGACCAGTTTCCCATACCAGGTGTAGACAGTGTTAATGCCTTTGAGAACTTTACTCTGTGTGACGTGTGAATGAGATTGGTTCTAAAAGATTATCCTCAGCCTGTCTCTCAACTTGTAGAAAACTCAGCCTCCCCTGGTGGGTCACAAGATCCTGCTTGGGATGGGTGTCCCAAGGCAGGTCACCAGCTCTCTCCTTACTTATCCAGCCCCAGAGCTTAGAACCCACCGAGAGCTGACGGCCGATCCACAGGACTTAAGTCCAATCAGGACTGTGATTTCTCTGTATTAAGGTCCCCTTCAATCTGACCTGCCATACCCCCCTGCCCAGACACTGCTAAAAGCTCTACTCTCTTTCAAAATATCTGTACAATGCCTTACACCTAAGATGGTGTGAATTGGCATGGAAGTAATGATAACTATCTTATGTTGAGTTCTTACTACAATGTGTCAGGCTATGTGCTTTACTGAATTATTGAATTTATAGAATAACAAATACTATTATTACTCTTATTTTGCAGGTGGGAAAAGTGAGGATCAAAGAGGAATCAAATCTAGTGACAGTCATGGATTTTGAACCCAGGCTATTTGACTCCAGAACCTAACCTCTTAACCACTAAGTTACATATAATTACATGTTGCTTTCTTATTATTGAGACATGCATATCACAAAGCATAATATTTCTGTTAAATTGTATACATACTATATATGGCTATATGGGCTATCTAAGAGTAGTGGAAATTCAGGAAATTTTTAATTTCAGCTTTGTCCTTTTCTCATTAAATTTTTACTATGAGCATGTGTTACTTTAAAGTTAATTAATTTGGCTTTGAAATGTTTCAAATATTTATATAAGTACAAGGAATAATATACAAATAATAACAAAACTACATACCCACCACTCAGATTTAACAAATACTATTTAGTCATATTGGTTTCAAAATTTTTTAAGAAACAAAATACTGCAGATAGAAATGAGAAACTCCTGGGGCCGACCCAGTGGTATAGGGTTAAGTTCACGCACTCTGCTTCAGTAGCCTGGGGTTCACAGGTTCAAAGCCCGGGCACAGACCTATATACCGCACATCAAGCCATGCTGTGGCAGCATTCCACATACAAAAAAAATAGAGGAAGACTGGCACAGATGTTATCTCAGGGACAATCTCCCTCAAGCAAAAAAAAAAGAGGAAGATTGGCAGTGGATGTTCACTCAGGGCCAATCTTCCTCACCAAAAAATAAAACAAGAAAGAAAAGAAAAGAAATGAGAAGCTCCTTATTCCACCACCACATCTCTTTTCTCTCTTCATGCCTCCAAACTCACCAGTATCCTGATGTTGGAGTGTTGCCTTTTCATCCATGTTTTTATGCTTTCACTGCATACGTGTGTATTCTCGTCAGGAAAAAACATACTACATATGTATGTTTCCATAAATAACATATAGTAATCCTACTGGCTTTTCATGTGTATCTTCCTTCCATGGGCATCTGCAGTGGGCTTTCCTCTGCTCAGCTGAGTTATTCACTGCATCTCAGTCCACATTTTACCAACCCTGTATATGGTTCAAGATTACAGATGTCTCCTAGTTTCATCAAAGATAGTTTGTGTTTCTTTTTATTTTTCTCTGTATTGTTTTGGGCTGCTTTCAAAAGAAGGAGGGGAGTATGAAACCAGATCTCTCTGATTCTTTTTCTGCATATATTTTAATGAGCATATGGTTTTTATCCTTTGGTCTGATAATAGTATGAATTACATTAGTAGATTTTCCAGTGTTAAACCATCCTTGAATTCCTAGGTTCAACCCTACTTGGTCATGGTGTTGTTTTATTGTTCTTGTTGCTGCTGCTGTCATTTGGCTGGATTGGTTTGTTAATATTTTACTTTCTCATCTATATTCACAAGATAGATTGACTTATAATTCTTCTATTTAATGTCTTTTTCAATTTTTATATCAAAGTTAATTTGCATCATTTAATAAGTTGGAGAACTTTCCACCTTTCTGTACTCTCTGAAATAACTGTTCATTGAAGCTTTGATAAAAGATGCATAAAACCATCTGTGTCTAATGCTTTTGTGGTAAGGTATATTTTTTATTACTGATACAATTTATTTAATGAACATGGGTTTATTAATATTTTCTATTTCTCCTGCAGATAATCTGGGTCATTTATAATTTTTGAGAAAATTTCCCATTTTATCTAAGCTTTCAAATTGACATAATATTGTTCTCATTATTTTCTTGTTAACAGTCCTCTTTTAGCTGTAGCTCTATACTCTTCATTTTCAATATCATTAAGTTTACCTTCTTCCTTTTTCTTTTGCCCAGTCTTGCCAGAGGACTGTCCGTTTTGTTAGCCTATAAAAACAGAGAAACAAACAAAACTGTTTCTTCATCCAGTGTGTTTTTACATACACACATACATAAATTGTTTCTCCAAATAAAAATGGCAGAACAGAGGTTATTTCTGCTTTTAGGAAGACGTTATTCTCACCAACATCTAGGGAGTAAACCAGAGCCCCCACATAAAGGTGACTTTCCAGAAGCAGCATATCTTGCTCATTGCACACCCTCCTCTCTGGAGACAATGAAGCTCATGATTGGGAATCAGACGCACCTGTGTTCAGGTGCTTCCGCTTCCTACATGCATGACCTTGAGCAAATGGAAGTAAAAATACCCATCTCCAAGGCTATGGGAAGGATTTCCTGGAAGATCAGGCTACAATGTCATGATGGATGAGTGAGCAAGAGTGTGAGATCTAGCGCTGGGGTGACCTAGGTTTGAATCCCAACTTAGCCACTTGCCAGTGGTGTGGCCCTGGGTTTCCTACTAGATGGTAAAAATGAAATAAATTATTTACCTTGAGTTGTTGTGGGAATTAAATTGTGTGTCTGCTTTGCATAGTGCTTAACACAGAGAGAGCAAAGATTCCAGAATCACTATTGTTGCTACCACTACAATTATTATCAGCCTTATTTGGGTAAGAGTCTTAGCTCAAGGCCACTCAGAGTGCAGGCTCGGAGTCTCCTTTCCTCTGTTCCTTTCTTGGCTGAAGCCAGGCATGATGAGGTCAGCACAGTCCTGGCAGGCCTAAGCTTGGCTCAGCTCTGACCCCAGGAGCTAGCACAGTCACCCTCACAGCTGCTCCCAGCAAGTAGCAAGCCTCACATTTCCAAAGGGTAGAAAGTGTGGGTTTGAAAATACAGAATCCCAAAACCAGTGATTCCCTAGATATTCTATCAAAACTCTCAAGAGTGGAATTATACCCAAGGCTAGTAAAATTATACCCTCTATCTGTTTGTATAACATGGTGGTTTTTACATTGGGCTCCCCAAAGTCCTAGGGATTCAGTAAACCAACCTTCCCTTTTCCCCTACCACACACTAATGGTAGACAGAGCACCATACCCTCCCATCTAATTCACCCAGAAATTTAGATAATGGGCATTAATGTAGAGCTTCACTTAAAGAAAGAGTTCCACAGCTTTAAGCACACCCAGGGCTGGGAAGCACCAATGTCACTCAGAGCCAGGACTCTCAGTCTGCCCTTTGCCCTCATGTCTAAGATGTGTAATATAGAGGAAGATATCAGGAGCTCCTCGAGGTCTCATTTTCCATGTCTGTAAAATAATGATGATAACTAACTGACAGCACTGTGTGAGGCAGACATGAAAAAATTAACACGAAATTGCCGTGGAGTTGTGTGCACACATTGTGTACAGTGTTAGCCTAACACTTTCCCCTCCTGGAAACACGCCTAAGTTGTCTAAAGAGAGTGTGACAAAGTGAGGAAAGCTGGAGGAGATGGAGAATCAGCACTTAAGCCCAGGGAGAATCTGGCCAAGTCATGGAAGAAGCAGAAGAAAGCAAGGACCGAAAGAGAACAATGCTACAGAGGCAGATGTTGAAAAGCCAGGGTTGAGCCACGCTCAGAAGTCTCGGGGCTGCTTTTTCTCACCAGTTTTTCCTGGCTGAAGTCTGAGCAGCACTACCCTCCCCCCACCTCCGAGTTGCAAATGACAAAGAGGGGCCAGTGGGCAGCTGCTGCACAGAATCCCTGTCAGCCAGAGCAGACCCTGCACCGTGCAGCTGGGGTGGCAGCTGTCAGATGTGCCAGAGGGCAGGAGGGCTGGGTTTAGCCATCAGTCCAGTTGAGACGGGCACGTTCACGTTCAGACTATTAGGACAATGTTGGCAAATTGATTTCACCTCATGGGCAAATCCAATTGGGCGGTGGCTGCCTAGAACACTGTGTTGCTCACTAGCTCCATGATTGAATAGTGATGCCTGTTATGGGCAAAAGATGGAGGAGAATAGGATCCATGCCACATATTTGAACCTTTAAACTAGATAGAATTAAGTCTCCTTTTCTCCTCTCCCATGTGTCATCTCCAAAGAGGCTATTTTCTGATATGGCTAACATCACATGCCAAATGCTGCAGCAAATGTTTTGTTTGTATTAGCTCATTTAAAAATCTGCCAGAAACACTGGTAGGCTAATTGTGGTTATTGTTTTTTTAAAGACCTATCTTCCAGAAATACATATGAAATGTTAATGGATGAAACACAATGTTTCTGAATCTGAAATTCACTTCATAACAATCCAGGACTAGTGGTAAGGTACAGTTGGAACAAGGGCGGCCATGAGTTCATAATTGTTGAAACTGGGTGATTGGTACACGGAAGTTCATTATGCTAAGCTCACTACTTTTGTATAAGTTTTGTATCTGTTTGAAATTTTCCCTTAAAAATTTTTTTTAAAAATCCTATTAGATATTTATGATATTATCCCCATTTATGTACATGAAAACTGGGGTTCAGAGGTTAATTACATTCCTAAGGTCAAAGAACTAGTAAGTAGGCTGTGGTAGGCACCAAGTTGTGCTGCCCAGAAGCCCTCCAAGTGACTTACTCACTGCCCCTCTGCAGGGCGTATGGTCAAGGGACAGACTCCAGCGGTCAGCTCCTTCAGCTTCTGTCTCAGCTGCACAGGGCCACCTTACCCAAGATCACATCCTTCCTGGGGAAGCCCACAGACCCCGATTGAGCAAAGCAAGTTTATAAAGGCTCAGCCATTTCTATTCAACCCAGGACAATTCGAATGGGCAATGCTCATTCCAGAACTCTCTTCCGGGTTGGCCCAGCTGCTGTTGGACCTTCTCCCCAAGTTGACTTTTCCTTCTGCCCAATCCTGCCGTCCCTCCTGCCTTTCACAGGTGTTGATCCCAAACAAACATCTTGCATCCCGTCCTGCATCTCAGCATCTCCTGGGGAACCCAACCTGAGACACAGGGGAGCTGAGATCTGACCCTGGATCTGTCTGAATGTGCAGCAGGAGTGAGTCTGCCAGGGAGGGGTGGGAGCAGGTGCTTCTGATAAGCCCCTCAGTTCTCATTGTTCAGCACCCAATCTTCTCCCTCAGCCCGGGGCTGAGGAGACTTGCATAGATCAAGAGCTTGTGAACACTGAGAGACAAATGTAAGACTAGTCCCAAGTCTAGGACTTTCTGAGCAGCGGGAGGGCGTTGCTGCTAATTTCAGAGGAGACATTCCCCGGCATCAGTTCCTTGCAGGCTCAGCTGGATGCAGCTGCCGAGCACTTTGAAGGCAGCAGCTCAGGCCTTGACTCAGGGAGCCAACCAGGGCCTCCCAGCAGCCCGGCCTCAGAGGCCAGGCCCACTCCCCAGCGCCTCCACACAGAAGCGGCTCAGCGAGACGCCCGTGCCAGCAGGTGCCTCTGAAAATGCCCCGTGTAATCAGAAATCTCATTTTCATTCCTGGCCTCTGGTTTGCATGGCAAAGAGAGCAGTTTTCCTGGAATGAATTATCCCCTCCCTGCAGATGTCTTCAAAGGCTTATAAATGGGCTCTCTGAGACCCAGCCTCCCCAGGGCTGCCCATGCACACAGGAAGTCACTCCTTTGCGGCACAGATGGGCTTTTGAAAATGTAGGAACGGTGCTGACGTGGCAGAAAATACTGGCCGTAGGGGCAAGATTCAGCGTCCCTGGTGCCTGGACCTTAGGGGAGCTCAGAGTACCTTTATCCTCACCTTCACTGGGAGTGAACTCATCCCAGTTTGCCTGGGACTGTCCCAGCGTTAGCGCTGAATGTCTTGTGTCTGAGTAACCCCTTAGTCCCAGATGAACTGGCCAGTTGATTGCCCTACCTTTGCTCAGTTCGCAGGGATCAAAAGGGAGAGGGGATAGGGTCAGTGAGCTCCAGTCAGTGGTCAATTAGCAATAAGGCCCTTCTCTCTGGGTCAAATTGAAAACGTGTGTGTGTATGTGTGTGTGTGTGTGTGTAATACTATATATACTATATATTGTATATACTATATATATCATATATCACATATACATCAGCCATGTAGCCAATCATTCATGCATCCATTTATTTTTAACAAACATATATCAAGCTCCTACTGTATGTCATGGCCAAATAATAACACAGATTAAGGCATTCCCAGTCTGACGCAGGGATTCTTTACCTGCAGGGACCATAGATGGCTACCTGGCAAGGTGGGGGGTGGGGGGATGGAAGTCTGTAAACTCTCTAAAATTACTGCAAAACTCTCTGTGTCAAGGTGTCCACAATCTAAAGAAGCTTAAAAATCCCTGGATGAAGAAATAAACCTAAATAGACACAACATAGCACTGTTCCTCTAGGTATGTTCTGTGGACCACGAATATTAAAACCCTCTAGCCTGTTGGTTCTCAAGGTGTGGTCCATGAACCCGCAGCACCAGCATCACACGGGAGCTTGTTAGCAATGTAGACTCTCTGGCCCCACCCCAGACATGCTGAATCAGGATCTTCTTTTCCACATGATCCCCGGCTGATTCACGTGCACAGGAAAGTTTGAGAAGCACAGGTTCTTGCAGCAGCTATTACGTTGGGTGCCCCCAGGGAACCACACTTTCCAGTGGAAGTGATCCTGTGCCAATTCCAGGCCTCCACAAGACAGAGCTGTTTCTGCTTTCCCACCCTTACGGGCTCTGAGACTACATGGAGAGAGAGAGAGGCCCAGCTGTCCCAGATCCCAGCTAAGCCAGTCTAACCAAGCTGCTGATGCAGCCACACAGTGACCACTGTCAAGAACTGCCCAGCCACGTCCAGGCCTGATTGTAGAGTTGTCAGAAAAAATTCGATGGGTACCTGAAACAGAAATGGCTGCAAAACCACCCCCAACACTTAATAGCTTGATACAACAGCCATGCATTTGCAGCCTCTCTCCCTTTCTGCATGGTCTCTCCCCTTTGTCTCTCTGGAGGGTAGCTGGACTTCTCATGTAGTAGTTGAGAGCTCCCAAGCATGCAGAAGTGGAAGTGGCCAGCCCTTCTTAAGGCTTAAGCACAATGTCACTTCTACTGTATTCTATTGATTAAAGGAAGCACAGCCCAGCCCACATTCAAGGCAAGGGCATGAACATTAGGAGAGATGGTTCAATGAGGGCTATCAACATAACAGATTACCAGAGTTCTCAAACTTACCTGCACATTGGAATGACTTGGAAAGATTTACAAAGGAAGGGTGGCTGGGCTGCATCCCCAGAGACTCTGATTTAACTGGCCTTGGATGCAAATTGGGCACAGGATGTTTTTAAGTTCTTTGGGCAATTCTAATATTCAGCAGAGTGTGATAACCTCTGCTAAAAAATGCAGATTCTTGGGTCTTATGCTAGACTTCTTGAATCTGAGACTTTGCAAGCAGGGCCTATGGAAGGCTGCCTTCTAAAATGGCTCCCAATGAATCTTGCCTCCTGGAATTCACACTCTTCTCTAACCTCCTCAATCTAATAGCCCCCAACGAACTGAATCCTGCCATCAACCACATGAGTCAGTTTGGAAGTAGATTATTCCCCAGTCAAGCCTTTGGATGAGACCTCAGCCCTGGCCAACACTTTAACTGCAGCCTTGTGAGAGACCCTGAAGCAGAGGACCCAGCTGAGCTACGTCTGGCTACCTAACCCACAGAAACTGTAAGATAATAAATATGCATTGTTTTAAGCTACTAATTTTGAGTTAATTTGTTAAGCAGCAATAGATAACTAACACATGGTCTGATAATATTTTTAATTATATCTCCAGACAGTTCTTCTGTACATTAAAGTTTCAGAATTTCTACAATGCATTGTGGAAAGTGTTATAACGGAAGATTAAAAGGCTGGTACATCCAAGGAAATCTTTAAAGAACAGATAATGTTGGGTTATGAAGGATGAATAAGAGATCACCAGGTGTAGAAGGGGCAAGAGATTCCAGAGAAATGGAAGAGTATTTTCCCTCAGCCTAGAGCACTCCACCCTCCACCACCAGCACACTTTGCCCCAGATTCATCCTTCAGTTCTCAGCTTAGATATTATTTTAGTTAGGATGCTTTTCTATCTACCCCTGGGCTCATGAAGGTTGCATGTTAGGTGCCCCGAGAGCCCCTGCCGTATCCTGAGCTCCCCCTAAAAGCGCTGCCTGAGACAAAGGCTTGCAAGCAGGTGGTTTATTTTGGGAATTGATCCCAAGGAACAATAGTCAGGTACTGGGAAGAATGAAATAAGAGGAAGGGACAGCCAGTCCAAAGACATGTTATGGAGCTTCAAAAGCTGGGGCTTAGTCCTGGAAGGGGACCTTCTAAGGAGCTATGGGGAAAGCTTTTCAGAATTTGCACCCAAAGTAGAAAAGTGGAGGCTCCTGTCCTCCATTAGCCAAAAGTGCTCCATGGGGTGTTAACTCCTTTGCTCTTCTCGAAATTCCCATGCTTCCAAATTGAGCGGGTTCATGCAGTCCTCCCATGCAGCAGTGACAGGAAAATCCCTTGACAGACAACAAGAGGCTCAGCTGAGACAAGAGGCTGCCACGTCAACCTGAGCACAACTGGCTAACACAGCAATGGGTGGAAAGAAAGGTGTGAGGGGATCTGTCCTAAAGGAGGCAAGAGACAAACTCTTGGGCATGTTAAATCTCTGGCAAATTCAACTCTGTTCATCAGGCCTTTATTGATACCTACAGTGTGCCAAGCCCTGTATTAGGAGATGTAGCATATGTTGTCTTAATGCCCACAACAGTACTCCAACAGTACACACAACAGTACAAATTTGGCACCTTAAAACACAAATGTATTATCTCACAGTGTCTGTGGGTTGGGAGTCCAGGCACAGGTGAGCTGGGCAGTGGTCTCATCTGGAACTCTGGGTCCTCTTCCAGATTCACTCAGGTTGTTGGTGGAATCCGGTCTTTTGCTGTTGTCTGATTGAGGTCATGGTTTCTCGTTGGCTGTTGATTCTGGGTCACTTTCGGTTCCTAGAGGCAGCCCTCAGGTCCTAGCAATGTGCTCCCCTCCGTGGGCAGTTTCCAACATGGTTTTTGCTTTCTTCCAGGCCAAAAGGAGAGCATCTGCTGCTGCTTCATGTCTCTTTTAAGACTTCACTTGAGTAGGTCAGGACCACCTAGAATAATCTCCTTTTTTATTAACTCAAAGCCAACTGATTAGGGACCATAATTTCTTCTGCAAAATTTCTTTTGCCATACAACTTAATATAATCGTGGAAGTGACATCTCATCATATTTTATGGGTCCTGCCCCCACTCCCAGGAAGGGGATGGTATAGGGCATATACACCAGGAAGCAGGACTCTTGGATACCATCTTAGAATTCTGCTTATTGCAGTATGATTATCCACTCTTTGCTGATAAGAAACTCAAGCCTCAGAGCAGTTAAGTTATTTGCTTTGGATCACACAGCATTTAAGTGGGGAACTGACTTAGATTCCCCTCTCTCAGCTGCCCTGGGCTACAGAGATGGAGTCTGAGACTGACCCCAGGTCCAGACCTTTCTAGCTTGCAAAGATATGCAGCTTTTCCCTCCAAGAGGCAGACTCACAGCAGAAGGAGTGAATAAAATTCTGGGTCAAGGGTCCACAAACTCAAATGCCTATAGGGGCAAGCTAGAAAATATAAATGGAAGAGGCATCCATGTGTGAGGCAGTAGGGAATGGTGATTACTCTGGCATGCCCAGCCTAAAGGCACTTAAATTCAATTAAAGCACTCACACATATATATTCTGTCCTTCAAACAAAGCAAATACGCCAGCTGGAATTGCCCCTCTAGCCAATAATTTGCAAACCCAAGTCTAGACTATTTTTCCTCATAATGACTTTGCTGAAAGGATCTCAAGGTAGAGAAAAGTCAGAAATAAGAGTCTGTCCATTTGAGGCAACCTTAGATGAGGCCTAAAGTCAGAACCTCCAACTTCTTGCTTTCCTACCAATTGAGTCAGAGAGATGCAAAATATACATATAGAGAGAGAGAGAAAGAGAGAGAGAGAGAGACAGATAGTAACCATTTCAGACCCTGTGGGCCATATAGTCTCTGTCTCAAATATTCAACACTGCTGTTGTAACACAAAAGCAGCCATGGACAAAACATAAATGGGTGTGCATGGTTGTGTTCCAATAAAACTTTATTTACAAAAACAAGTGGTGGGCCAGATTTGGCCCATGAGCCCTAGTTTGCTGACCCCTGGTGCAGTGCATAGGCTTTGAGATCAGGAGAACTGACTTTAAGTGCTGGCTCTTTCTCTTACCATCTGTGTGACTCAGAGCAATTTACTTAAATTATGAACCGTCATTTCCTTGCTTATAAAATAGAAATGACACGTGGCAGATAGTGCTAGTGACCAAACATCGACGTGGTCCTCCACATTTCCTAGCCTCCCTTGCAGTTGGGTTGGGCCATGAAACTGAGTTCTAGTTGATGGATTGTGGGTGGAAGTGATGCCAGCTGCTTCCAAACCTGACTCTTGAATACAACCTATGAAAGTCTCTCGTCCTTCCTTCCTCTACTGTGGTGACCTCGGGGGCCACGTGTTCCAGATGGTGTAAGAGCAACATGGAAGAGGGCCACCCAACCCTCACGGAACTGTGTAAGAGTGAGAAATAAAACTTTACTTTATTAAGCCACTGAGATTTTGGAGTTTGTGTGTTGGGAGAGCTGGAGCAATCACCGTCATACAAATACCTGCATCCTGGGGTCTTCGTGAGGAAGAACGGGGATTGTATGTCGAGCACCAAGCTGAGGACTTGACACATAGAAAGCACTCAACACATATTAGCTATTATGACTAGTTGATTATAAAATATATCATAAGTAGTTTACAGGGTTTTTTTTTAAAGGAAAATCAGGAAACTTCACTGGAAATAAATCAACTAATTTTTCCAAAAGATATCAACCCTCTGAGATTTTTAATGTTGAAAATAACATGTTGATAAGGAAAATGCAGAGTCTATATGTTATACCTCAAAAAAGACATCATTTATTAACACTCTTTAAGAGAAAGAAGGAAGGAGGAAAAATACCCTCTAATTTTTGCATCCCTGTTCATCATTTTCTCTACTCAGCACAAGTTTCCTGAGTGAGTCCACTCGTGGATGCATTGAGCTGGCTGCTGACTTGGCCATGGTCCTGCTGCCTGGTGGTCAGAGCAGGTGGCCACTGAGGCTCTGCAAGGGTTACCAGTCAAAAGAACGTGGAGCTCCATGCTATGAGTAAGGGCCACAGCTGTTCCTTAAACCCATAGTCCCTTCAAAATATGTCCCAGAAATATCTGAAGGCAAAGCCCAACTGGATGTCAACACAGCCTCCACCATGGAAAGCATCCATTTGCTGGTGCTTTGATGTTTCAAGCTCAAACTAGCAGGGGGAAGAGAAACTCTAATTCCTGAGTCAAAGGAGAGTTGATGTTTGTGAGCTAAAGGTAGATTCTGAGAAGGGAACTTTGAAGGGGAAAAAACGGGAAGGCCCAATGAAGTGAGCAACGAGGCTACAGATGTTTCTAGAATCTCGTCAAGAAAGAAGAGGGAAACTTTGATCCTGTAGATAAAAAGGGTGATTGTTGTCAAAAATGCACATGGAGAGAGCCCACAGGCCAGCTCACAGCTCGTGCAAGACAAGCTGTGAAATAAGATCTGCTCAGACTGGGGCCAAATCCAAATCGAGACTCGTCACAACCTTCTCCACGTGGTTAATGTTCAATGAACACTCAGCAGGCCACCCACCCTGCTGGGTGCTCTACCTCAGTTACCTCCTTTAACTCAAACTCACCATGGCCCTGAGAATCAGGAGCACTGTTATCGACTATTATCCACAGGTTACTGATGAGAACATTGAGACTCAGAGACTATAAGTATATTTCTCCGGGTCTTATAGCTATTAAACGGCAGAACCAGGATTTGAACCCAAATGTCTTAGTCAGTCTGAGCTGCTATAACAAGATAGCACAAACTCGGTGGTTTAAACAACAGAAATTTATTTCTCGCTGTTCTGGAAGCGAGGAAGTCTGAGATCAGCGTAAGGTTCTGATGAGAGCCTGCTTCCTGCCTTGTAGACAGCCATCTTCTTGCCGTGTCCTCACATGGCAGAGAGCAGAGAGAGAGCGAGATCAGGCTCTCCTGTCTCTTCTTACAAGTGCACTAATCACATCATGAAGGCTCTACCCTCATGACCTAATTACATCCCATCCCGAAGGCTCCACTTCCTAATACCACTCCACTGGGGGTTAGAGTTTCCACATATGAATTCGGTGGGCAGGACACAAACATGTGGTCTATAACAACAACTCATCTTAATTCCAAAAATGGACCACTCAACTACTAGGCTATAAAATTTCATAACCAGCATTAGCCAAGCACCACTGTGCATCAGGCCTTGTTCTGAATACTTAATGTATCTCATTTAATTTTCACAACGCTGTGAGGTTGGTATTATTGTCATTCTCATTTTACAGATGAAGAAACCAAAGCTAGGAAAGGTTAGGTGGCTTCCCCAAGGTTACAGGGCTAACCAGCAGGTATTCTCACTCCTGGTCTCACACTCATAACAATGGCCCAGAGTCTCAGTCTCCCAAGCATGTGTAGTCAGAAGGCCAGAGCTCCCCGGAGCTGGCCACGGTGCTTGCTGAGGCTCTTTGGCCCAGATCTCTGTCATTTCCTCCGGTCATAGGAGACTGGAGACTGTGATGGGGCACAACTTGACTAGAAGACCAGGCACCCAGAGATTTAATGAGCGTGATTCCAGTTGAGTATGACCTTCCTCACGTGCCAATTGACTTTAGCGACATGTAAATGATGGGTTGTAAATCAGATGGCAGGCGGTCTCATCGTGAATCATCCCATTCCCTCCAAGCTCATCAAGACAGACACGCATAAATTCCGTGTCTGCTGTGGCAGGTCCTGTCCTTTAGATTTCCAATTAAATGAGCCCTAACTTTGCTGGCCTCCCCAGTAGGGAGGCTGAGCATTAATATGGTAATGAGCGGTCCAGGAGGTGTTCACGGGAACCTCCTTGTGCTAATGTGACCTGTGATCCTCTGTTTTTCCATCCCATTTAGAATGGAGCAGGCCAAGCAGGAAATTCAGGCAGGTGGGCCTGTGGGGAAATGGGGAATGCTTCAGTGGATGCGCCACAGACACAGGGTGACCATGACATCACCATCTGCAAAGATGGGGACGTGAAGATGCTGGGAGCACCCGTCATCCTATTCTATCGGCCAACATGACTTGAGAATCCCATTGTACCACTGAGGGGTAACTGTCACACCCTGCAAGACATTTTCAGACCACGTGTTCCTAATGGCCCTATTTGGAGGGCAAGGCACATTCCTATTGAGGAGTGACTAATTTTCTTGGACTAAGCACGGGCCTTGGGTGGCAGTTCTGTGTCTAGTGCATTCTCGCTGTATGCCTTTAGGCAATTTACTCCACATATCCGAGCACCAGTTTGATCACAGGAAAGTAGAGATGTGGGAATGTCTATGACAAGGCTTTATATACAATATATACAACACCAGCAAATGTTTGGGCTTTACAGTGCTCATTGTCACTGTCTTCTTTTCTTCTTAGTGTGACAGAATCTGAGGGCCCTTAATCCTCTTCCTGAATGAGGAATTTACTAATTCCCTTGGAACCCCTGACCCTTATCAAGGTAAGAAAATATAATAGGTCATTGGTAAGGAGAGAAGAAAAGACAAAATCGGCTAGCGTAACTACCAGAGTAAATATGAACAAACAAACAAAATGTGTGTTTCTTATAAGGGCCTCACTCTAAAGTGAGACCTGATGGGGCCATTTCCTTCACACCAGTAGAACCTGAAAGACCCAAAATCCACATCCCAGCCCTTATCCAAGCTCCTTATCATTGAAATAAAATGAATAGGACTTAGTGTCTAGAGGTGAGTAAAAAACGAGGCAAGACATGAAAAGAATCACAGAAGAGGAGAAAAATGAGGAAGGAAAACAAAGAAAATGGACTCTCTCATTCCCATCCAGGGAGGACATGGTCTGCATTCATCAGAGACTCAGCTAGAAAAGCAAAAGTTTGCTCTGCACCATTCTCTGGCCTTCACGTAATTGTCAGTGGTTTAACAGTAGGAATTTCTGCCCATTGTGGGCCATATCTTTCCAACATCCCACCCGACATTAATGTAGTCATTAATAGACTACATTAGTAATAGAGCCAATTTCATTATAGAAGCCACAAAATCCCCCCAAGCATCCCATAACCCTCTCGGGTTCTGAAGTATTCTATTCTAATCTGATTGTTTGGTCCAAAGGGCAACGAGGTCTTTCTGGTATCATCTCTCTCCTTACTGAATATAAGGGGCTCTGGGAGTACAAAAGAGGAGCCTCCAACCCAGGCTTGGAAGGTTAGAAAAGCCCTCCTGGAGAGGGTAAAATCTGAGCTGAATCCCAAAGAACTGGTGGGTGTTGATAAAACAAGATGAGACAACAGCATGTGCAAAGGCCCAGTGGCAAGAGCCTCATAGCATGTTCAGGAGCTCCAATAATTCAATTTGGATGGAGAATAGAGGACAAGGGGTAGAATGAATAAATATGAGGCTGGAGGGACATGCAGGGACCAAGTTATAAGAGTTCTTCTAAAACCCCTTAGCTAAGGAGTAGATACATTACCCAGAAAGCTCTAGGGAGCATTGAAGAGTCTGAAGCAAGACAGCAACCAGAGATTAAATATGTATTTTAGAAAGATTTCTCTGCCTGCTCTGTGAGAATGGCTTGTAGGGGAGCAAAAGTTGGAAGAAGGGAGATGAAAAGAGGCTGTTGGTGTAGCCTCAGCAAATGAGGATGGCAGTCCAGCCCCAGGTGACGGTATCTGGAAGAGAGAGAAAATAGGGGTTTTACGAGAGAATCTGCAGGTCTAGCCACCGGGTGGATGCCTTCTAATATCCAGATATGACTTTGGCACCGGATGGAAAGTTTTGTCATTCTGTGAGCTGGGGACTGGAGGAGGAGGAGTGGGTCTAGGGAGGAAGGATTGTGAGTCTGGTTTAGGACACACCATGGTGGAAACAACTGAGGGCATCCACATTCACATGACGTGGTCAGGAGGAATTTGGAGATTTTCTCCAGTAGACATTGAGCATAGAAGATTTGGACAACACACGTGAAGTGAAGCTGTGGACATGGTTAAAGGAAGCTGAAGAAAGCATGTGGGTAGGATGAGTGCTGGGGCATAGCATCTTTGCTCCAAAGGGCTTTATGACAACTTTTCTTCAAATATCCTTATATATTTAGAGAAATACAGTCTTTTAAGCAAGACTTAAATCTTGACTGGAGAAATGACTGATCATGTAATACAGTAAGTAGTTTAATAACCAAGTCATTGTCTGTTAGACAAACGCCAATGCCTACTGGTGAGTCCTAGGTCTTATGGTTGACTTTATCATACCTGACATTTTTATTGGTGATTTGGGTGAAAATGTAGGCTATGGATGATGTGAAGCCAAGAGGAAATGAGTGACGGAGGCTGCAGGAGCTAATAGCACATAAGGATGAACTAACGAAGGAACACTCGATAGAGACACTAGCCTGGTGTGCAATAGGGTCACAAAATCATCTGCATAAGCATAGGATGGGGGATTCACTGCTTGGCAGCAGCTTCTTGGAAATTAAAAATAAATATACAGGACACATGGGGGCTTGGGCTGACTGTAGGTTCAGTCTCATCTCATACTGTGATCTGGTGGCTGGAAGACAGCATCCACAATATTAATGTTAATTCATATGCATAGAAACATAGCGTTCAAAAGGCAGGAGTTCCCTTCTCATCTACGCATCCGGCTGGAACACCCCAGCTCTGTAGGTTCAGCTCCGGACACCAACCTCCAAGAAGGAGGGGGCTCTGAATGGTGAGCAAATCCACCAGTGAACTGAAACAATTTAAGTTTGAAAATGTAAGACAGAAGGTGTACAGAGTGGATGCATTCTAAGAGTCAAAGCACTGCCCTCTGGGAAAAGGAACAGGGTCCACGGATGGGGCCGACAGAAGAGTAAATGCCTTTCAGCCTCCAAGACTTCCAACGATAGCCTGCACGCCTTGGGAGGGAAGATGCTCAGTCCCTGGAGAGTCCAGGTAGAGGCCAGGGCCACCTTGATGGGAGAGGAGAGAATAATTCAAGAACTGGGCAAGGCATGGGAAATGACCCTCTCTAAGTCACTTCTCAATCTGCAGTTTTAAGACCTTCTGCTCCCCAAATAGATTTTCATCTGATTCATCTTAAAATACAAAAAATACATATAATATATAAAATATATATAGAATACCCCATCCTATGCTTCTGCAGATGATTTTGTGACCCTATTGCACACCAGGCTAGTGTCTCTATTGAGTGTTCCTTCGTTAGTTCATCCCTATATGTTATTAGCTCCTGCAGCCTCCGTCACTCATTTCCTCTTGGCTTCATGTCATCCATAGTCTACATTTTCATCCAAATCACTGATAAAAATGTCGGGTATGATAAAGCCAACCATAGGACCCAGGACTCACCAACAGGCATTGGCGTTTGTCTAATAGACAATGACTTGGTTATTAAATTACTATATGTAGACAGGATATACTCAAGATGAATTCCCTCTCTAGGGCAATATTTCCAAAAACCATGTTCTCTGGACCACCCCCCTCCCTACACTATGCTATAAAGGGTTACACACAAGAATTCCATGGTGGAACACTTTGGCTTCATTGCGATAAATGTGCTTCTTTGATGCAGGACTTGTCAGAGCTTTTAATATGGCAATATGCATTGCAAATCTCCAAAATAAGGTAGAGATAGAACATGCAATTTTCCACAACTTTATTTCACCATGGAATGGAATTTTTTTTTCATGTGTAGCATCAAGTAGAGCTACAGCGCCACCAACTATAGTTTGGAAGGTGCTACTAGCAAAGGGAGAAAAGTATTGTGATCTGAAGCTTGGGCCCTGGAATAAAACTGCTGGGTTCCAATCCTGACCACACACACACACACACACACACACACACACACACACACACTGTTAAGTGATTCTGCCTTACTTCTGTGAGCCTCAGTTTTCTTGTACAGAACAGAATAATAGCAATAGCCACCTCAAAGGGTTATCGTGTTAAATTATACAATGAGAATAAAGTGCTGAGCACACTGACCAGCATGTGGGACTTGGTACATGTTAGATATTTTCATTATTATTATTCATTCCCCCTCAGTTCCATCCTTATAGGGAAATGGCCTGTTTCCCTTGTGTCTCATTGTCCTTTTATCCATTCCTTCAATGGGCAATGGAGGAAGATCTGGTGGTCCAAGGTGTCTTTGACAAGCGTACGAGTCAGAGTCTAAACAAAAAAGAGAAACCATTGAGAATTTAAAACAGAGGGACTTTAATGCCAGGAATTTGTCACGCAGGTGATGGAGGAGCTGAGAAGCCGAACAGGGGCCAGTGAGTCAACCAAGAGATAAACAACAGCAGGCGATGACCACCATGCCTAGGCCTAGGGTCCGAGGGAGGGGTGAGATTACCAGAGGCAGGGGTCATCCGCTGGAAGCTAGGACCATGGGGCCTGGACCCACGGAGGGGACCAGTTGCTCCTGGAGACAGCATCTGAGTCAGAGAGGTGTCTCCCCCTTCCCCTTCCTCCCTTCTGTTGCCCTCCAGTCCCCACCAGTATGTCCCATTGGCCAAACCCAACCAAAGCCAGTTGACCTGGGAGCCTGCGGGTTCAGTTCCCTGTCAACAGCCCAGACTGGGGTACAGGGAGAACTGATAGATGGTAAACAAGCCAGGGGCCAATAAGGATGAAAATTTGCCCTCTGAGAGTGGACAGCAGATTCCCCAGCAAGAGCAAAGCCTCTGATTCAGTTGACCAAGCTGATAGATGACAGTGAAAGAAGGAGACGGTCAACATCCAGCCCCTCACTTCCGTCCTGACCAGGGGGCTCACACAGCTTTTCTCAAGCCCAGCTGGACAGCTGCAGGAGGGTGGGCGGCGGTCAGCCCATTCCAGCCCAGAGAGCCACTCATCCAGGGCATCTCAGGTCTTCTCTCCCAGCACTGCCTGCCCGAGATGCTCCTCGGCCCTGAGGCGGAACCAGGAAAGGCTCTGTGATCTCAGAGCTCCTCCGGCTTCTGCTGCCCCGGAGTTATTTTTATATCTCATTTCCTCACATTATGGCAATTTACATACTTCAGCAGAGCGCGTTAGTGTCCAAAACACAAACCAGGAACAATAACACATCACTCGGAGCTTCGCAGAAACCCCAACCCAGAGGAGGTTTCGGAAATCAGTTGCTAAAACAAGTGGTTCCCTCATCCCGAGTGCGAGAGTTCTCAGCAACACTTGACAATAAGTGGACGTGATGAGGACCACACAGCACCGTGATTCCTGCCGGATTGCACATTGAAAGCTGCATTCAGCGTGCAGAGCCCATCAGAGCGGGCATTGTTGCAATGAATACCAAAGGGATTGCAGAGTGAATGGCTGCTTCATTGCCAAGTGCTTCCGATTCCCTGCTCCTGCCATCTGTGTCCTCCGGAAGACACATGGAAGCAAAGGTCCGAAATGAGGAGCTGGCTCCAGGCTGGTGGGCAGGACAGCTCTGCAGGCAGGGGGAGCCCCGACAAAGGGGAGGGGAGCGTACTTGGGGTCAGGGACTGCAAGAAAATTCCGTTGTCCTGCACAGTCAAGTTCTAGACTTACAGAAACCTACACACACAGTCAGGTGTAGGACCCCCACACTCGCTCAAACAGTTATACCCTTACTCTCAGAAAGGCACCCAAACCTGCTCTCACACATACACACACACACACACACACACACACACACACTGATACATGTGCATTCATTCATTCAGCAAATAATGAGCACCTACTCTGTACAGAGACAATGCTAGGCAAACAGTCCCTGCCTTCTTGGAGTTGATTGTCGCATGCACGCATACACAAATGCACGGGCACACCCACATTCTCACACACAGACACACACAGATACACACATGAGAACACAGACAAGTCACACTGAAACATCCCTGACAGACTAAGAAATCCACGCGTTCACCCCAGTTCTGCTCACTCACGTGCACACACATTATCCGCATTCACAGCTAAAAATGCAACACCAGCCAGAGGCAAGAGGAGGAGCCAATCAACTGCCTAGTTCTGTTTTAATTCTGAAACCACGGCTGTGATTTAACTCAGAGGTTCTCAGCCCGAGAATGTTGTTCTTACTGAGAGTTTGGTTTGTCTTTGGTTCATCTGTTTGACAGTTCTCTCTTTAACACTTTCGATTGCTAATATGCCCGATCTGAGTTTAAAATTCGGCTGTGATATGCCACCTTGGAACAGAAATGTGGAAGAAGTGCCATCTTCTTCTATGGAAGGACACTGTCTCCCTGCAATTTCCCAGGCAGAACTCCCCCAGGTTCCCTCTTCAAGTTCTGTCTAACAGCAGCAAAAGCAAAAATAATGATAGGTAACATTTATTGAACACTTACTGTATACAAGGCGGTGTACTACTTGCTTTACACGGACCATTTCCCACTAAGAGAGTACTGTTATTGTGCCCAGTTTGCAGATGATAATACTGAATCTCAGTAAGATGAGGTGATTTGTCCAATAACATCCAGCTAACTGGTAGCAGGGCTAGTATTTAAATCCAGGCAAACTAAGCTTTAATTTTGTTAGGATAAGCAGAAAGGGAAATATTAGGTTTTGACAAGGCTGGGTTCAGAGGACACAAATGTTTTCTGTTTCTCCTCATACCTGTCTGTATTGCATCATAATTTCATTGTCACAGTCAACTCTGTCCCTCTTCCTCTTTCTGTTTATTTGCAGATTGTGATATTGTTTTGGATGAATTAATTCTGAATTAACAAATTGAAAAACAAATAGATAGATAGATAGAGAGGGAGAGAGAGAGAGAGAGAGAGAGAGAGAGAGAGAGAGATAGATAGATAGATAGATATATAGATAGATGATAGATGATAGATAGATCCAGGCAAACTGAGCATAGAGCTTGAGTGCTCCCTGTATCAGTTAGCTACTGCTACAAAACAAATCAGCCCAATGTTACTATCTCGTATGTTTCTTCTGGGCTGACCGGGATCAGCTAGGCAGTTCTTGCTTAAGGTCTCTCACAGGCCAGGACTAAAGTGAGACGAATGAGACACTTGTCTCGGACACAAATTCTAAACGGGTGCCAAAAAACTCAGTAATCAAGATAAGCACTATTTTAACTAATAATTTTTAAAATCAAAATTAATGCAAAAAATCCCTGATGAACAAAATATCAAAATTTTAAATAAAGACAGAGTCGGCATGACTGAGTTTTCCTTTTGCCTCAGGCTCCATGGTGGTTCAGCACAGCACAGTGGCTGACTCTCACTGGAGTCCCTCATTGCACCTGACCCTCTTATGGAGTTAGAAACATCTGAAGGCTCACTCACTTACATCAGGTGTCTACACTGGAATACTCAAACAGCTGGGATCTGGGATGGCTGGAGTGCCTTTGGCATGTCTCCCCGTCTCTATGTGGTCTCTCCACGTGGTCTCTCCAGACGGCAGCTTCAGGGTAGCTGGACTTCTTACATGGAGGTTCAAGGCTCTGAGGACACATGTCCCAAGAGAGAGCCAGGCAGAAGCTGTGTATCTTTTATGACCCGGCCTTGAAGTCACACAGCCTCACTTGCAAAGGATGCTATTTGTAAGACCAGCCCCTGTGGAAGAGGAGGGACAAAGACTCCACCTCCTGATTTGACAGCTGTCCTACAACCACCACACTCTCAAACCACGGCCCTGGGAATGGGCAGTCTCTGTCTCCATGCCCCAGCCTGCAGTAAGCAACTGCCCCCAAACTATATTTAATACTGTGGCCACTTAGGTCACGTGTTATGTAGGTGTCTAAGTACATCTGTGTGTACATCTGTGTCCAAACCGGGTCCGTCAATGGGAGTTTGAATATCTGGTCTGGAGAATAACATCCAAATTTCAGCATATAGCATAAAAGAACTTTCTGGGCTGTCTACATTCCCAAGAACTGCCCTGTTCCCTCCTTCACCACAAGATCAATTTGGGAGGTGCCAGCAACTTTTTTTTAGCCAATCTCATTAGTCAACAGCTATGGTACTTGAGCTAACAGGAGACTCAGGAGTGAAAAATTCGTGAATGACGATAGAGAGGAAGGCTGTCCCCTACTTGAGGGGCCGTAGAGTGGCTTTAATTTGAACAGATCTCGTTGGAATCCCCTCTACACCACTTCTAGCAAAGACCTGGAGCTGACACAGGTCTTGAACCTTTCCTAAGCATCTTATATTTTCATCTGTAAAACAGGCACAGCTATGCCAATTTTGCTGTTTTATATAGTGAAGATGGAATGAGCTAAGCCTGAGATAAGGTTCAAAGAGGAGAGAGGGTATGTAGCAGGTGACTGATAGTTGTTTCAGAATTTTTTCCTCAATCCCATTTCTCCTCACCCCTGTCCTGGCCAGTCTGTGTGTCTAGCACAAATGTCTCAGCAGTGGAACAGGTGAGATCATGTCAGAGATGGAAATGACACTATTGTGTTGAAGGTGTTTGTATCAGTCAGGGTCCAACCAGGAAAACAAGCCAGCTAAGTATTTAAAATTGAAGCCATTTATTCTAGGAAATTGGCTACACTGGGGATGAAAGGACTGAGGAACCAGAGAGGAAACTCAGAGACTGACAACAGCAGGAAGCTGTGACCACCTGAGGGACAGAGCAGGGAGGTGGGGTTACTGGATCCAGGGGACCAAGGTCATCTGATGGAAAGTGTCCCATAAGAGTAGGAGTCATCAGGGAAACACAGCTGCTGCCACCCCAGACAGAGAGGGAGAGAAGTGCCCTGGCCTCTCATTTCCTCCCACTCACCAATCTCCCATCAGTGACTCCTGTTGGCTAAATCCAGCCAGATGAAGAAATTGAGGATCAGAGAGGTGAAGTTCCTCATTCAAGGTCACAGAGCTAATCAGAATGAAGCCGTGATACCATATCCAGCAATCCAGCCCCAGATCGCATGCTTGGAGCCATTCTGCTCAGAACCAAATTCGGTTCTTGGAGTCAGGAAAACTGACTTGAATTCCAGATCTTTCATCTCCCGCTCTGCATGTTCTTGCGTTCTCTGTTTCCACACCTACAAAATAGGGATAATAATGACTTCACCCACAGGGCTGCTGTAAGGATGAATGAGATCAGCTGCGTTTAGTCAGCACTCAGCAATGTGTTGCTGTTAATTGCATTACTGCTCTTCCTGGATCGGTCTGTGAAAATGCCAGATCCCATCCAAGGGAGAGAGAGTGTTACCGCACAAAATTGGGGTTCTCTGCCCGATGTGCATAAACAAGCTCATTAATTATGGCACCAGCCCTTGAGGGGAGAAATCAGCTTTTATTCTGCAAGGTTGATCTCCAGGGAGACAGAGGCCGTGTGCCCTCAGATCTGTCTCTCCGATTCAGGATTTGGGACAAAATTTAAGAGGTTAGGGAGAACAGGTTGGCATGCAGAAACGCTGGTGGGACAGCTTTTGGTTGGTGGGCTTCAGGTATTTATCGTAAAGTTTTAAGCTCTTATGATAAGGTTCTAAATATTTTTGTACGAGGTGAGGAAGGAATTTTAACACTGCGTCTTCCTGAATGAGGGACCCCTCGCTTCTGATAAGAGTCCGGCTTTCAAGTTCTGGTCGCATCCCCGTCCTCAGGTTCCGTAGAAGTAGGATCTTTTGTGCCGAAGTCATTTCAGGTCATAATTTCTCCTTTTGCACATGCCCTGGCTACGAGACTGCAGTTTTTCTGAAAGACAATCCTTAATCACTTTGTTGATAAGAGATGGGGTCTGTTTGAACTGGCTCTAAATGGGCCTGTGGTTATAAGAGGACTCAGGTTGCGGACAGCCTGTGAGACAGGAGTTGAAAGTCAAGTCTGCTTATGGCTCTGCGGAGAGAACCTGCCCTGGATTGACCCTTGTGTCTGTGCCGATGCTGTCGGGGCACCTCCCACATCCCCTGGGCACCCCGGAGATCCTTCAGCTGCACTGGACAGTTCCCATGCACTAGGAAGCCTCCTGCTGAAAGCACCTGTCTTTCTGCCTGAGGCCACACACTGCCTGGGAAACGTCCTTGGCCAGTGTGTGGGGCAGTCCAGAAATGCCAGAGATGCTGAGAATGAAGACACAAGAAGCAGCCCTCAACCAATGAGGGGCAGGAGCTGGTGGTACATGCCCCAGCTTTTCAGCCCTTTGCTGGGCAATTCTGAGGAGTGTCATGCACACCTCTCAGAAGGTCCCCAGCAGAACTGAGTCCCAGTTGCCCTCGGCAACACCCTGTCAATAACACATCGCTGATGACCCTGCTCCCTTCCCTGTCTCCCTTCCCTCCTTTCTCACTCACTGTGCTTCCTGGGGTCACCTCCCAAGTAAACTTCCTGCACCCAAATTCTTGTCTCAGTGTCTGCTTTTGGGGGAATCTAAGCCAAAATATTGTTCCCCAACCCCAGCCACCCTTCAGTTCCCCCACTCCACCCTTCTCTCCGTGGGATAAGCAGGAGTGGAAACCATTAGTATGCAAACATTAGTTCATCCAACCTTTTAGTGGAGAAACAATGGCAGCTTGTGCTGGGCCCTCCCTGGTAGATTGCACAAATGCCAAGAGTCAGCCTAACAGGCTGCAGGTCTGCCCGTCCTCACTCCCCTCCCTTCTGTGGATGCTCTTGAGGACTCTGCATGTTGGGGCTAGTTCTATGTCAGATCAGACACTTACTATGGCTCTTCCCCCAGCAAAATGGAAAAATTGTATGTACACGCAGAGCTCGGTGGGATCCCCTGCAGAGTCAGACTTCCATCCCTGCAAATTATTTTTTGCTAATCAATATGTTTAATAAATAATATTCCAGTTGATTTCATTACTGGCAATACACAAATCAATAGAAGGTTATTGCATGATAACTTCCCATTGATATTGTAATCCTCCTGATTTAATAAATGTTGCTTTTCTGAGGATTGCTGTTTGCATTAGGAATTGAAGGAGGGAAGACAAAAAAAATAGTAATTCCATTGCGAAACTGAGGCTGCAGCTTAATAAGAAAGTGCAAGGAGAGTAAGTGGGGCCTCTTCAGCCTCTGTCTACAGTGGCCTAGGCTGTGGCCCCACACTGCCTGGGTCTGTGTTGGTCTCTGGAATTCTGATTCCAGAGCAGAATGAAGGAAAAGTCTTGGCTGGAAAGCTTTCCAAACACGCCTTAGCAGGGGTTTGACCTTTTCTTTCCTTTGCAAATCCTAGCCAGAGACTCCTTGTGAATGAAAACCCCAAACAGGGAGAAGATGAATGGTGTAAAACGATAACCCTGGGGTTTCAAATCCTTTCTCAAATCCTGACGGATCAAAGCCACATGAGGCCTGGGCAATTGTCTAGTGCAAAGAGTCACAATTACCAGGCCTTTAGCAATGGCATCAGAATCATCAAGGAAACTGGTTAAAATGCAGATTCCTGGAGCCCCAATTCCAGAGATGATGAGTCACCAGGGCTGACATGGGGCCTTGGAAAATGCATTTTTGAATTTTTTATTGAAGCATAGCATATTATTAAAGAGCAAATTTGAAAGGACAATATAATCATGACTCCCATATAAATATAAAACTAAGATGTGTTGAAGATTTTATTTAACTCACTAATTTAAATTAAATAAAATTACTAGAGAACTACAAAATATTACAATGGGTTCAAAATAGAAAGCACCCTAACACCAAAGTACCACGTTCTTAGAGTGATTCAGTTCATGCTGAAATGAACTTGCAAATAGATGTAAAATGGACTTTGAGGGTAGGGGAGAGGGTTCAGTTGTCCCTAGACCAGCAGATAGAATTTGCATGCCGGTGGACAAGGATCATTTGCATTGCTATCAGTTAACTACCACTTAGAGAGGTGTAAAGTAGCCCAAAGACAATAAAAAGCCCTGAGAATCATAGAATCAGATAACCCAGGAGGGTGTCCCAATGCAATTCTGACACTAACTATTTGGAGTTGTATCAAATTTACAGGTTGGGGCACAGGCCCCCTCAAGGCTGCCCTCACTTCAAACAACAGCCACAGGCTTGAAGGTCCCCAGGCCACCTACACTTCTGACCAAGTGGCTACAAATTTGAAGGTTCCTACTACTCCTTCAAGTTTAATTATTCACTGGAATGATTTACAAAACTCAGGTCAGTGCTATACTTATGATTACAGCGGTCTTAGTAGCTCAGGCTGCTATCACAAGACACCACAGACTAGGTGGCTTAAACAGTAAACAATCATTTCTTACAGTGATCTTGGTCTTGGGTAGTCCAAGATCAAGGTGCTGACAGATTCAGTGTCTGGTGAGAAGCTTCCTCCTGATTTGTAGAAGGCCAATTTCTCACTGTGTCTTCACATGGTCGAGAAAGAAGAAGCAAGCCGTCATCTCTCTTCTTATAAAGGCACTAATTCCATGATGAGGGCTCCACCTCCATGACCTAATGCCCTTCCAAAGTCCCCATTTCAAAATACCATCACGCTGGGGATTAGGGTTTCAATATATGAATTTTGGGGACACAAACATTCAATCCATAGTAACAACTTTATTGTAAAAGAAACAAATCAGAACCAGCCAAAAGAAAAGACCCACAGGATGAACTCTGGGAGAGCTCCAAACACAAAACTTTAGCATCCTTTTGTCACCTTCCTGGCACATCAACGTATATCACTAATCAGGAAAACATACTGAACTTTGTATCCAGAGTTTTTGTTGGAGTTTCATTATGTAAGCACGATTGAATGAATCATTGGCCATGTGACTGAATTCAATCTCCATTCCTCCTCCACTCTCTGGAGGTCAGGCTGGTATGATGTGGCTCAAAGCCCCAACCTTTTAATCACATGGTTGGTCTTTCTGGCATGGCCAGCTCCCATCCTACAACTATCCAGGGACCCACCTTGAATGACCTCATTAGCATAAACTCAGGTGTGATCTAGGAGGCCAAATGTGAATCATAAAGACCCTCCTATCACTGAGAGAATTCCAAGGGTTTAAAGACTTCCTCTCAGGAACCAGGGACAAAGACCAACCAAATTCTTTATTACACAACAGGTATATTAGACACCCTGATTTCCATAAAAGACATCCAGTAATCTTTTGGTCCATTTCAAAGTATTTCATAAGTTTTCCCTGCAATACATACATAAAACTATACAAATCATAAGCAAATAATTTTATGCATTTTCACAAAATGAATATATCCGTATAAACAACACTCAGGCCAAGATATGGAACATGACCAGCACCTTAGAAAAAAACCCTTCCTGTCACTATCCCCCTCAAGGGTAACCACTATCCTGATTTCTAACACCATAGATTCATCTTGCCTGTTTTTTAACCCCATAGAGATGGAGTCATTCCATATGGAGTCTTTTGTGTCTGGGCGTCTTTTGCTCAATATCATGTTTGCAGGTGTAGTTGTAAATTGTTCATTCTTGTTGCTGCATAGTATTCCATTGTGTGGAAGATGCACACTCTGTAGGAATAAAACCAAGTTGAATAATCTGATTTGGTCCAGTGCCAACCCTCTCCCCAATTTACAGAAGATAAAACCAGAGTCCCAAGGAGATGAAGTGATTGTCAAAGACAGAAACATGGTTCCAAGGACGATCAAAGCCCTCATGGGCAGCTGCCAAATTAAGGGCAGCTCGGGATGAAAGCACAGGACAGAAGAAAGATGGCAAGATGGAAGGAAGGGGAAAAAAAGAAAAAAGGAGACAAACAAAAGATGGAAGACAGGAGGGAGAGAGACAGCAAGGGAAAGGTGGGGAAGGAAGACCAACAGAGGGAAAGAGGGAGACTGGAGAGACTTGGGGTAACAAGCAGGGGTGGGAGGAAGGGAGACAAAGCAGAAGGAAGGGACGTGCTCACCTTAGAGATGAGGCCTCATTATGTCTTTAACAGTCAGCCTGCGAGAGTTGGAGCTGTTAGCCCTCTGGAACTATCTTCATCTCTCTATCTTCCCTGAGACCTGGACTCTGCAACCAGCCACTAACTAGATCACACTCATCACTGAGGTGGATCTGAGGGTTGTGTTCTCGTCCTGGAGTCCACTGGAGGGCCAATGCTGTACAGACTTTCGATGTGGCCATTCAGGGTTTGAACCGCCTTCCTGAAGCCCCAGTTGGAATTTGCTCTCTGTACCTGGGTAAAAAGCACAGGACAAAGCTGCAATGCTCACCTTCCTACTCCTGCATGGATGTAGATGCCTGACACTCTGTCAGTTATGAAGAAAGAAACAGGAGGAAGGAAGACACGTTTACTGAGTAGCTACTCTACGTCGCCTTGTCTAATCCTCACGACAACTAGATGAGTTAGGATGTACCAAGCCCACTTTTCAGATAAGGAAATTGAGTCTAAGGTTGAGATACTTGCTTAAGTAGAATAAGAAAAAAGAAATAAAGAGGATTTGACTTAAGAGTTGTGTGAATCCAGAGTCCATTTGTATCGCGCGTGTAAGTGTATGTGTTTTTATTACAGTAATCTCCCCCTTATCTGAGGGGGATACATTCCAAGACCCCCGTAGATGCCTAAAACTGTGGATAGTACCGAACCCCATATATACTGTTTTCTCCTATACACACATACCTGTGATAAAGTTTAATTTATAAGTTAGGCACAGTAAGAGATTAACAACAATAACTAATAATAAAATAGAACAATTATAACAATATGCTGCAATAAAAGTTATGTGAATGTGATCTCTATCTCTCTCAAAATATCTTATTGTACTGTACTCACCCTTCTTGTGATGATGTGGGATGATACAATGCCTATGTGATGAGATGAAGTGAGGTGAATGACGTTGGCATTGTGATGTAGCATCCCAGGTGGGAGAGAGTGGGACAGCACAAGATTCCATCACGCTACTCATAATGGCATGCGATTTAAAACTTATGAATTGTTTATTTCTGGAATTTTCCATTTAATATTTTTGTACTGCGGTTGACCACAGGTAACTGAAACTGCAGAAAGTAAAACCATGGATAAGGCGGATTGCAGTATAGTATAGCATGCTTGGATCTGACTGGCTAAACTTGAATTCTGACTTCAATACTTACCAGCCAAATGAACTTGGAAGAATTTGTTTATCTCTCTGGGTCTTAGATTCTTCACCTATAATATCAGGATAATAATTGTACTTACCTCATGGGGCTGTTGTGAGGATTACACGATAACACACAGGTAAAGTGCTTAAGACTGTTCTCAGCACATGACAAGTCCTTACTTTGAGTCGTCATTATTGCTATCTTCATTTGTATTATTATTATTATCATTATCTTCATCAACATCTTTGATATTATTGCACTATAATGGTCCAGATAATTCTGAGGAGTCTCTCAGCACCTGTCAATCAGCGTGTGGAGACATTCGTTGGGACTCCCCAAAGCCCTAGGTCAGGTGGAAGCAAAACCCCAAGAAAAGCAGGCCCTGGGTTGGGGTGATACCTTGATGCAGGGACCAAGTCGAGCTTATTCCACTTCCTCTTGTCTCTACTCCTCTCTCATTTCGCTTTGTCCATTGCCCAAGGCAGCCACCCAGGTCCAAGTTGCTTCTTGACCCTTTAGCTCAGCTCCCACAGCTAACTGGTTCAATAACTCAGCTTTCCAATTCTTAATGGCTAAGAGAGGAATCTGGGTGGCCCAATTCATCCTTTCCAGTTAGACTGGACAAGCCATAGGTAGCTGACCACGTCATGTGTGAGTTGCCTTGAGTTCACGGATCTCGTTGGGGTCCATCTGAATCATGACCAGCGTCTATGAGAGGAGAATAGAGAAGACGTGCAAAGAGAAGAAGAGAAGCCAAGAGTGGCTGCTTAACCTCCATACTAGGACTTCTCAGGTCCTGGTCCTGTTCCTGTATACCCCACATGCACTTTGGGTTTTTTCTCAGTTTTCTGCATACTCTTGCTACCCTTATGTAGTTGATGCTGTTGGTACCGCGCCCTGATCCCTTTGACCAAGCTGGTGCACCCATCCTCCAGCTGCTCTGCACAAGGCCCCCTCCTTGCCTTATGGCGATATCAATTCTGTGGTGCAATTTATATACCAGAGCTCCCTGTGGGACCAGGCTGAAGCTAGTCTCCACCTAGAGATCACATCCTCGCTTTGTTCCTCCCCTGCCCTGCCCTGCTTTCCTCATCCCCTTTTCCTGAGAACTCTTTCTCATTACCTCATTTCCTCAAGAATCCTTGCCTCAGGCTCTGCTTCTAGAAAGCCCAAGCTAAGATACCTTATAATATCCGTTCTCACTTCAGCTGGTTTGAGTAGATTTCTATCCTCGGCAACTCAGCACTCTGGGGCACTTCTTTAATTACAATACGTAAGGACATTCTTTCCAAGTCCTTATATGATGATGTCTCCTACATCCATTATATGGCTATACCAACACTTATTTACTTACATGCCTATTGTTGAACATATAGGTGTTTATGAATAATAGGTATTTTCTGTTATATCTAGTTCTATGAAAAAGACTCTTAGAGTTCAAAAAATAAAATAAACATGTAAATAAATTCTCTTTTATTTAGCATATTTGGTCAAGGCAAAATTCAAATCTCCCCTTGGGGCTGTCTCTGCTTTCTCAAAGGAATGGTCTCCTGTATCCCCCTGTTTTAAAATATAGTGTATTAATAGAAATCTGAGGTCAGCATATCAGAGGACGATTGCCATTGAAAAGATAGTTTGTTACTCACAGTTTCCAAGAGGAGGGGGCAAGCCACGCCTTGTGGGGGGCACATGGGGAAGCACCAGGGTCAGTCAGGAGACAGAGGGATGGAGAGGAACTGTGGGCAAGAGCCTTTATTGTGGTTTCTGCAGGAAGGAATGGGTGAGGCAGGGAAAGCATGTTTAGGATTGGTTAGTTTGAATAATTTCAGTGGGCTCTGGGGAACATGGGCGGCCCCTACGTATCTGGTACCTGGCCGTTGAGGTGATTAAGGCAAGTGGATAGTAGCCAGGAGTGTGAAAGCAAGGAGAAGATTGTGGACATGGGCTCTGGATTGTTGGTTTGTATTGGAAAAGTGCATCCCCAGGAAAAGAACTCTGGAAGAGGAGGAGGTGAGTGAGTGGGTGACATGGGAGGCAGGGGGCCAAAGCAAGGTGACTCAGGCAAATCACTGGGTTGTGCAGAACAAGGCATATCTGACACACACACACAGGGCGAATGTTAAAGCATCAAGTTTACAGAAGCTAGACACGTGGTTAATACACCCCACAGCCCCCACTCCTTCCCAAAGGACAGATGGAGACTAACATCATTGCAATGGGGCATGGGTCTCTGCTCTCATCCTGGGGTATTGCACTGGCATCTGCCAAGGCGTGGCTGGTTCCACCTGGTTCTTTGGAGGTTTCCCATTGGTACCCACTGCTGAAGCATGCAGCCACAGCCTCTGGTCCTGAGGTCTTGCACACTGTAGGGTGTTTGCCCTGATCCCAGACTCTTCATATCCAAATGTGCTCTCAGCACGTGTGTCCCCACATCCCTCACTGGAGCATATAGGATCTCTCAGAAGTCACAAGAGCAAGGATGGCTGTCCTGGATATATCCCCCCAGATTCTTCCCTCTCCCTTTTCTAATCCACCCACTTTGCAGTGCCGATACCTTGCTGAATTTGGGACTCCTCTAAGGGGCCTGGAAAATTCCCACATAACACTAAAATGCTTGAAGAACAAATCCCCCTGTTCCTGGAGTTCCCCTAGAAATTTCTGTTTTTTTCTAACACACACTGGTTTTTCTATGCCCACTCTTTGGACTTATTTATTCTTAATTGAATCATCTCTTTGTCTTCTTGGGAAGCCTCATTGCTTAGCCTTCATGGCAGAAGTTCCAGGGGATGAAACTGATAAATAAATAAAATAAAAATATTATCCCCCCAAAAATATGGTGGGAAACATTTTTGGAATATTAAGTCTCATTTTGTAATATCATCATTATTATTATGATTATATTAATTGTCATCATTTATTGATTACTTATTAAATGTTCACCCTTTACAGACATTATCTATTAAAAGTCCTCTGCCAGGTTGGAGATTATTATCCTCATTTTACAGATGAGGAAAATGAGGCTCCAAACAGTTAACCTGCTTGAAGTCACACACCCATTAGAAGGCAGCGCTGGACTCAAATCTAGCCCTAACTCGAGATCTCTTCAGCTTCTACTCCATCATGTTTTGTGGGATGATTTGCGTTTATTATTACTGGTTATTTTAATGTTTGACAGAAAAAAGCAACCTTATCTCGGACACCCAAAGCAGAGACTGGGCCCCCAAAGAAGGCGTCCTTGGCCCCCAAATTTTGGTCATCAGATAAGAAGTCTCTCCTCCTCCCCAGCACCTGATCCTGGAAAGGGAGAGAGGTACCTAGCCAAAAGGGTCCTTTTGCCTTTCATCCCAGCCCAGAGTCAGGGTGAAATTCAGTGTGAAATCCAGTATTGGTTTTAATTTGACAAAACCCTTCAGAGACACCTTCCAAGACAGACCTCTTTGGAAGAAAATAGGCGGTCTCAAGGGAGACATACCCATGGATTATTGATAGGATAACAATTTGTCATCCAAACTGGGACTTTTGAGAGTCAAAGGGGGAATTATTAAAAATTGCGCTGAGACAAGCTGCATAAACCGGGACTGACCCAGTCTAACCAGAGCATGGGTCACCCTAGTCATATAGATAGTGCCCATGAGAAACAAGAGTCAAGATGCCCCAGTAGCACTTTAAGTATTAGCAGAACATCTTACTGGCAGACTTTCCCCACAACTATTAGCATTATTATTGCCCATTAAATATGTCATAGTCAAAGATTTGCTTCATTCTTCAGTGTGATTGCCATCGATTTTTGAAGCCCACATCTTCTTCCCCAGGGAAACACATCTTCAGCGAAATGATAGAAGGAAATGGAAAAGAAGGATTCTATTTATAGGCATTCATTTTACAGGCATTGCTTTGGGAATACAGTGGTCTTAAAGCAGAGGGTGGGTTAAGACCCTCTCAGAGGGTGGTCCAGGAACCACCCACATCAGAACCACCAGGAAAGTTGTAAACATGCTGATTCCCATGTCCCAAGGAGGACCTACCACATCAGGATCTCTGGGGATGGGGCTGGGAATGTGTGCTTTTAACAAGTCCCCTAGAGCTTCTCGTGTGTATAGTGAAGCACTCAGAAGGCTACCACACCAGGAAATCCAGCCAGCAGGTGTGCATGCCCTGATTTTGCTCCTCAAGCCTCAGGCTGCAGGACCTCAGGTCTGAGATGCCCCAGCTAGGGCTGTACTACCTCCCGCCCCTTCAGAATAAGATTCCGGGAAACCCCCAGCCAGTGTGCCATGTAGAGCCCCCAAATTCCCAGTGGATACGCCAGCCCTGGTTTACTGTGCAGAGGTGGCTGGGTCTCCGGAGCAGACTGGGCAGGTTCTGGGCGGTAGCATCTGCCAGGAAGAGCGGGTAATAGGCCTGATTTATGACACTCAGCATGGGACCTGGCTGCTGAGCTCAATCACTGGGGCTCCCCACGGTGGGGTTCATGCGCTGTAACGGGCCTGGAAATTGGAGAGGAATTTACCTCCTGCTGCCGAACATTACATAACAATCAAGGGAAACAAGCAGAGGCGGGAGGGGGCCTCCTCCTCAGCTGGCACTGGCAGCCTGGCGCAGCAAAGGAGATAGGACTGGGGGTTTGCTGCTGGGGTTCTCATGCCCTCAACAGCACTCCTATGGGAGTGGGTTCCAGGGTGGCTGAGCCAGAGCTGACGTCAGAGCCCCCTAAGATACAAGTATCAGCCTGGCAACTCTAGAAGGGATGGGTGAAGAGGGCGGATCCAAAGGGGGAGGGTGCTACTATCTAAACCCACGTCACAGACCCTAACAGCACTTATGGACTACCGTGCATCCATCAATGGATCTCTGATTTGCAACCGTAAATAATTCAAATAGGACCTGAGATTGACATCTGCAATATGAGAGAGGATGGAACAAAATGAAGACCCATGACCTCATGGGTCATGGTGAAGAGTCTGGATTTCCTTTTAAGTGTCCTGGGCAGTCACTGAAGGGCCTCTCTTTCCTCTAGACCAGCTGCCTCCCTAGGAGTAACCATAAGATGGAAGGGGCATGTGGCAGCTGATGATGGTAACTTGGTTCTGATGAACTCACAAGGAGCATGGGTTCTTATCCCTTCATAAAGCAGGCCCCATAGGTGCCCCAGCTGGCAACCTTGGGAGGCCCTGACTCGCCATCCAGTATTCATCAGAGGGTAATTAAATTTCCATCCTGATGACACTATTGGGCCTCAGAGAGATACTCTCCCACCCTGAGTGGACCACCAAGACAGGATTTCAAGTACCACTCTTAACTGCTGACTTCATCACCAACAAAATGTGCTGGCCTAGAAATTTACCAATTACTTTTCAGTAAGGGGACTTTAGCTTCAGTGAAATCTTACATAGAAGTCTGATGCATTTATCACCATCAAAATTAATGATTCTTCCTCTGGTGCCTCATCCTGACTAGATATGTACTCCTTGAGGGCAGGGAGCAGGTCTGTCTCCATAGATGTATTGCTGGTACCCAGAGGAGTATCTAGCATGTAATGGTCATAGTAAGTATTTGTTCCATCTGGGAAAGGATGAGATTGGATTAGATGCAGTTTCATTAAGGCGTCAAATGTTAAGTGAACGCCTACTGTGTACCAGGCCTTGTAGTCAGTGCTCAGGATATAATGGTGAACAAACCCATCATAGCCTTGCCCCTGTTTTGTCTATAGGCTAGTAGAAGGAAATGGACACTGATAGATGTAAACTGACAATGGAGGTGAGTGCTGGCAAATAGAGGTACATGGGGCTATGAACATAGAGCAGGGGAAACTGATCTAGTCAGAGGAAGGACACAGAAGGCTTCCTGGAGGAGGTGTTATTTCAGCTAGAACCCAAAGGAAAAGTAATACTTTAACTAGGTAACTGGGACAGAAGAGAATGTAATTGTATTCCAGTCAGAAGGAATCACATGTGCAAAGCCATCTAACAGAAGGAGTATGACCTCCTGACCCTGTCTCTCAACCATAACATCACTACATTGGTCTCTTCTACACATTTGGCTTCCAAGATAACAGTCTTTAGAAAAAAAATGTTTGGCAGCTAAAATACAAATGGTGGAAGTCTAGACAACCAAATGACTTCAAAGGACCCGACCAGCTCTGAAAATTCTCTATGTACAGACTCAAAGGAGTGGGGCAGTAGCCTGTACAATGGGTCAGGGCCAGAAGTCAGGGGTCAGAGGTGACTGAACAGCCCCACAGCCCTGAGTGGTAAGCTGTTGCTAGTGAAAAAACTGTTCATTTGTTTTGGGGGGCGGGTGGTTTCCTCTGCATTCTAGACACACATATCACTATTCTGGTCATTTCTAAACGAGCCCAGCATCTTAAAGTGGATTCTCAGAAGCAGTCATCCATTGGCCTCCATAACTTAAAAAATGTTCATTTCATTTCATACATTCATTCATTCATCGAATAGCCACTGAGAATATATTTTGAGACATGTCCTTGGGGAGACCTGCAATATGCAGATAAATAGGACATGGCCGCAGCCCTCACAGAGATCAAAATTGTACACAGTTAACAGAGATCTAACGTAATAATATTTGACCTTGAATGTCAGCTATCAGCCAGGTATGGTACTAGACATTTTACATGCATCATCTCCTCCAATTCTCACAGCACATTCATGAGATCAACATTTACCTGATCTCGTTCTGAGAAGGATTTTCAAAGTGTAATAGAAAAAGAAGAAAACATAAAGAAGATCGATAGCATTGACTATATAAAACTTCACAATTTCTACTTATCAAAAACTCCACACAAAAATTTGAAAGGTAAATGAGAAATAGCAAAAAAAAAAAAAAAAACTCCCACATGTATGATAGACAAAGCTTTAATAGCCTCAATATAAAAACTTATTATAAATCGGTAAGTAAAAAAATGAACTCTCCCATAGAAATATGAACAAAAGATACAGTTCTCAAAAGGGAAGAAATAAAAAATGACCAATAAGTGCACCCAAAATTATTATAAAAGTATTAGTAACAAAAAAAGTGAATAATTTAAGAAACAGTGGTATATCCTGCTTTTTCACTGTGAAATTGGTAAAGATTAAAAAAATCAAAATAATCCTGGTGTCGATGAAGGTGCTGTGAAATGAACATGCGCATACACTTTATCAGTGTCTAGTGAGGATTTGACAATATGAATTAAGAGCCTTTAAAAAGATTATAACCTTTAACTCAATAATTTTACTTTAGAAATTTATCAGACACGCAGACAAAGATATATACACCAAGATGTTCACCACAGTATTATTTATAGTTTGGAGAAACTATAAATCAAGTTAAAGTCTGGCAACAGGCAGAGAGCTAAATCAATTTTGGTGTATCCAGGTGATAAGGTAATATGCAGCCATTAAGAATCATATTTTTACAGAACGTTTAGGAGCATGATTCATTTATTTACTTATCTACCTAGAAGGAAATCAACCAAAATGTATTAACTATTACAAAGGCAAATAATGGTGGTAGGACTGAAGATGGTTTTTATTTTCTTTATTACATCTGTCTCTATTTTTCAAAATTTTCTGCAATTTGTCTGCATTACTTTTGCGGTAAAGATGTGTGTGTATTTCTTTTACTTTTTAAATGAGCATGCACAAAATTCAGCTCTCCATTTTCTTTGCTCAAACCTGCTTCTCTACTTTAACTTTCTTCTGGAGTTGACAAAAATACCTGAGTCACCTCCAACTGCTCCCTTCTTTTTTAATCCATCTCAGCCTTGCCAGTTCTACCATTTTATTACTTTGCTCCGAGTTCTTGTTTCTGTCGACACAAATAATCCATAGTCAATCTATAAATCAAAATTGGAGTGAGTTTATTATGAGCCAGGTCTGAGGACTAGCCCGGGGCCTTCCTTCCCCAAGAAAGGAAGGGCGCCAAAGAAGTGGGGTGTACAGAGTGGTTATATACCATCTTGGAACAAAGAGCATGCATCACAGATGACAGGAATATCTCTTTTACTGATGTCACAAGATGCTTAGCTGGCACAGCAAGTCAGTCGGTGGTCAGCAGGTCAGTGGTCACAAGGTGAGCACAGCAGGTCAGTAATTAGTCCTTAGTTTCCAGGGGGAGATGCTTATCTTTAAAGAAATGCCAATATGGGGGGAAGCTGCATCCCTATCTTTAGAGGCATCATTCTTGTCTTTGGGACATTGTAAAGGTTTAAAGCAGATGTACAATGCATGCTCAACAGGCCATGTCAGGCCCTTTTGGACAAACAAGGTCAGGCCAACTTAGTTTTACACCAAATGCCTTCGTTATATGCTCCAGTATATACTATTGCTTTTCATTTATTTATCATTGCCTTGCACCTAGGCTGTAGCACCAGCCTTTCAACTGATGCCCTGGTTTCCAGCTTCCAACTCCATCCCTGAACTCTCCTCAAATTCATTTCACATTCTGCTGCCAGATTAATCCCCCTGAAGCAAAGATAATATCCTGTTATTACCTTGCTCCAAAACCATCAGTGACTCTCTAGTTCCTAAAAATAAAATCCCAAAGTCCTTTATCTGGAGTGTAAACAGGAGAAAATTTGATTTATAATTCTCATGGTCTCAATTTTGTACACCAAGTTCTGTGGCTAAACTATAACCACCCCTAATTTTTTTTAATAATATTAAATTGCTTTGTTCCTGGACTTACTCTTCCCTTCCCCTCTTATCTACCACCCAATACTCCACTCAAACCACTCGTTCTCCTTGCTTTTTGTACAGCCATACCCAGCACACAGTAGGGGCAGAGTCGGGGCTTGTGGGTGGTGCAGGTGTGGTCAGACCTCTCGCTTCCACTATAACCTTGTGATATTCTTTTATTTAAAGGATGGTGAAGGGGCTATGACCTGAAAAAAAAAAAAATCAATGACTCTCAGCTAATAAAGGTTCTTATGCGGTAAATGTGCTCTTGGGAAGCCAGTTCCTGCCCTTCTCCACAGTGTTGGCCTGATGCCCTGGAGTGATTTACTCTGCGGTAACATGATGGAGCCTCCACCATGGAAGGGAATTAAATAAAAATGCAATAAAAGAGGACAAAATCAATCTGCTTACAGTTTTGTTTAATAAAAATTCATGAAGGATGGGCAGGCAGGCCTAGAAGCGATGCACCAGTCCTGCTAGAGGCTGGCTGAGGATGCTCACTCAGGCTTCAAGAGCTAGGGGGTGGGGGACAGGGGGGTGAGGGGTGGGAGGCCCAGCTGAAGGCTGGCTGAGCCGTCCAGCCTCAAGCACTGCATCAAGCATTGCAGGCTGGGTCCTGGTGCAAGCAATAGGGCCAGGCCCACCTCACTGAAAGAGGCGGACCAGCTAATGCCGCATTGAAGGGAGAATCTCCCAAAGCCAAAGAAAGATAAGAGATCATTTACATGGGATTCAAGTCCCTAGAAACCAAGAGGCTCCATGTGCTCTGGAATGACAGTGACTCTCAAGCCACACCAAGTATTTCTTTTCTTTTCTTGTCTTTTGTATTGTGGTAAGAACACTTACCACGAGATCTACCCTCTTAGCACATTTTTCAGTTAACAATGCAGTATTGTTAACTACAGGCACAGTACTGTACAGATCTCTCAACCTTATTCATCTTTCATAACCGAAATCTTATACCTTCTAAACAGCAACTCCCCGCAGCCCCCAGCAACACCCATTCTACTCTCCATTTCTATGAGTTTTACTATTTTAGATACCTCATACAAGTGGAATCATGCAGCATTTGTCCTTCTGTGACTGGCTTATTTCATTTAGCATAATGTCCTCAAGGTTCATCCACGTTGTCACATATGGCAGGATTTCTTTCTTTTTTATCTTTTTTATTTTTTTTTTAATTTTATTTATTTATTTTGCCCCCAAAGCCCCAGTAGACAGTTGTATGTCACAGCTGCACATCCTTCTAGTTGCTGTATGTGGGACGCGGCCTCAGCATGGCCGGAGAAGCGGTGCGTCGGTGCGCGCCCGGGATCCGAACCGGGGACGCCAGTAGCGGAGCGCGCGCACTTAACCGCTAAGCCACGGGGCCGGCCCTTCTTTCTTTTTTAAAGCTGAATAATATCCCATGGTATCTATATACCACATTTTCTTTATCCGTTCACCTGTTGATGGACATTTAGGTTGTTTCCGTATCTTGGCTATTGTGAAAAATGTTGCAATGAACATGAAAGTATAGATAGCTCTTTGAGATCCTTTGCAATTCTTTTAGATAAATATCCAGAAGTGAGACTGCTGGGTCATATGGTAACTCTATTTTTAATTTTTGGAAGAACTGCCATACCATTTTCCATTGTGGCTGCACCATTTTGCATTCCCCCCAACAGTGCGCAAGGGTTCCAATTTCTCCACATCCTCACCATGCTTCTTATCTTTTGTTTTTTGATAATAGCCATCCTACCAGGTGTGAAGTGATATCTCATTATGGTTTTAATTTGCATTTCCTTAATGATTAGCGATCCTGAGCATCTTTTCTTATACCTGTTCACCATTCATATGTATTTGGAGAAATGTCTATTCAAAACATTTGCCTATTTGTTAATGAGGTTATTTGGAGTTTTTTGCTACTGAGTTGTAGGCGTTCCTTATATTTTTTGTATATTACTCTCATAGCAGATATTGGTTTGAAAATATTTTCTCCCATTTAAAACAATATGGTACTGTCATAAAGATAGACCAATGGAACAGAATAGAGAGCCCAGATATAAACCCATGCACATACAGTCTTCAACAAAGGTGCCAAGAATAGGGAAGAGGCAGTCTCTTGAACAAATAGTATTGGGAACACCAGACATCCACATGCAAAAGAATGAAATTGGACCCTTATCTTACATCGTACACAAAAATCCACTTAAAATGGATTAAAGATGTAAACATAAGACCTGGAACTGTAAAACTCCTAGACGAAAACACAGGGGAAAAGTTTCATGACATTTGGGCTTGGATATGACACCAAAAGCACAAGCAACATTAAGCAAAATTAAACAAGTAGGACTACATCAAACTAATGAAAGAGCTTCTACACAACAAAGGAAATAATCAATAGAGTGAAAAGGCAACCTACAGAACGGCTGACCAAGTATTTCTTATAATAGAAACTGTTTCTGTCCATAAAACATTTCTTTAAAGCATGTGGTCCTATGCAAAAGATTTCATATCTTTGGGTGGAAGCACCAGACCAAAGACCCAATGATCTATAAAAAGGATCAGCACACTATGGCCTGCAGGCCAAATCTGGCCCACCATCTGTTTTTAAATAAAGTTTTATTGGAACACAGCCATGCACATTTGTTTACATACTGTTGATGGCAGCTTTTCACTGCAATGACCGAGTTATGTAATTGTGACAGAGCCTGCAAAGCTTAGATACATACTATCTGGTCCTTTATAAAAAAGGTGTGCAGGGGGCCGGCCCACTGGCACAAGCAGTTAAGTGCACGCGCTCCGCTGCCGCAGCCCGGGGTTCGCCGGTTCAGATCCCAGGTGCACACCGACGCACTGCTTGTCAAGCCATGCTGTGGCAGCGTCCCATATACAGTGGAAGAAGATGGGCTCGGATGTTGGCCCACAGCCAGTCTTCCTCAGCAGAAAAAAAAAAAGAGAGAGAGAGAGAGGAGGGTTGGCAGATGTTAGCACAGGGCTGATCTTCCTCACAAAAAAAAAAAAAAAAAGGTGTGCAGACCTCTGATCTACACCCCAAAGATTCTCACTCACCTCCCATGTTAACTTATGTGCCCATTCAACAGAAACTTCATAAACTCTCACATGCCAGGCACTATCCTTGGCCTTCAGAGAAGCAGAGATAAATAAGATTTGAACCCCTGCATTTAAGAAATTATATTGGTTTTCTATCGTTGAATAACAAATGACCACAAGCTTAGTGGTTTAAAACAACACCCATTTATTTTTTCACAGTTGTGTAGGTCAGAAGTCCAAGTGGGCTCTGCTGGGTTCACTGCTTATAAGGCAATAATCAAGGTGTTGCCAGGCTGAGCTCTGATGTGGAGCCTCGGGGGAAGAATTTGATTTCAATCTCATTCAGGTTGTTGGCAGAATCCAGTTCCTTCAGCTGCTATAGCTCTGAGGTCCTGGTTCCCTTGCTGATTGTCAGCCTGGGGCCACTCTCTGCTACTGGAGGTCTCCTCCGTTCCCTCTCACGTGGCCCTCTCCAGCTTCAAACCAGCCATGCCATGTTGAGTCCTTCTCCTGGTTTGAATGCCCCTGGCTTCCGCTTTTGCCAACTTCCAGGGGAGGTTCTCCAATTTTAAGGGCTCATGTGATTATACTGCATCTACTTGGATAACCCAGGATAATCTCCCTATTTTAAAGTCAACTTGCCATATAACATGACATAATCATGAGAGTGATAGTTCAATATATTCACTCACAGGTTTTGGGTATTAGGGTGGGGCATCTTTGAGGTGATATTTTATAAATTATGCCGACCACAGGGATTAAGTGATGTACTTAGTAAGATAAGCTAACTAGCTGTAACAAACAGATCCCCAAATTTCAATAGTTTACAAAAGAGGAGGTATATTTATTCTCACATAACTGCCCACGGTAAAGGTTCTAGGTCAGTGGAATTCTGCTCCATACAGTCACTTAGGAGCCCAGGCTGATGGTGGCCTTGTCATCTTCAATACATGGCTTCCAAGCTCACCATACTTGCTGCCATCCCCATCAGCCCAAAACGGAATGAACACAGAGGAGCACATGTAGGGGGTTTTATGGGCTGGGCCTGGAAATGGTTCAAAGAACTGTTCATATTCTATCAGAAATACATCATATCTAACTTGAAAAGGAAACAAAAGATGAAGTCTAACTAAGTAACTTTGTACCCGTCATTTCTATTATGGTGGAGAAACTAAAAGATGGATTTTGATGGTCAGTAGGCTATCTCCCATCCAAGTAGGAATGAAGATGCTGATAGCTATGAATTGACATCTGATTACATCTGTGGCTACTGAGACTATACGTGTTGATATGTTCCCATTTTCTGCATCATTTTTGTTGCGTTTACAAATGTCCCAGCTGGTTCTGCTAAAGAAATTAGTAAAAAAAGAAAAAATAAGAAGACATATGCCAAAATAGCTAGATGCAAAAAACAAAGCAGTAGATACCAGAAGAGAGATATGGGTGAGATGCTATGGAAATTATGCAATGTAAAAGTAAAGTTACTTGGACTTGAATAAATCAGGGAAATCATATTTATTGAGGGCCATTCCCTTTCCTAGGTGCTCACTTAATGGAAGAGTCAGAATTTCAACCAGATCTGACTGGGGCTCCATAGTCCAGGCCCTACCCTCATGGGAACCTCCCAAAGGAAAGAATTCAAGGAGAAGTTGGCATTTGTGCTAGAATGTTGTTAAGCAGTAGAGTGACATGATCCCGCCTGGGCAACGGAAAGATGAATTTGGCAGCACGTGTTAAGTGAATGGAATAGAAAGCTACCAAAGGGATGAAGACCTCTGTGGGGCAAGTCTTTGAGGAAGTGAGGATCCAGACCACAGAAGGGGCAAATAGGAGAGGAAACGACATGGTGGGAAAATTCTGGAGCCTGCCAATCTGATTTTTGAAAGACAAGAAAATTGAGACAAGAAAGAAACATGAATGGCTTTAATTTTCAAGTCTGAGTGAAACTATGTTTAGCAGAAAGAGTGAGGCAGGAAGCTAGAGCTGGTGTGAAAAGGAAGATACTAGGTTTAGCTTGACGCATGTTGGGTTTGACATACTGGCAGGGACCACATTTGGAAATGTCCCCAGGAAGCTGGATATACTGAAGGGTAGTGCCATGGAGCTCTCAAAAGGTCCTTCATAGAAGCAAGAGTGGAATTTGGGAGCCACGTGCAGAGGTGATGGAGGCAGCTGAGGTGATCAAGAGAAATGGGAGAGAGATCTGAGGGCCTAGAAGACTGTCCTTGGGACATGTCAACGTGAAAGTAGAAGAAGAGCCCACATAGGTGGAGAAGGAGAGGAGGGAAGAGGCAGGAGAACCGTATTTCATGGCATCAGAGGTCACAGGACCCAAAGAAGACACCTGGGTTTACTTGACTTGACTTCTCTGTGACCTCAGAGAAGGAAACTTCTGGAGAAGGGTAAAGGTGGAAGATATACACTAAATACTAAAGAAGCCCACTAAGGAATGTGAAAGCAAATATAAGAATCTCAGAACTGTGGCTTAGAAAGCACAAATTTCTGACTTAGCTCCAACTAGCTAGAGCCCCGTCCACAGCCTGCCTGAGAAACTTCTCCTCCTGGGAGCTTCACTTCTTCATTTTTTATTATCAGTCTTTTTTGAATTTCTGCCCTTTCTTAGTTATACCAAAGAGGACTTGGGACTGGGGCTTCATCCAAACTTGGGCCAGAAAAAGTGAGAGCTGATGCATCCTTGGTATGAAGACAGCAGAAACAAGTGTATATCTCCAGGGCCACTTGGATGGAGGTGCTTGGTCATTGCCCCTCAGACATCCTCCAGGAGCTGGCCTCGTGGGGAGACTTGTGTGTTGTAATGACCACCCAGGCTGTGTGTGTCTATGGGTGGGTGGGTGCACTCACTTGCGTGTGTTAGGGAATGAGAGGCCCAAACCCCTTGTTTGGGGCTGTAAGATGAATGTTACCCCAGGGAGACCTGCCACAGCTGTGGGTATCCAGGCCATAGATGGTGCCAGCGAGGTAGTTCTAGAGGCGTCTGGTGCTGGACTTGGGAGGGGTCTCTCATCTGCTACTTCGTCCAAAAGATGTGGCAGCAGGTGTTGGAGTGGAGAAACTCGTTCATAGACAGAGTGAGACCCAGCCTTGCTATAAGAAGCTCCCAGTCGGGGGGACAGCAGAGGAGGAGACTCAGGCAGCCCCTACCCCCAGGAAGTCACCTTCTGGGAGAGAGATAACAGAGAAGAGCACATGGCCTTTAAATCCCCAAGAACAATTAAGGGAGTGTTCCATGTGGCCAGCTGAAGACAAAACCTAGGAAGGCTTCCACCTAGGAAGGTGAAGCGAGAGGACGTCAGCCCTTAAGAATAGGATTGCCAGGGAGAGAGCGAGGGTTCCAAGGGGGAAGGTGTGCTCCTTGCAGGCCAGAACCTGGAGGTGATGAAGCCCAAGCAAGACAGCAAGAATGGGAGGGTCCCCTGAGGGACAGTGGGGAGAGAGGGAGGGAGGAAGAAGGCTGGCTGGCTGGGTGCTGATTAGGGCGTGCTGGGGCCAAGAGTGTCCTCCTACTCCATGGCTACACTCAGTGGCTTGTTTGATTTTTCCGTCTGTGTCCCCCGGCTTGTCTTTGGCGGGAGGACGGTGCTCTAGAGGGAGCTGCACGTCGAGAGGCTCTCAGATGCCTGTGGTATGTTCTCCAGTGCTGGCTCAGGGCGAGTGTCTCCTCCGGTCCATGGCAGGCTGTCTTCATAACTGCACTTTGACTGCCCTGTCTCTCCCAAGGGCTTTGGCTTTCGTGGCCTGTTTCATTTAAAGGACTGCTGAGGCCTGAGGCCTGGGGACTGCCAGGCAGCAGGGGGCCTCACCCAGGTTGCTTGTGCAGCATCCCAGGAGCCAGCCCCCCAGGTGACGACAGGCGTGGTGTGTCCTTTCCCCCTCAGATACTCCCAGGCCCACCAAACAGTTTCCTGAGCCTTGCACACAACTGGGAGGGGAGCATGAACGAGGACGGAAGTCCAGCCCGTGCTCCACTCACCGGCAGCACTGTATCCACCCAAAGGAAGGAGCACCTTTGTCTGCTTCACCAAAGGTGCCAAGTAGGCTAGCAGCAGCCCTGGGTCCTCCCCTTCTCCCAGGCCTGAGAGGGGCAGGAGGTCATGGGTCAGGGCACACTGCTCCCCAGAGTCCTCCCCTCTGGGTACCACTTTCCCTCCACAGATCCCACAGGCTCAGCTGGTCCCTCTCCAAGAATACCTGTGTTCTGGTCTTTTAGAGCAATGTTTCTCAAGCCTTAGCATGCCTTAGAATGATCTGGAATATTTGTTAAAACCCCAATTCCTGGGCCCTACCCCCACCGTTTCTGATCAGGGCTTGGGGTGAACCCGAGAATTGGCATTTTTAACTCCTTTCCAGATGACGCTGATGCTGCTGGTCCAGGGTCCACACTTAGAGAAATTCTATCTTAGCTCCTCCTCCTGGCTCAGCGAAAGGGTGCAACCTCCTCAAGGGCAGCCTCAGGGCCCCAGGCAGCCTCGGTGTTCAATCAATACACGTCGATTTTAGTGAACAGGAGCAGTGAAGGGTAGATTGTTGATTGACTCTGAGATCCCATGAACAACTGGCTCCTTTATGTCCAGACCTATTGAGTTAATGGGAAACTCAAGGGCACTGGCAGCGTAAAACGCGGAGGGGAGGCAGGGCTTGACGGTCTGCAGTGTTGAACTCTGGAGAATCTCCTTCCAAACCATCAGAAATAATACAAATAATAACAACAGCCACGATTCCTTAAGCCTCTGCTCTGTGCCAGGCCCCGAGCTGAGCTCCGTATGCAACCATCCCAGCAGGGCTATGAAGTGGGGACGGCGTGAATCTCTAGTCCACACGATAAGATCCACGGATCTCAGCCCAGGGTCCCATGAGAATTGGAACAGCCCCGGGCTGCAGAACCACATTCACTGTCTTCAGGCCCCACTAGCTTCCCCACCCACCAAGCTGCCTCCTCAGTGGCTGAGAAGGTCGGAGGTCGGAAGTAGCAACACTCTGGAGAACGGTAGTCCCAGCCTAGGGAGAGAATCGGGCATGTGGAATCCAACAGCCTGATTCCCTAACCTCGCCTGCCATTTACTAAGCGCATGAACGTGGGCGATCCCTTTACTCTCAGCACCTCAGTTCTCTGAACTATGAAATGGGAATAATAATTCCAACCCTGTGGTATGTTGCTGGATTAAGTAAGAACATATACAAAATGCCCTACACAGTGTCTAGCTCCTAGTAAGGGCTCAGTATTCTTATCCCCTTTTGAAACGGGCACCTTCTTCGTCAAGCATGTATTTTGGAGTGACAACTTGGAGGCACATTTAGAAATTTTGCTTTGAGGTGGGGGAGGGGGAGGGCACAGAGAAGCAGACACAGGGACCTACCCACGAAGAGGTTGTTGCTACAGTCCAAGGGGGGTGTAAGCTCAGCAGAGGTGGGCAAAAGGATGGGTTTACAGAGCTCGCAGAACCCACAACCACTTGCAGGATCCACTCAAGGACCCAATGCCAGGTAGCATGTCACTGGAAGGGGGCAGGGGTGGCTGTCCTGGAAACCCTTATTCAGGGAGTGGCCATGCCTAGTTTGGACACCCAAGGGCAGGAGTCGTATCTAGAGGATGTCACACTTAGCTCACTTCACCTTCCAGAAGCCCTCTGTCTGGGTCTCCTCAGACCATCCAGAGGAAAAGAACTTGGGAGGCCCCCATGTGGCCTGTAAGGCAAGCCAACACAGCACTGGGAGAAGGCACTCCTGCACCCAGAATCACAGCTCTAGCACTGACCAGCAATAATCTTCCCTTCAGTGAGCCTCAGTTTTCTCATCTATAGAATGGGAATGATAAAAATGGTGCCTATCTTCAAGATTGCCATGGGGACGCACGTTGAGCCTTTAGCACAAGTATTATAATAAATAGTGGCTGCTTTTGTCCTTGTTAGTGTATTTACACCTGTGAGAGCTTAGATAAGGCTAAAAAAACCCTAAGTCTCAGTTTTCTCATTTCTAGAAGAGTATTTTAATAGAATTGATCCTCATAAAATTGTTTCAAAAATTAAATGAGATGATGTATGTCAAGCGCCTAGCATACAGTAAGCTTTCAATAAAGGTTAAGGGTGACTTCTAGCTGAAGGCACAGATGGCCCACAGCTAGGGTGAGCAGTTGTCCCCATTTACAGGGGACTGTCCAGTTTTAGCACTGAAAGTTCCATGTCCCGGAGATCCCTCTGTCCCGGGCAAACCGGTACAGTTGGCCACCCTCCCACAGCCTGCCTGGCTGGGCCTCCCTTGCCCGCCCAGACAGCACAGGAGGAATTTCCGCCCACGTCAACCTGCCTCTGGAAGCGAGGCGAGGCTCTGGGCTGCCTTCAGAGTCTCAGCGGCCCCAGGATTCCCAGGTTCTCAGGAGGAAGGTGCTCAGCAAGGCTCAGAAAGCCCGGGAGGCAGAGTCCAGGCCCACCACGTTCAGACTCCCGGGGCGGCAGACCCCAGGCCAACTGCAAACAGAGCGGCAAGACCAAGGGGGAAGAGGAGGTGGTCTCTGCTGGAATCAGAGAAGGGAGGGAACGGTGTTCCCGGAGATGAATAACGCAGGGAGAGGAAGCAGCGGCGGGAGGAGGAGCCGCTGGGCCCCCGGCCTGTTCCCGGCCAGGCTGCTGCTGAACAGGAAGCCTCCCAGCTGAGCCTGGGAAGCAGTTATCACTGGTGGGTGATTAAGTTACTAATCCTTCAGGGAGAAGACATTTAGAGGCCCATATTCAAGCAGTGCGCGGCAAAATGACATTCCGTTTCAATTTAGTTTAGCAATTCCCGTGATTTAGTTAAATGAAAAGCAATTGTTCCAATTAATAGTATTGAATGTTATTCATCAAAAGTGTCAAAACAGCTCTGTGGCTGCATTAGTAACCCATTCTCTTGTCAGAGACATGGATAATTCCCCAGGATAGGATGGGCAAATAGCAGGGTGTGGGGCCATTGGGGAAAAGGTCAAAGTCAGAGGGGGTATTTACATGCACTTGTGTGCACACGTGAAGGCTCACGTGCATGTGACCTCTGTGCATGGATGAGTGTATATGTGAGCATGTGTCTTGTATGCATACAGATTGAGACTGAGCCCAAGTATACACATTTATATTTGCTTATGTGCATACGCCAGTGTGCTTAAGTGCATGACTGGGCACACAAGTGCGCGTGTGTGTGTGTGCGCGTGTGTGTGTGTCTGCATGTCTTTGTGTTCCTGGGCACGTACGCATATATGTGCAAATATGTGCAAGTGCCCTGTGTATCCATGTATGTGTGCATATGTGAATTTGTGTGCACATGTGCACAAGTATTTAGATAGTTGTGCATTCAAGTGTGTGTGTGTGTGCACGAGTGACCTTGCAGATATGTTGGTGTCCAAGGGGTTGCGTTGTGAACATACATGGGCATGCACATCTTGAGGTACATTCATATGTATTGTAAACGTGTCTGTATGTATCAGGGCAGGAGGTAAAGGGAGCTTGCTGCCTTGATAGCTTAAGAGAAGACACATCTGGTTCCATCCTTATGTCATAAGAGTGATTTGGCTTGTGTCTGGGATGCTGTCATTCAAATGCAGTTTCCATGAGGTCAGAGACCTTTTCTGTCACGTTCGTGGTTGTATTCTCAGGACTTAGAATAGGGCCTGGCACAGAGTAAGCTTCAGTGATATCTATTGATTGAATGGGTTAATGGATAGATGGAGAATGGATAGATGAATGAATGGATAGATGGATGGATGGATGGGTGGGTGGATGGATGGATGGATGGATGGAGAATGGACAAATGAGGGGATGGATGGCAGGATGGATAAGTGAGTAGATGGATGGATAGATAGATGGACTAATGGACAGACGATGGATGGCTGCAGACCCCTGGCTTTATCAGGCCTTCCAGTAGTGGGTGGGCTCCCCAGCCTTCTCTCCTCTGTGTGAATCCCAAACCCCTCTGTTCTTCAGCTTCAGCCCTATAGCACATCCTTGGAAAACTCCATCCTGCGCAGGCAGCAGGCTCAGAAGGCCCACGAGCTGCCAGAATCAGCCGGCACTAAGAGCAGGAAGGGCAGGGACTTCTTTGGGGAAGCTAAAAAAGCTAAGCTCAGCGTTGCAGGGCTATCAGGAAGCTGCCTGGCCAAGCAGGCCCAAGAGGCCACAAGCCAAGAAGGGCCCCTCGGGGCTCGTAATACCCTCAAGCCAGGGTTCCCACATGGGCTGCAGCCGCCAGCTCCTGACTCTCTCCCAGGCTTGACCTCCTCTGTCCCCGATTTTCTTACTGCGCCTGACACCTTCCAGCACAGGGAAGCCACTTCATCCCCACCCAGACGCCAGTGTAGTTCATTATCATCCCATTACCACAGACTAAGATAAAGGGAATCTACAAATGGCCTCCTATCTCCAGTGTCCTCACTTCCCAGACACTGGAGAGGGCCCCAAGACCCAGAGCAGCCCACTTTGTGTGGCTGTCAATCCTCCCACAGTCATTTGAGCTTTGACAGGGTTTAGCCCAGTCCACCTGCTGTCAGGGCCTGCCCCCTAGTGGCTGACTCTGGCCCATACACTGTCCCCACCCCATGGCACTAACTTTGAGCCAGGTGCCCCCCTCAGCCAGCCTCAGCCAAAAAGGACCTCTGAGTCCTTGCAAAGGCTCCACAGTAGCCCCATTTCCCCCTTCCCAGACACAGGCACAACAGTACCAGATCACCCCATATGCACACGATGGGGGCCTGGCTGCCCAGAGTTTGCATTGCCCCCAACAGCCCACAGATTATCAGTGCAAGCATCCATCCATCAGGATGGTGATTAAGCACTAAGAGGAAGTGTTAGGGTATGATCCCTGAACCCACGAGGCTCATAAAGACAATAGCTGGGACTGTGGCGAGAGGCACCAGGCGTCCTGTCTATTTTGGGGAGGCCCCAAGCATGGCTGGCCAACACCAAGGGCATCCTGGGGCTCATTAATCTGTATGGGAGTGACAGAGACAGGATAGAGGGTCCAGGAGGCCTTCCGCCAGTCGTTTCCTCCCAGCCTGCCAGCTCTGCTCCATACTCCACTCATGGAGCCCCTGGCCCTCGCCTCCGGAGACCTAGCCTTGCCAGCTCTCTGTGGTAGACCCCGCCACCTTCCTCTCCTTTCAAAGGCTTTTACTGAGAGATTAGAGGCCCTGGCCTTTCTGGGATCCACTCTTTGTCTTCTCCCTGAGGGAGGCAAAGGAAGAAGTAAAACCCCAACAGCCTCATCCAGGCTGAGGCAATGGAGAATCTGCTTCGAAATATCCTTCTGGTGCTCTGTTCCCACGGCCTGGCCTCCTTTGAGTCCAGGAGTAGCAAAAGGTTAATTGCTGGGGCCCGGGCTCCACAGTGGGCTGGAGCCAGAGAACCAAGCATTAATATGTCGTTGTTAAATATCCCTCTCCTACTCGCTGCTTCTCTCCCAGCTGTTGGTAGCTTGAAATTGGCCACAGTGCATTTACACCACAGAAACTGGCCAGCACTATAAAATAAAGCAGTTCCAGCAAGGGAGGCGTGGGTCCCTTTCCCATTTCCTGGCCAGAAGTCACAAACCCAGATAACTCGGTTGGAAAGTACTGCTGGTACAAGTACAGATTTAGGCCCACAGAGACTTGGAGTGCCCACCGGGCGTGTAGGGGGCACCCTAACCCCACTCCATCCATCCTTGCAGTCTCTAACCCTGGAGAACACAGGGATAGGAGATCAGCCCTAAGAGTCGGGAGACCTGGATCCTACCTGGGGACCTTGCTCACACCACTCCAGCTCACTGATCCTTCATTTCTCAGCAGTAAAATAGGATCCGTAATACCCCATTCTAGGACTAGAACTTGACAGGATTCTTGTGAGAATTGACTAGACTATGGCATGTGAAGCATTTAGCACATTGAGGCCATTGTGGGCCTGGCTGGTAGTAACTATTTGATAAACATCAGCTGTTGTCAAGATTATCATTGTCGGTTATGATCATTAATTCCCTCATAAGGGGCATTTTAAGGCTAAAGTGAAAGAATAGTTGTAAAAACATTTGTACTACTTTTTTCCTTTAAAGTGTTTCCAGTAATATAAAACAAAAGTGGCCTGGTGCCTTCTTCAACTTTGCCTGTGCCCGGGTCCAGGCACAGTGCATGGCCGACAGTAAGTGGCCAATGACTGGCAGGTGACCGACCATATACCTTAGCCAGTTTTAGGGAATGTAATATTTCTAACACAATAAAAGAGTCCTGGTCCTTTTCCTTTTCACTGAGGATCTGTATCTTAGTGTAAATTATCACAAACCTAATTTTTCTGATTTTAGGAATATAGCACCTGGGAAGGACCTGAGGTACGGCGTCCACTCAGATCCTTGGAGAAAGGAAGACTTTACCAGCTGCTTCTCTGGGATCATGTCAAAAGCAAACATCAAGGTTAGAAAAGGTGAGTCGTGTTTTCCCCAGGAAGGACCATCTCTGGCCCTTGGGTAAATGGAGAACCTCATCTTTGCTCTTCAGCCCCCAAGGGAACGCCTCGTGGGAGGTCAGAGGCACCAAGAACCAGCGCCAGCTCTGTCATCGTCGTATTTGCTCCAGCAGACCCTATATCTGGGGGAGCCAGCCGGGCAGAGGTTGGTTTGCTGAGGAGAAGCAGAGATTAAATAATGCAAGAGGCTCGTGTAGATCCAAGCCCAACTCTGTGTGGCCTTGAACAACTGCTTTCATTTCTTCAAGCTTCTGTTTCCTTGTCTGCAAAACAAGGATAACAATGCCAACCTCAAAATCCTGGTAGAAAGATGCAGATGGAAAGCCCTGGGGCATAATTAGTGCTCAGCATGTGTTAGTTTTTGGCCTGGGGGCCAAAAAACATGGTATTAACTAGGACTCTTTATTGTTTATTGCCAAGTAGAGCCCTGGGCCCAAGGAGGCAAAAGTCTGCCTCTTGACCACCTACCCATTCAGGCCTGCTGCTATGGTACATGTAGGACCTCTGTTCTCCAGATCTTTCATAAACCCAGCTAGCCAGGCACATACCTAGAAGGTAATATCAGTGACAATAGCAGCTGATCCATTGATTCCAGCTGATACCAGCTACAATGGTATGCAAGGGCAAGACACCACGAGCAAGAGGATAAAACCTCAAATCTTTGGATAAGACCCAAATGATGAAGACCCGATGTTGTCAATACTGGAGGAGAGAAGGACTGCCAGAACCCCTGCCCCTTCCCAGCATGTATGTGTGCACCTGCATGGACATGTGTGCGCGTAGACCTGTGTGTATGCACATGCGTGTGTTGGGCAGACTTATGGACGCAAGTTTGCACCTGTGGGCTTCTTATTAGTGCACACATCTTTGTACCTGTACCTCCTGGGCATGTATGCACAGGGAATGGGTACATGTGTATATATGCTCATGCACACACTTATGTGTAGGTGTGTTTGTGTGCCTGTACTGGTGCATGCAAGTGTGGAGTTACACTTATGAACGAGTGAACGAGGTCACTGCACATTCCTACGTGTGCTGCTCTGGCTGCAGACACCCTGCAGATGGCTACAGGTGAATGAACGTGCAAATCTGCGCATATGCACCTGTGTGTATTTTTAGGAACAGAGAGTGCAAATAAACAGCATAAACAAGACGGTTGGGAGGAGGGGGATTTTAAATACTTAGGAAGACAAACGACCCCCACAAGGGCTTGGGAAGCACTCGTTACGTACAAATAATGTATATACTAATTACAAATTACCCTTTTCTACTCATTAAAGGAGAACTGCTGCACTTTATTAGTTCAGTTCTGGTTACTCTACACACTTGAAAGTGATAAAAATGGCTTTTGGGTCAGGAAGACGCCCGCATGGGACTGAGGGAGCCATCTCAGGCTATGTGAATGGTCACCCAGACCAGGCACCAGGGCATTGATGTTGATTCCTCTGTCCCCCTCATCCCCATGTTCAATCAGTCACCAAACTCAATCGAGTCAACCTCCTTTCCTCCATCGACACTGCACTAGTCCAGGTTCCCACATCTCTTGTCAGCCTCTGGACATCTGTCCGTATCACGTCCCAACTGGTCTCTGACTTCAGTCTTGCCCCACTCCAATCCATCCCCCAAGATGCTGCCAGCAAATTGGCCCACCCCACTCCTGCACTCCTTAAAATCCCCCACTGCTTTCCCATCACCACTGAGTAAAATTCAAACCCCATAGCTCGTCCACCCACGACCTGGGTGCTGAAGACCACCACAGCCTCAGTCCCTGCACTTCACACCCAGCGATATAGAGTGACTCCCAGATGGTTTCCTGAGTCCATCCTCCATCCGGCTGAGGATCTGGGCACACATTTTTCCTCGGCCCCCAATGCCCTATCCTTTCTATTCCTGCTGCACCAGCTGGATATGCATGGTGGGCTCCTAATCCATCTTGCAGACTCCTGTTCTGGGAAAGCATCCCCTAGTGCTTCTAGCTTATTCCTAATTCCCCTTCTTGTCTTCCTCTGCACTTTGCACCCAAGCATTTGTTTATTCATTTATTATGAATCTCCCCCACTAGACTGCAGGCAGGGACTTTGCTTTGTTGACTGTTATGTGCATGCTCAGCACCTAGAACGGTGTCTGGCACATACTAGACGCTCAATAAATATGTGCAGAATGAAAAGTTAATTAATAACCCTATTATACTGCTCAACCCTCCATATTGTCACTGTAACTGATATGATCTGCTTCACCCCCTTGGGATTGGGTTTTTTATTGTGATTAAACACTTGGTTGAGCTCCCCCTCATGTATTCTGAGGATGTTCTTCTCGTCTCCCCAGAACCACTGCTTGTTAATAACTCCCAGCTCTTCTATTAGTCTATCCTGCTTTTTTCGCTGGAAAAGAGCTAGACTGGAGCAGCCAGAGCTCAGGCGCACCACCTAGAGGCTGAAAGGTGAAACAACTCAGAAACAGAAAGCACCAGAAGCAGCCTTGGTGGGAAGCAGGATGCAGTCACCACAGTCATTATTTCCAACACACTTCCATCTGAGGATGGGTCAGAAGAGGCTCCCAGTCTTAGCTTCAGTGATATGTCCAGGACCAGTGTTTGTCACACTTTCTGAGTCCTGGTCAAAAGTCCATGCTCCCCCCCACCCCTTCTTACTGTGTTCTTCCTTTGTGCCCTTTCTACCCAACTGACTTCTGCCCTGCCCATCTTATTCAATCAAAGAAGTTCTCATGTGGAACCTGGAAAGTCAAACAATTTCGTTCCTTCTCTCATGCTCCACAGCCATACATGAATATTTGTTTATCCTCTACCTAGTAGCTTTCTAGTTCCAGACACCGGGAAGTATGGATTTGGTGAACACAGCAATTTTCTGCTTACAACCTTTTCCAAAGCCACTGGTTGACTTCCCGCTTTAAATCTTCATAACTAAAGAGCCCGCCCATTTCTCTTTTCCTAGAGATAGTCTTCACAATGATTTCTTCTCCCTCCCTATAACACAGAAGCAGTGGTCAACGTGTAAGAAGCAGCTTCTTTTACCAATACCAAAATATTTAACTTTTCTGGAACCTAACTAATCATTTGTTTATAGGTTAGCAACCTTCAAGACATGTCAAGAATTTTGAAGGCAAGGTTCACTCTATCAATTTCTATATTCTAAGCTCCAATGCAGGCTTTTTCTTCAAAATCTGGAACATTTGGACAGAAGATGACACTACTTCTCCATCTGCTTCCAAGCTCCGCGGTCTGAGAGCTTGTGGAGTTTCCTAACGGCTAAAATCTGAATGTGAAAACATCAGAAAGCACATGAGAAGGAAATCGACTGTCAAACCAAAGTAAGGAAAATGGGAATACTGGTAAACTGACCCAACATATTAACCCTAGGGAAGAGGGCTTTGCAAGGTTACGTGCATAACTGAACAGCAGTGAACTTCTCCGTAAGAGAGTGCAGCTGAAGCCTGCCAGAATATGACGTAAAGAAGATCCAAACCAATAGAGATATACCATGTTCATAGATGGGAAGACAATAATCTGGAGTTGGCAGTTCTCTCCCAAAGCAATTTAACTCTAAATTCAGATTTCAAGTTACCTAATCTCCTTATGTTTTAATTAGGTATTAACTCACCTAGTATTAATTTATCATAGGGTTATTGTGAGTATTAAATAAATTAATACTAGATGAGCTAGCACATTCACTATATATTGTCACTATATTGACAATAATCACTACATACACACCACTAATATGAAATATGATTGAAATGGGGAGAGGCATAGGGTAGTAGCTAGAAGAAGTATTGAGCCAAATGATGGTGGTTGGGTGAAAGATATTGAATATGTTTAGAAGCTGATAAAATATCGGTAGGGAAAGAATTTGGAGATTCAGAAGAAGGAGAAGAGATGGTTGATGAAGAGGGTTACTGGGGAGGCTGTGCGGCTGGGTTCCAGAACACAACTGGGAGAATCAGCCTAATGTTGGAGGCAGTAAACCTCTTCTACTATGGCAGGAAGACGGGATGGATGCAGGCAAAGACACACTTCACAGTGGGCAGGCAGAGTGAAGAACAGAAAGGTCAGAGAATCCATCCCTCTGATGGCTCCTATTTTTTCAGTGGCCCAGTATATGAGGTTGTCTTTTCATTGTAAGGAGGAGAGAGATTGGAGACCTGAAGACCCTAGATACCAGTGAGACAGGCACTTTGGAGAACAGGAGAGATAGTCAAAAAGAGAAGCAGATTTTTGGGTCAGATTGGGAGCCCAGGGCTGGAGGGACACCTGGAATTTGCAGAGCACCAGGCACAGGCATGCAAGCATCCAAAAAAACACTAGTCTCCTGTGGTCTACCCAGAATTTCCTGCCATCTGATAAGGAGGAGATATAGGAGTAGACAAGACTCAGCCAACCAGGTAGACACCAGTTGGCACCAAGGTCAGCTGGGCCCAGACACACAGCTGGCATTCAGTGTCAGCAGAGATGTGAGTGCTGGGCAGGTAAGCAAGAACTGGAACCGAGGCGCAAGGCCAGCACACAGTCCTCGCAAGGTGACTTGACTCTGAGTCCCAGAGTGACGAGCTGGAGATGCTTAAGTCTATTTTGTTACACGTCAGGATTAACCCAAGAGCACTCATTTATGTGTCTTAGAATCTACCAGGGAAGCTGGTTAAACACACAAATTTCCTCCCCCTGTGCTTTGAGATTCCAAATCAGTAGACCGAAGATGGGAAATCTGCATTCTGACACACACCAAAGTTTGGAAATCACTACTCCAGACACTGGGACCAAGCTTGTCTTGCTGGTGGTTATCAAGAGGCTCAGCTGTGCAGAAGCCGGGACCCAGACAAGGCTTTGCAGCTGGCACCCCATTCCAAAGCCCTTGAAGGACTGAGGAAGCTGATAGACCCAAAGCATCCTGCAAGACATC